>NC_056764.1:6727500-7090000 GCF_018687715.1 Carya illinoinensis
ATGATCAGTAGTAATACCATCATGTTATGAAATGAATAGATATAATGTGGAGATAGAAGGAATTCCTAGTATTTATCGATCATACTTTTAACAAGCACAGAATGAATTTTAAAGCAGACACTATCTTGGAAAACTTGTGCATTATTAAGCTCATACTTAATTTTCATTTGAAACCCATTAGCAGAAAATAATTTTTCAGTAAGTTTTTCATAATACTTACTAAGAATGATTCATTCTCGGATACAATTCATATCCGATCCAAAATCAATCATAACAATCACAGTAAATTCAAACTTATGACAAACAATAATAGTAACTTTAGAAAACCATTCGGAGGGAATAGGATGATGGATTAAACAAATATGATTGTTGTCAGAAGGAGTAACTTCCTTTTGACCAAAATCAGAATCATCATTTTCTTGCTCATCATTGTCGGAATGAATATTTTGATCAAATTGTTTATCAATTTTTAAACATATTAATTTTTTAGATTTGATATTGTTTATCTCAGTTTTGAGATCAGCAATCTCTTTTTTAATAGAAATAATTCCACGCTTTAAATCATTAACATAAATTTCTTTGGGCTTTTTCTTATCAAATCTCCTTAAAATTTCTTGAAAACTGATTTTAGATTTAAAATTCTCAAATTCTTGTTGAACCGCAGTTTTCTTGAGTTGTTTAAAGTATTCTTCTTTGAGCTCGGAATTAGTAATTCGGCTAATCAAGGTTAACAAAAGATTTTCTTGTTCTTCAGTTTTAATTAAAACATTGATTGTTTTACCCAAAGATTTGCAACAAGAATCATTGCATCTAAGTTTAATCTTGGGATAATCAGACAGTTCAGTTTCTAAGTGATAATCATAATCATTTGAACTAAACTCATCAATAAAACCTAGTTGCAAAGTTCTCTTAATTATGTCGCTGAGTTTTACAAAGACATAAGGAAACACTGTAGATCACTTTTTGAGCGATTACAGTTCAAACACCTCCATGGACTGATATTCATACTTATTTTGTTAAGCAAATTAAAACATGTATTAAAACTCTACCGTGTCTAGATATTCCTACTACTACTTCTTTTAAAACTCATCTGGTTTTCCCTTAATCTAGTTGTATCCAATTTTTATCTCTATTGGTGCCACCCCAGTTGTAAAGAGAATTTCGAGAACCCTTTTATAAGACCCCCTTTGCCAGGAGAGCATTAGGGCATGAGTGGTAGATGGTTGGCTAGGATATGTGTTACGAAATGCAATAGGAACTAGAGAGAAGACATGACTAGTAAGTGTTAATTAAGCCTAGGTTTTTGGGTGATTTTCAAGATGAATACAATGTTTAGATCTAATTCATATATTAGTTCCAGATCTAGTATACCTCCTGATATTATTAAAGACTATTCTGTTGAAGAAACTGATAATATTGATTTCAACAAATGAAGTATTTCAAAAATTGATGCTAAATTTATTTACAAAACTAATTGGACTCAATTTGTTTTTAAACGTGGGTTCAACGTTAAAACTATTGCATAAACCTATGCTAGTTCAAAAACTCATGAAAAATATTGCCTATTTAACAGAAAATCGATCCAAGATTTCTAGATAAAAGGTTACAAGTTTATGCATATTGGTTCTATTCAAGTTATTGTTAAGCCTCTCACAAGAAAATGCATAAATGCTTATGTACTCCTTTGTTTTAGAAATGCTAGATTCAAAAAATTTGAAACTAACATACTTAGAATGATTCAATCATCTTTGTTTAGTGATCCAATTCATTTTGATTGTTTCTCTGACTTAATTCTTGCTTTGGATGACCATAATGTTATTAAAACTTTAACTTTGAATATTTTGACACCTGGTTATGATATGGAAGAAGATAATAAGTCTCTTGCCATGGTTTACCATATTTATTATTATTTGCTAAAAAGTAATTTAAATCCTAAAGCTATTTTAAAAACTTCAGGTGATAAAACTTTGTTAATCTAAAGTTTTATTTCTAATGCTAATATTCAGGTTCTAAAAATGATTTATTGGAAGGATATTACCATTCCCAATAAATGGACTTTGGAACATGAAGTCCTACCTGCAAAAGTTATTTCTGATGAACTTAATCTTGATTATATTCAACAGTATTTAGATGGTACCACTAAAATTAGTTTTGATAACCAACCCTTGGTGATCAATGAAAGAAAAAATTCTTTTACTGAATCTAGAAGTTCCTTAGCTGGGTTTGTTGATTACAATCCAAAAAGAATAGACCAAGATCTCATAAACTTTTTGGAAGATTGAGTCAAAAATGTCAAGCTTGATTTAACATTAAAAGGTGTTTCTACCTCTTCTCAAGTTATTTCAACTTAATATACTACCAAAGATACGGAATTATTTAAAGGCAAATCCATAAAGGAAAAAGTTGTTATGGAAGAAGAAGAAGATGTTTCTTCTTTATCCCAACGACTTCAGATCAAATGTTCACTCCTATTAATAATAGCCAATTATCCAAGATCAACAGAGCTTTTAAAATTAATTTGATTCTTTGTATAATGAATATAGTTATGTTAGAAATCCTTATAAGAGAAAATCTTATCATGCTACTTTTTCTGATTAAGAAAAAGTACGTATTAAGTAAAAATGGAAAGAAAAAATATATACCCTGCAAAAGCATATATTGTTCTTTGACTTCTTTGAAAATTATTATATTTCTAAAAACAGTTTAAATATGGTTAAAACAAATTTTGTCAAGAGAAAAGGGAAAATTGCGATTAGATCTAGCCATCTATCTTAGTAGACAATTATTATTTCTCATAAAGGAGAGAAAAAGTAAAAGCTTTCCCTTTTAAAAGATCTAATGTTGATTTTGATTCTACTATTTTTACTTAAATTAAAAATATATATATTATTAAACAAAACAATTTTCTCAATAAATCTCTTCATTTTATTGGACAACAATAAGACCGTATTGAAAAAAAAAAAAAATTAAAAGTCGAGTTAGCCCAGCTCCTTCCCTGACTACTAAGCTTGAAAAATCTTTGATTATTCTACTAGAGAAAATGTAAGGTTTAAGTCTCAAGACTAAACAAATCAAAACTCTTGGTAAAATTAATCAAATATTTTCTGATTTAATGAATAGCAAAGGTAAAGAAGTTATTTTTTATCTTTCTTCTAATTTCTAAAGAATTACTTACTCTAATTCATCTATCAATGAAAATATTGTTTTACTTGAAAAAAAATTTCAAAAAAATTGATTTTAAAAAACTTGGGACTAAAAGATTTTCTTCAAAAAAAAAAAAAAATCTAATCGATCTCATGAGTATTACAACAAATCTAAAAGATATTCCAAACTCACTCCTTCTAATTTACATTTTGATAAAATAAAAAAAAAAAAAAATTCTGCTGACAAATTGTAAGAATGGAATATTGATATATATATATATTTATATATATATAAATGCGCGCGCGCGCGCACACGATAATGTTGTCATTCCAAGCGTAATGATTGGTACACAACAGGTTCAAGATATTTTCAGAATCAAGGTACCTAAGAAGTGATCAGCTAAAACTGTTGTTATCCCAAAAATCATGGAAGTAAAAGCTAAAATAGTAGTTTCTTTCACAAAATAAATGAAGATGTCTTAATTCGTAATTCTCCTTTAGTTAATTCGTATTGCTAGTCAAATAAGAAGTCTGTTTTTCTAGTACTTCCCATGCAACATTTTATATATTGTTTCTACTTAATTTCTACTTAAGAAAAATCATTTTAAAACAAAATCATATTGTGGCTGATCATAATGTACCTGAAATTCATATTTATTAATGCATAATATTTAATATATGTGAATGCATGGGACCTGCAGGCCAGCCTTCATGATAATATATAACATGAGTAGTACTACTACTCCAACATGAGTTGTACTTACAATAAAATTAATCACATTAAAGTTACTCTAATTATTAATATCTAAATAGGCATCGCTGCATTATTCTAGCTAACAGAATTTGCACTGAGCAGATGAAAACAAATTCACTCACATGTTGACGTGATCGATATTGTATATCTACTCGTTGGATTTCTCTGGAGAATTGGACCTTTTGGATTCTCTGGAGCTAGCATGCATTGGCAACCATCAATTCACGAGAACCATATATACGAAAAAAGAGGTACCGCGCGCTAGCTAGAAATTTAAATTCCATCTAGATATAAGTTAATTGGAAATTGAAAGGAAATTTGAAAAAAATAAAGGAAAACGAAGCTAGCTAGAAAGTAGAAGAAAATTATGTAGTTCAAGACAATAAGATTTGGCTTTCTTATTTTTGCTCGCTTGTTTCACTCCAGCATTGAATAGCTTGCAAAACTGCTTCTTTGACCACTTGAGCATCTATCTGGTCCTCATGACCTCCTTGATTATCCTGCAGGTTTATACATATATATAATCGAGTTCAAGTTCAACAGCCTGACCCTAGAATCTCCATCACACCAAAGTGCATGGAAGCGCATGCGCATGCAAAATATATTGAGCATATACCATCGATGTAGTCGATCGTCTATATATCATCATGTATATGTGCCGTGTGCGTTTGCATATATGTTGTGAGAGAGAGAGAGAGAGAGAGAGAGAGAGAGAGAGAGAGAGAGATGTATGCGAATGAGCACGTGTGTTAATGTGACCCAACAATAACATTCATCCACTTTAAATATTTCTTACTCTGGCTCCGATGGCTTCCAAGTGAAATCTGTCTGAACAAGAAACCCTAGCTTGGCGCACATCAAGGCCCAGCTCTTCAAAGGCTTCCAATATGAACACAAGCAAACCACAACAACTCCTTTCCGTGAACACCTCAATCACAAAACCCTTTTCTTGCGCTTCTACCTTAAGTTGCTGAGGTACAGATCATTAGCTATATGTAGTTAGTAATTTACATGATATATATAATATTCCATGCAATTAATTAAATATAATAGATTGAAGCATGCAAGATCGATGCCTTAATTAGATTCTACCAGGGGCAACGAAGCTTGGACAGTTTCCACGACAATATCTCGATTCATTTCATCTATCTTTCGCTTTAGATCTTCTATGTACTTCGATGCATCTAATACAATCGAAGTTTTACTCTGCTGTATGTAAAGAATAGAGATCACAAAAAAACACAGGAAATATTATTCAACTTATCACGATACTCGAATGGCCATCTATACTATATGCTTGGAGAAGGGATTAGAAATTTAAGAAAAGAGATCACGTGCAAGGATGATTAACTTCCTGACAAGCAAAACCAAGGCTTTTGTATGATAGTATATATATAAAACTGGGTATTTGAAAAAGGAGATCATGCGATAGATAAAACTAAGTCAAATTTTCAAACAGGTCTTAGATGGAGAAAACGAAAAGCTAGCTGGTGATGATCGATGATCGATGCGTGTGATAACCACGAAAAATAATGCGATATGATCACCAATCTGCATGTTTCGTCCCACATAACATATTCTCCATTGAAAAGAGGCCAGTTCTGTGTATATCATTTATAATATGGTTGATAAAGAAGATGCAATATTAAGATGGAATAAAATATTTATGAACATATATATATATATAGACGTTTTAGAGAAAAGTTACCGCATGGGAGTTGGTGATTGAACGAAGCAGTTGCAGCTTCTTGTACATGGCTGCTCTCTTGTGTTTCCTAGAAACCATGATTCTCTCTCTCTCTCTCTCTCTCTCTCTCTCTGAACATTAATATTAGAAGACCTGATAGCAGCTTCTTAAATAGGGATATGATAACTCAGTTTTGTCGCAACAGAGCATCATGTGGATTCCTAGAATATATTACCAAAACGCCATGCACTTTCAAATTAGTTACTCAGAGTACCAGATATTGTTCTTTTTTTTCTTATTATCTTATTGGGTCTGTTTTTGCAAGGTGTAGTACTATCACCCATGGCCCTAAACGTCCTTTATCAGCGTGCATGTTAGCTAGAGTCGGCATCGATCTTTGTTTCGAGGTATATATGTTGCTGTCTTGCATTAATACATTTAATTATTAATTTAAAGTTTTCATTTTTGTTTCTATAACCCACAACCAACAAGAATAAAATTCCTCTGGCTGGCATATTATTCAGGAAATGGACCAAAAGGGCCGCGAGCTGAATCATATTTTTTCTAAATTAAATCTGTTCTGTCTAAGACATGAAATTACAGACATCCTATTAAATTCACGGAACATTATTAATTAACTCGAACGGCCTTCCATGTGGAGTACTTGTTCTTTTACCGTTTTAAATTAGAGGATGTTATTGTAAAGCCTCTAAACCACACTCCATCAACGTAGTATAATTTGATTTCTAAAATTCAAATTATAAAATTTATCTTTCAAATCAAATAATGTCACGTGAATCATGTTGTCGTGTAAAGAATTTATAAAAAGAGTAATGTTACGTATAGTTATTTTTGTATACTTTCTGAGTATATCTTCACTGATATGATTGGCTGTATCAATTTTTTTTAATACGTACGCAATCAATTACATTAGTGAAGTGTGAAAAAAATATGTAAAAATAACTGCAAATAGAAGTTTTGATTGAGATAACTACATAAGTTCATGATGTAACACTCGGAATAATAATTTTAAGTGTTGTACAAGTTAATATGAGAGCGAGCTAGGGTCGATCCAAATGGGAGTTTTCATCTCAAATTCCTTCTAATCATATAAAGGACCCTGATTGCATGGGATTGTACCTCAATATATGTCAAAAGAAAACAGAATAATAATGCATGACGGAGATGGAAATCAACCACATAGGAAAAAGAAATGATATGGGTTGTGGAAGAAAATAAGGTGTAGTGGGGACATGTTAGAGACACGGTGGAAATAATGAAACAGACATTTTGCATTGGAGAGTGAAGGGCCGCGCGGCTAGTAGTGGTGGGGTTAAGTTGAGGGGAAGGAATCTACTCGTGATTGGGACACCATCGAAAGTTGCAAAGGAAGCGTCAAAGAATGATCAGTTTGTGTTTTTTGAATGCCTCCAAGCCTTCCTCACGGGAAGGAATTAAAGCTCTCTCTCTCCACCCTTGGTTTCCTATCTTTCCCAGAAAGAGCCATTCGGTTTAGTTGGGCTATTAAATAATTGATAAACTTATGGAAATGTCTTCTTCTTTTTTTTAAATAAAATAAAAATGGAGACAGCAAAAACTTCTCAGAAGTGTGTCGTATCTTTGTGTTTTCTTCTGCCTTACAGGTCATAAAATGAAACAAGATAAACAGTTTTCTTTTTTTCAAGCTGCGTGCGGAGAGGATGATCTACCGTTTAGATCAGTAATATTGAAGAACAAATAATGACTGAAACTGCTAATTACAACGATTGGCCGGTGATTCTCTCAAAATCCCATCCAATTAATTTAGAGACCATTTTGTTTATCCTATACAAGCAAGGTAACACGTGAGTAATATTGAAGATCAAATACCGTACGTTTAGAGAAATAAGAACATGATGAAATTAATGACTAAATTAAAATTAGTACTGCTTAAACTTGGACACTCTTTCAAGAAGTCCATCCAAATTGAGAGAGCATTATGGTTATGCTATATATACATGCAGGTAACACGTCCAATATTAATTCTAATCTCCATATTTAATTAGTTCCACAAGCAACTATATATATAATAATAATAATAATAATATTGAATTATGCAAAATATAGAAAAGTGTTTCGAAACGTGAATGTTTTGTTGGTTTTCTTGAAGCCAACCAGCACTAGGACCTAATTATTTGTAAGTACTTAGCCTAATGCATAAGTATCTCTCTGGGAAACCGATCGGGTTATAATTAGCAGGCCGCTATGCTTGAGTTGGAAGATAATTTAAAGAGAACTTTTGCTATGTTAGAATAGGGTTTGGATTTTTTTTTTTTTTTTTTGAGAGAGAGAGCAATTTTCTTGTTAATTATGCAAGGACTACTAGTACTAGTCGATCTTGCTATTCTCTCTAGTCATCAGTAACCAAATTAGGATAAATAAAATCAATTTAACAAAGTATTTTATAGGTTTCGTTAATTGATTATATATATATACTTCCCTTTTAATTAGATGATCTAGGGCTAGCTTAATTTGTAGGATTAAAGGATAATTAAAGTACTTGTTCTGATCCTAGGGTTACAGATTGATTGGAAATGATAGATCAGAGATTTATATAGAATGCAGAATATATATATATATATATATATATAATATGATGTCCAATTCAATATTGTTTTGTTTTAAAACATTTCAAGCTAGCTAGCCTCTTATATATTGTTTCATGCATTTTCTGCGCTTTAAGGACAAGTAGCGCAATGCTTGGAATTAGTGGTGACGTCTATATTCACGCATCTTGGCCTGTGCGCTCGTTCAGAACAGAAGCAGCTCGAAACATATACTGCCTAAAGCAAGAGCCACACGCGGTTCATGCATGCACCGCCCATGACTTGACTGCTGCCAAAGCAAATGGCAACTCGCGCGATCTGCACTCGCTGGGAGACATGCCCTGGCCGGAAGGAATTAATTACGTACGTCGACTTTGCAGAATGTATGAATGATATTATATATATATATATATATATATATATTGGATCCTAGCTAAGACGTCCAGAGAAACCCCACGCTATTGATGATCCACTTGAATTAATTTTTAGCCGTTTCGCTTGTAGCTAGAACGAAGAAGATGATCAATTGTATGTTGCTTGCCACTTAAATTTTTAATGTGATTTTGTTAAATGTTATGTGGGAACATGGGCAGAAAATACTAATAAAAATAACTTTGCTTACACTTTTTTTAAGTATAATTTACTTTTTAGCACGAACGTACGTATATGAAAATTACCTATTTTAAACTTGTAAAAATCATTTTCCTATATTATAATTTTAACAGTTTCATTTTGTACGTTTTGGCTCCTGATTTATATACTATTATTAGTCAAGTGACATTAATGGGACTGGAAGTACTAGGCTTGCTTTGAAAGCTGTCTGCCTTCAGCGCATGGACAAATCCATGCAGTAACCATCCGTTCACATGAGCGCTCACTATATAATCATCACAACCAAACAATATACCTCTTAAAACATTTTCCTGCTTTACCTTGTCTTCTTCTCAATTGCATGTGTATGTGCAACTCTTTTCTGCACGGATTTAATTAGGGTATAATTAAGCTAGGTCTACATTTAATTAGTCAAACTTACGATCCAATCAGCTAGTTAATTACCCAGCCTTTGTAAGATATCTCCAATATTTATATTAATGTCTCTATCATAAACAGAAAAATCTTGATCATTTTCTGATCTAACGTGAGATCTAAATATTTATATTAATATTTGTTTAATTATATAATATATATATATAATATTCTTAGGCCGGTTGTTAAATATATAGATCATCTTGTTCCCAAACAGCTAACCTAGATAAGTGATCCGGGAGGGATCTCAGACTTAACACCCTTACGGAAACATTGTGAAAATTAAGGAATTAGTGTCCAACAATATTATATAATTATTTTATCCCCAAGTTAAGTTTTGTGGTTCTTTAATTTACTAATTTTCATCTTGTTGTGAAAACTGACCATAACAAACAAGTTAAAGCAAACACAAGCAAATCAATTATACGATATAAAATTAACGTGATTCAGCAACTTACTTGCGTCCACAGAGCTGTAGAGGATTTTACTATACTGAGGAATCACAAAATACTCTTTGGGGCAAAATCTCAGTGTACAGAACACTTCGAGTGTACTAAACTGTCACTGATAATATATTTATAATGGCACATGGCAGAAACCATAATTTTCTCTTTTCTGTGTTATTCAGTACTCAAGCGGAATGTCGAGCACGCCTCGAGCGATATCTCTATCTGATTCTTGCTCAAGCTACTTGTCGTGCAAATGTCGAGCAAACTTTCCTGGCTCTTTTTCTGACTGCAAATAGTGCAAAAAAATTTTCCCGAGCACAATGACCTAAGCCTCCTTTAAAATCTGCCAAAAAATATAACACATCATTATCAGTTCGGGTCATTAAATCAAGCTGACATACAAATAAAATTAGGCTCCGCAAACCCAACAAATGCTTGTTGAACAAGTTTGTACATATGCTCTAAAGCAGCACCTCATGTTGACTCCATGCAACGTACACAACTGCACTCACAACACTCCGAAATTATTGCAACAAACCATCCACTGTAATCCATTATATTGCTAGCTATACATTGTCCTAGCATTAGGAATATTCTTTCATTCTCGTGTACATATTGAGAGGCTTTGCCTCATCGTAAGTAGGAAGAAATTATCAATATACAAGGAGTTTCAACATGGTATCAAAGCATACCTGGGACTCATCGTCCACCTCCTTCCTTATCATCCTTCACCATGTCCGAATCATCTAGTACTCTCTTTTCTTCCTCCTCTTCTTCTCTTCTATCTCTACCTTTACCTAAGTTTTCTTGCATTTTATGTGTCAAACTCAATCTCGAGAACTACCTCTTATGGAAAGTTCAACTTGTTCCTTATCTAAGAGACCAAATTCTCTTTAAATATGTGGATGGCTCTCATCCAGCTCCACCAGACCATCTTCCCGATCAATCCTGACTATCATACTTGGGTCCAATAAGGCCAGCTTGTTATATCAACCTTGATTTCTTCTTTGCCTAGATCAATTATAGCTCAAGTAGTGGGCTGTGCCTTGGCTCGTGAAGTATGGTTATCCCTTGAATCCACTTATGCCTCTTCTTCTCAAGCTCGATTAATTCAAACCCAACTCCAGCTAGCATCCCTAAAGAAAGGATCCGACTCCATTTCGGTTTACTTTCAAAAAGCTAAAGGCTTAGCTGATATTATGGCTATAGCAGGAAGACCTCTTCCCTCAAATGAATTTGTTCCCTTAATTTTAGCTGGACTTGGTCCTAACTATGACTCCTTAGTGTCATTGGTAACCACTCGGATTGACCCCATTTCAACCGAAACACTTCTTGGTCATTTCCTCTCTCATGAAGCCATACTACAACATCATGCTACAACAACTTCCTTATTTTCCCTCCTGAAATGTTAGCAAACTTCTCATCTCGATCTCCTTATTTAGTCAAGGTCGTGCAGTACGTGGACAATCAAAAATTTGGCCGCAATCATAGAGCTCGCTCAAACAACTGGGGTCATGGTGCCTTTGGTTTTACAGGTTGCCAAGTGTGTAACAGGCTTGGATATACATCTCTCACTTGCATCTATCACTTCAATCAAGCCTATACCTGTGTGGCTCCTACTTCTAGTCACTATACTGCCTCCAACTATAACCCAAGCACTGCTTGGTACCCTAACACATCTGCAACAAACCACATTATGAGTGAACTTGCAAATATGAACCTACATGCTATAGATTATACTAGTGTTGATCAACTCCAAGTCAATGATGGCTTATTTGTCCCAATATCACACTCTGGTTTAGCTCTTTCCTCATCCACTTCCTCCAAATTCCTTTTAAACAAATTACTATGTGTTCCTCTATTCACAAAAAGTTTAATCTTGATTCAACAGTTATGTTCTGATAATAATGTGTTCTTTCAATTTTTCTCAGATCAGTTCTATGTGAATGATTGCAACACAGAGACTCTACTGCTTCAAGGGACAACAACACCTAATGGTCTCTATACCTTCTCTTTATAGTCCCCTCAAGCAAACTCAAGCTCCATTTCCTCTTTATCACAATGGCATTCACGCCTTGGTCACCTATTTGTCAAGATTGTCAAGTCTATTCTTGTTAAACATAGTCTCCCATTTGATGAAACATTATCCATGAACTTTTGTAATGCATGTACTATAGCAAAGCATCATCGAAAACCTGCTCATGCTAGAATCACTAAATTTGTTACACCTTTTCAATTTGTGTTTAGGGACTTGTGGGGTCCTTCACCTCATGTTTCAAATGAGGGTTTTCAGTTCTATATCTTTTTTGTAGATGATTACTCAAGGTATACATGGTTGTTTCCCATGCAACATAAATCACAAGTTTTGTCAATCTTTCTTAAACTTAAGGCACATGTTGAGTTACAATTTAACACAAAAATTAAATAAATGAAAACTAACAGGGGAGGGGAATTCAGACCCTTTTTTCTGAAATCCTCTATAACTCCGGCATTATTTACAGAAAAACTTGCCCTCATGCTCTCACTCAAAAATGGCATCATAGAAAGAAAACAAAGGCACATTGTTGATTCGGGTTTAGCACTACTTGATCACGCCTCCATCCCATTAATTTTTTGGCCCTAAGCGTTTTAGCATGGCATACATTTAATTAATATACTTCCATCATCTTCCCTCAAAAACTCATCACCAGATCTGCTTCTTCACAAAATTGAGCCTGATTCTAAATCCTTATGTGTGTTTGGATAGGCCTATTGGCCTTTAACTCATCCGTTCAACAAACGAAAATTCGACTACTAGGCTTTGCGATATGTATACCTTGGTAGAAGCCCAGCCCATCACGACTACATCTACTATCATATACAAACCAAACATATCTATGTTTCTAAAGATGTCCAACATGATGAAAGTTCATTTCCTTTTGCTAGCATATCAAAGCCCAAACCTGCACTTAAGCCCACATTTGTATCACTTCATTTTATTATCTTCAATCCAACCCAAGCCCAACTAACTCCATACATTCTCAACCCACCACCCACTTCATTTTCTTCCCCATCCTGTCTCACCCTCGATCATCAACTCTAATAATTTGTTGTAATTAGGTTTAATGGTGACACGCTCAAAAAGCAATTTAGCTCGCCCACATCAGTTTACAGATGGCACAATTAGGTGACCACCTCCCTAACTAACTTCATCAATCCAGCCCAAGCCTAACTAACTCCATCCATTCTCAGCCCACCACCCACTTCATCTTCTTCCCCATCTTGTTTCACCCTCAATCATCAACTTTGATAATCTACTGCAATTAAGTTCAACGGAAACACGCTTGAAAAGCAATTCAGCTCGCCCTTATCAATTTACAAATGGCACAATTAGGTGGCCACCTCCCTGAGCTCATCTCACTACTGCTTCTATTCCCAAAACACCTATATGTTTCTCAGTTGCTCACAAATTTCTTAAATGGAGATAAGCCATGTGAATCAAATTCAATGCACTTTTGGCAAATGATACATGGTCTCTAGTCCTAGCTTTAGAAGCTCCTAATGTGGTCTCATGCAAATGGGTCTTTCACACTAAAAAGCTTGCCAACGACAAAATTGAGAGACAGAAAGCCCAATTGGTGGTGAAAGAGTTCCTCTAACAATCTAGTATTGATTATGACTAGACGTTTAGCCCTGTTTTCAAGGCAACAACAATTCGACTTATGATAGCTCTTACAGTGAACAAAGGTTGGTCAATTACTCAATACGATGTCCAAAACGCATTTCTTCATGGTCCACTATCTGAAATTGTGTTTATGACACAACCATCAGGGTTCATTCATCCTCAATACCCAACAGACGTATGTAAGCTGCGTAAGGCTATTTATGGCCTTAAACAGTCGCCAAGGGGCGTAGTATTCACGCTTAAGCTAGAAACTTGTTGATCTCGAGTTATATATATATATATATATCATCGGCTGACTCTTCATTATTTGTCTATATTAATGGCCGGGATAATATTGTTTATGTCCTTGTTTATGTAGATGATCCACTTGTAACAAGATTGAATTTCACACTCATTGCTAACATGCTTCAAGCTTTAAGGCTTGAATTCCCAATTACAAAGCTTGGCAAATTACATTTCTTTTTGGGGATTGAGGCAACGTATACATCTGATGAACCCCTACTTATGCAGCAGAAGAATATCTGAGTTACTAGATAGGACCAATATGAGTGTATCCAAGCCAATTAAAACTCCAAAAGCTACATCAAAAAAGCTCAATTTGCATGTTGGGAATATGTTTGAGGATCCATCCTTGTATCGAAGCACTGTTGGTTCTCTCCAATACTTATCTTTTACAAGGCTCGATTTGGCTTTCGCTATGAGTAAGGTATGCCAGTACATGCATGCCCCTAGAGTACCACATTGGCAAGCCGTAAAAAGGATCCTAAAGTATCTAAGGCACACATATGAGCATGGTCTTCTTTTCTCCAAATCGAACTCAATGAACATCACAACATACTCGGACGCGAACTGGGCAGGGTGTCTCAACGACAGAAAATTGACCAATGCATATTGTGTGTTCTCTAGCTCTCACTTAATCTCATGGTCCTCCAAAAAGAAACAAACATTCGCCAGGTCCTTCACCGAAGCAGAGTTCAAGGCTATAGCCAACGCCATAGCAGAAATAATTTCGATTGAACACCTATATCGTGATCTTGGTATCCATCTTCCCACTGCTCCAATGTTATTCTGTGATAATTTGGGTACAACGTACTTATCTTCAAATCCAGTATTTCATGCAAGAACGAAGCATGTGAAAATTGATTTCCACTTCGTGTGAAACAAGGTCCTCAACAAGTCACTATCTGTGGCTTTCATCTCAGGCAAAGAGCAGCTTGTAGAACTGCTTACCAAACCACTATCTGCTGCAAGGTTCCAATTGCTATGCTCAAGTCTTCACTTACATCCATCGCAACGTGCACAGCAGCACTCACAGCTACACTTACAACACTCCAAAATTATTGCAACAAATCATCCGCTGTAATCCATTATATTGCTAGAGTACATGCATTATCCTAGCATTAGGAATATTCTTTCATTCTTGTGTATATGTTGAGCCTCATTGTAAGTAGGAAGCTAGAAATTATCAATATAAAAGGAGTTTCAGCATATATAAATATATATATATATATATATATATAATATGTACATACACTAGCTGTTTAATTTGAGTTTAATTATTTTGTTGTCATAAATCGATCATTTAGTTCAGATTAAATTATTTAATTTTGTGTTGATTCCTACAGTAATGTTGCACCCAACAGTTCCAGTTCCACTAAGTTTCATGTATATCAAATAATATCAACCCCAGAAAATCCCAAAATAATTACCAGCTAGCCATGACGTACAATAATTTCAAGTCATCAATATATATATATATATATGTATGCATATTAGTGCTCTCTCTCTCTCTCTCTCTCTCTCTCTCTCTCTCTCTCTCTCTCTCTCTCTCTCTCTCTCTCTCTCTCTCTCTCTCTCTCTACATATATATTAATATATAGTCAAAAATTGATAATAACTCTATGTGATCGCCTAATAATTGTGATCAATCGCGCATTGGGGGATCCCTAGCTAGCTTGATGTATGCTAGAATAATTCCAATTTCTTATGATCTCACATGCTAGCTACCTAGAAGTCTAGTCATGATTCTTCAGCTGGAATTCTCAAATTACAATATTACATTTCTTGTCTTCGATCAGGTGCAGTAGTAGCTGGTAAGTACATTCTACCTTATTCAAAGCTACTAATTATAAAACGATGTCTTCATTAAGACTGTCTGTACCAGATTTTGTAGTGTATGTGTACGTATATATATAAATATATATGAAATATCATGTGGTGTTAATAAAATGTTGGTTTCTTTAGAAAAAGATTTCTTCATTCTCATCATATTATATCTTAATATCCATCACAACAATCGATGGATTTTTCTTGGAATCTAGATGCATAAAACTAAATTCACACCATGCTGCATGCATTTGTACAAAATAAAGAGAATTGAAGCACGTGCAATAATGGGGTAGTAGTACTAGATCAGCTGTTTTTCATTGCTAGAAGATAAAATCATCCACCTCATGTGGGGCCATAAACCAGTCAAGCATGTCATTATATATAATTTGATCGAATATGAATATATATAAATATATATATATAATGAAATTATACATCCTTCGCATGCATGATTTGATATATATCAAGGCCGACTCATGATGAGTTTTATTCCTTTAAAAGGTAAATGGAGAATCGATGCTCTAAGAAAAAAATAAAGGCGTGATCACATGCTGAAATGCAGACCTGGCCAGTCGATCGGGATCGATCGGCAGCACGCTCACGCGTAATTCTCTGGTTAAACTAATTCTATCCGACCAGTAAGCATATTTTCATATGGGAATTATTATATACACTATATGCACGCAATATGACACACACACATATATGCAACCTAGTTTTCGTTATTCTGCGTTTTAGGATTGCATCCTCAAAGGTGGTCATTTTCACTTGTTCTAGAAAACCTTGCTGAGAGAATGGCCACCCATATTCATGCATGCATAGTTGCCTTAAATCCAGACAGATCATCCCTTTGTCCTTTTCTTCATGCAGTATAATTCCAAATTACGCCCATACTTTTCTTTCGTTCTAATTCAAAAGTCTCGCGTACCCTTTCTTTTTATCATTATAGTATTGTTATGTCGGTGCCTTTTGGAATCGATTTGGTCTTTTTTTTTTTTTCACTCTTTCCAAATTGTTTCCACGCATAAATGAGTGCTAGGCTTTTCCAGCCCACCATGTATTTCGGGCTACTATCATCGGCTAAGCAATTCTACTTTTACAAAAGCTACGGATTCCCCATCGGGTTAGGACTTCGATGCATCAGTCTAAGTACAGCCCATTTTTAGAAATCGGGCTTCCGCGCGTTAAGCCCATTGAAAGTGATATCTCTCTTTTTCATTTAAGTTCCCTTTAATTATGGCCACAAGGTAGCCAAGCTAATTCCAAACACTTTTTACTGATTTTTATCGGTTTTAATTCCCTGCTCATATATTGGAGGGGTCAAAAGCAATAAATGCTTCTTTCAATGCTTTTAAAATGTTTCACAACACTATAAAATCACTACAATTGTCAAAAATCACTGTAAATAGATAATATCAAAAGCAGCTTGTTTAGTTGCTTTTAGTATTTTTTGCAACGCTCTAAAATCACTGCAAATACTTCAAAAGCATTATAAATACTAAATATTAGAAGCAATGCTTGCTTTTTTCATTACATTAATAGTTTTTGCAACACTCAAAAATCGCTGAAATTAGTCAATTGTAGCAATTTTGGCTATCATTTTTAACGCTTGAAAAAGCATTTCTGGAGCTTATTTTCAGTGATCAAAAATTGCTGCAAATGACTTTTGATACTCCCCCCCCCCCCCGCCCCCGGCGCTTCAACTAAAGACGTTGGTATCTTTCCAATTGAAAGTTTCATTTTCACAGTAGAGCTAAGGGAAATTTATTATTATTTAAATCACTAAATTATTTAAATACCCAATTTAATGACTGACTTGAAATACCTAAATTTTTATATGCCCAAAGACCATAATGAAATAATAAATTAACTTTGTTTTAATACCTTAAACTGCACTTAATTATGGAACACTTTTCAATCATAACCTAATTTATGAATTTTCAACACTTTTTCACCTATATGAAACGACCACACATAAGCCTTTGACTCTTTTTATTCCATTGCTATATAACATTTTTAGTGTTTATCCAACACCCAATATTAAGTACTTAGAAAGTAGTAAACATAATAGAAAACCCTGGAACTTTCATTATATGCATTTATGAACATGGTGGATCAAATTAAAGAGCACCATTTTCAACTAATATAATAAATCAATTACATTCATCCATCAAAACCCAGTTAGGAATTCACATTAATGCAGTTATGGGCTATACATTGGGATGGACTAATTGGAACCCAGAACTTACAACTTACAAACTACTAAATATATAGAACACATTGTTACTTCTAAACATTGTATGAAAATCTTAACATTCATTTAGATATGTTCAACTATCCTGCTCCTTTATATTTAAAAATTATATCTAGATCAAGTGCACCTGACCAATGTGGGTTGGGTAGAACAATTTCATCACAACTACTTCATGTGGGGGGAATTCATTGTCGTATTTTTTATAACGTCTCTCTTTCCAACCCCAATATGGCATTGATAAATTAAAAAGACTAGTTAAGTAAACCGATTAATTTAATTGAACATAAAATCTGATAAACCAAAGAAAACAATACTCAAATCGATCACTAACTTTGATACTCCTTCATCATCGCCATATGCTAAAATGTCAACCACAAAACTCATGTAGCCTATAATGGTACACAAAGAAGGACAAAGACCCAGTTCTTTTTGTTTTCTAGAAGATTAAACTCAAACTAGAGAAGAACAAAAATTTCCTCCTAAATCATTCATAAAAAAAGACGTAGAAGAGAAAGAAAAACACAAAAGTGTCCTCCCAAAATTGATTATATAGTATATGGAAACTCTAATCTAGTACTAGTACCAAGCAAAGTGATTTCTTGATTTAAAATAAAAAAGAAGGCCTCAATTTTCAATTTAAGTAACACTTGACTAAGCTAATATCAAGTTCACGTTATGGAAGTTATAACTAGTTTAATACAACTCTATATGAAGATGACATGCTGACAATAAGTTTTTTCATTAAAAGCAAAATGTAAGACATGCCCCCACCAAATTATTCAACATTGCCTCGTATATCAAAGTTGAATCCCAAACAAAATTTTCTGATGATGTTCGATCAAATATAAGAAACATGCGCATTATATATAAATAGCTAGCCATTTTTTAGTGCTTCAGTGTCCAAATCCATTATCTAATCTTTAATATTATTTGCAGCAGGTTCATTTCAAAAGAAAGCATTAAGAACATATAAATATAGACATGGGTAGTAATTCTCCAATTGAACTGAATCGACCCTACCATATATATATAGATTTTTTTGAAAGATAACTTATAACTAAGAAGAAGCTAGGTGCGCATGAACCTTATGATTCTTGTGGTTCCAAATTAACTAAAAGATCATCTACAGGCTGCCATTCCTAGTGGGCTAAAAATCTCATAATCGACTAATTAATTAACCTTGCTTAAATATATCTCATGAATCCATCATTATTTCCAACCTTAACCATTGTTAATTGTGACCTAATTGAATTTTGTAATTATGACTAGTGAGAAATGGTATATATAAATCCTAAACACACCAATCATCACGCAAGTCCTTTGAAAAAAACTCACTTTTTTATGGAACCCACATTTTTACAAAATGCTTATACAAGATTTGTACATTTAAATTTATACCCAACATTATTCATAGCTAGTAGTACTGTTAGTGGGTAAATCCCTGCAAGGAAGGCCAGCTAGCATGCATGCATGCATGTCTCGTAAACTTTTACAATTTATAAGATGAATAACACCAAAATAATTATATGTATATATATCTTCCTTTTGAAAAGCTTGGTGGATCACAGAATTATGAAACATATATAATAATGCTGCGATATTTTTGCTTTTAATTATCCTTTAAATAATAATAATTTCTATCATGCAGGCACTGAGATGAGCTTGTTTCAGCAGCAGCATATGCATGGAGGGCCCGATTTCTTGTAGTAAGAGGTTGCATACCTGCTGATGAGGGGTGACAATGACGACGTTCCTACGTTGGTGACAGGGTGAGGCAGATGCCGCTGAGGGACAAGGAAGGTGAGGGCTGCAGCAATAACACTGGCGAGTAGTTGCGGCAGCACGAGGCTCAAGGGTTTGGAAAAGGGAGTCGGGAAGGGGAAGGAGGGGAGGGACGCGGGAGAGGAGGAGCGCTGGGAGAGGGTGGACAATGAGGAGAAGAAAAAAAAATAATGTGACATGTTAGTAGTGTGTCACATTAATTTATAAGATCTTTTTAACAATTTTTAAAAAATAAAATATGAGTGTATATGCAAGTTATAAATTCTACTTATCGTCATGTATCTACACTATACAGTAATATATAATCTATCATTTTTAAATTTTTTATTTAAATATACAGATATTGATTTGTTAATATTATATATATATATAAATAAAATGATAAATAAGATATTGATACGTAGGGTTGAGATAATAAATAGGAGTTATCTTCGTTTACATGATCATGTATATGTCATGAGAAGTCAGCCAAACGAAAGCAAATCATAAATCATCGATCTCCAAGGCGAGCGGCTGCTAACAAAGACGATATTTATGAATTCTCACCATCATCTACCATGAAAGGCAATAATTAAGTAGTAATGTAGACAAGTAGGATCTAAATCCAATCCACTTCGGTTCCCAGCTCTCACTTTCACTTCTCACTTCACGACACATAAGGTAGTATTACTTAGTAGTCATCCAAGTCATTATTACTCGAGGGATGTAGCAAGAAACTAAACTGATTAAAACCAAGTTGATCAGTACTGGCGTCAGCATATATAGCATATAAACATCAGATTGGCCGGATCCTTAATTAAGTATTTATTGATCAGATGATCAGTTTCCTGATCGTAAATATCATTAATTAATTAAGTTTAGTGGCTGACAATAACTATACCTCAAAATTAGTCAAAGATGATGATAATAATAATAATAATAATAATAAAACATTTAATTAGCAGTTCCTGACGTAATTATGACGAATGAATACACCTGAAAATAAAAGAAAGAGACTTCCACGTCCCATGCGATTCACTGGCCTGACATTAATGAAGAAATTAAATAGAATGAATCTAATTGTGACGTGTGTGTGTGTATATATATTTATAAAGTAATGTTATGGCAAAATTTAATTGCAAGTATAATTATATATTAATATGTGTATTAATTTAATGTGATTGGTCAAAAAGTAAATTTTATTAAAAATAGTATTAATTTAAATTTTAAATATGAAGAAATTAGTATTGATATACAGATTAGTACGAGACTTTAGTTGTACGTAACAAAATTCTAATATTATATACAGCAGTCTTAGGATATGCAAGTCTTGTTTATTCTTTTTTTTTTTTAAAGTAAGGTTTATTATTAAAAAAATAATTTTTTCATATAAATCTTATATTTAATTTTTTATTAAATATCTACGAAATTTATACAATTTAAAATTATAAATATCATTTATATCATGTATAACCCCGCCCAATTAATAATTAAAATTAAGACCAAAGGATTGCACGGTTGGAACCGACCATCGGATACAAACAAAAATATAACTGACCTTTTTAAAAAAAAAAAAAAACTGATTGGTGTCTAACATGAAGTACGTACGATTCAAAAATTGATAAAAACAAATTAATTAAAGAAAACTCCGAAAACATTGCACAAATAATTAATTAATTAATTAAACTGATAATGATCGATCATCGGGAAATTACATTTTAATTCGAGTAATACAATGCAAGAAAATATTCATGAGTGTCATGATAGGGCAAGGTTTCGTGTAGGAACAAACAACTAAATATTGCAGGCCGGCCAGATATTGTGGCGTGATCATGAGTTTGCCAAACATGACATATTGTTATTATTTAATTAGTTGCATGGTGGATGGAGAAAGCGCGCATATTGTATGATCCAACCGGACCATCATTCTTACGTCATTAATTAATTTGGAGTTGCATGCAGATGGCCGGAATAGTTGGTGTTGCGTGGTCTGATCCCAGCTTCCTTGTGTACGCACCTTTTTCCTACACCAATAATATTTGCTCCTTAGTTAATAGCCTCCTCATTTAGGTTCAAGCACTTGAAAACTAATTTTATTGACAGCCTTTATGTATTGTGGCCCCGTGGCCGGGAGTGCATGTGGCATTGACTATGGTGAACTTCGTACGTACTATATATACATATATATATATATGGAAGATGCGGTTCGATCCAGAACATTCACATCATGATCCAAGTATTGAATAGTAATGAAAAGATATATACATCAAAAGAAAAGTGATATTTAAGTGAGTGATTCATGAAGGTTAGCGTCAAGCTGAGTGGTTCCCAAGGGCGTGAAAAATTAGTACCAGGCCATGACTTATGTGTTAGATGATCTCTAAAGTTAAAAAAATATGACATAGCAATGCATGTAACATTACAAGGGATCAAAGTTCAGCGGTGCGTGGCGTGATGCGTAAAACACATAAATTCGTCTGATTAAGCCACGACTTGATCTCTACACTTGTCAAGGAATGATCAATTTGAAAATCAACATCAGCAGACGTCCTTGAAGGGCAACAATAGATAGTCTAACGGCATTTTCATATAAGAACGCCATGCGACACACAACAACAGATTCTCACAATATTAATTGTAGTGGACGTACCATATTATTCCACAAACCCTAGGATCGATCTAGAAGAACCAAAGGAAATAAAAACTCTCAATCAAAGTAATTAAAAACTCACTCGCCTAGCTTCGATCAACGTCGAAATCTAACAAACGCTTGTGTCCTATCTATACTAGTATATACCTTTACAATCGATGATCAGTTAAATCGATTGATGTGCGAGCATGTTGTCCCCTTGCTGATCTATTACTATATATATATATATATATATCAATGTCTTTCTTGTAGGGCATTTAGCATATATATAAGCATTAATTTGCCATTAGATGCTATATATAGAACATTAAAAACAAAATTACCTATACTTTTTGCGAATAAAACTTTCTAGTTCGAGCGTATAGAATTAACGCAAGAAAAGTTCCAAGCAAACAAAAAGAACCCCAGGTGATGAAAGTGATTCTGTAGCATTCCATCCCCATGCATTTCCCAGCTCCATTTCCTTCCTTGTGGTAAAGCACGGCTGCCATGGAACCAAAGAGAAAAGATCCTATTGGTATATTTGCAACCAACACATTATGATTTACTGAGAAATTTTTTGTCCCAAAAAGTTCGGTGGTTGTGGATACGGAAATGGAAGTAATTGCCCCGCAACACACTCCTATGGTGGCAGTGCTCATGTGGAGTGCCAGGTTGGAATTGTTGATAAGTAGGAAGAAAGCTCCTGCTGTTGGCGCCATTAATGCTACAATTGAGGCTGGTCTTGACATCGCATACTTAGTCCTGGACAAATCAAATCAAACTGATCAAAATTTGCAACCATATATGTTACGTGTATATATATATATAATAGAAGCTAGGTATCTATGCATTGTAATTTCTACATCAAAGTTAATGTTCAAGGTCAGGTTCGCACTTGAATATATCAACCGGCCAACACAAATTTATGCACATTGTAGTACTTTTGTATTAAATACATGCAGGAGGTGCACCACCAAATGCCTTAAAGTAATTTTGTCTTTTTTTCCCTAGACGCTTAATTAAGACCATCCAACCTAGCTGATCTGCATATCCCATGCATCTCATACTTTGGGCGGTTGGCAAAAAACCTAATTAATTGATGAAATCTAAAGTTTGATACTATCAGGCCAAAGGGCCGTTGTTCCTGTACTAGATCTCAGATCTAGATGAAAAGTGGGTTACCTTGAGAAGTAGTAGTCCACAAATGATGGCATGAGTCGGCCGAAAAACCCAAAGGAAGACGATAAAGAAACCAAAGAAGACGTCCCAGAATACCCACGGGACTCGGCTATTTGTCCCAAGTTGTTCAAAAACACCAGCCCCAACGTTGCACCGAAAAAATAGACCAAGAAATATAACCAGAAATTCAATCTTTTCAGCATCTCCTTCACTCCAATCTCCTCTTTAACACCAATCTCAAGAAATTCACCCGCTTCCCCTCTCATCTCTTTTAACCCATTCTCCATTTTTTCTACATCGTCACTCTCGTTACGAACTTCACCAACTTCCTTTCTATCTTTTAACCTATCCTGATCCACTCTTTCTTCACCTTCACTCTCTTCTATAGTAAAATGATACACTTTTCTTTTTTTCCTTTCTGCGTTTAAATCGATTTTTCTTACAGCTGATTCTATAATTTTCTCGGCAACTGGAACTACTAGTGGGGCCAACAAAAACACACCGATACCAATGGCATGGCTGGATGGCGATAGCTTACCTGATATAGACTGCAAACTACTGATTACAGCATAGACCCCAGTTGCCATTGTTATCAAAAACATTGTTATGATCCCAACACCCATGTTTCTTGGCCTTCCAACATCAAGTTCTCTGGCTAGTGGTGCAGCTATAACACAAACTATCACAGGCAAGATGGAATTCAGAAGGAGATAGGCTTTAGCTCTTTCAATGGGGGAAGATGAAAAGGCAGCATCTACAATATCTGTGTAAATCTTTGCACTTAGTCCTAGGTAGCTAGTCGTTAATCCCACCGCAACCTGGCGACAATCAGAAGGGAAATTCCGAATGGCAACAACGTAACAAACGGTGTTGATCCAGCAAATACTATTTCCTGCCATAACAGTCAGCACAAAAATATGCCCATATGACAGAGAAGAAATTCGGTCCGTCAAGAAAAGATACTGCAACCCATAACCAAGCAACCCGAGAGAAGATCCAATAATGAGAACAAGCCAAAGGGGGAGATAAATAGTTGCAACACCAGAAAACCAACCCAATAGTTTTCCTGCATCTGAGGCGAAGGCAAGGTTGTTAAGTTCCAGCTGTGACATGGAAAGGAGATGCTTGAGCTGGGATGAATAAGCAGGGAAATTGGAGTTTGTTCCATTGATGGACTGAAGCCATATGATGCCAACAAGGCTCAGCCATTGAAGATTTCTCGAAGACATGGCAAGGAATATCGATCGAGGTTACTTTGAACTACTACTTGCCGGGATCGTTTGAGCCGCACCGCTATAATTTATAAGATTTGAACTTGCCTGATTGTTACGAATTGTGAAAGGACGTGTTGTGTAAAAGGGGGGAAAACTGAACACGACACAATGTGGCTGTGCACGTAAAATGTACGTGGTCTTCTATCGACCACCACCTAAACCATTAATGGGACGGCTTGAAAAGGGAGAGACGAGAGTAGTGGCCAGTGGGGGTTTAGGCGGGGGCGGTGGCCGTATTCTGAAATAAAATGTTTGTGTTTCCCACAAAACCTTGCCGTACGTGTGCGCAGTGTGTGTTACGAAACATTTACCAGTATATAATCTATATACAGTCTGTAAATACCAGAACAGAAAGCAATTACAAGTACGTATGAAGAGAAATACGTACATCATGAATGATGACGTTCGGAACCAAATTCCTTTGACTTTTGCTTCATTTATATATATATGAATACTGCTCTGCAATTCCTTCGATGTGTCATTGTCTCGGATGATTATTGCCTACGATTCTTATGAATTACAAAAAGAAAAGAAAAGTGATCTTGTGTGAGAGATGGAACAATATTACCTTTGAACTTAGCAATCAATTCCATATCGTTTAACTTGTACAAAATAATTACTCAATCCGTACGTACGTGATCAAGAGGAGATCATGAGTCTCATGTAGTTAATTGGTTGTTGGATCATTGGGTGTGCATATTTGGAAAGCGTTTGAGATTTGGTAAGAGTTTTACAAGTTGTGAGATGTTGTTTACAGGTTAAGGTTGGGCATATTTTCAGGGAATTATAAATCAGGTTGCTGGTTGTTTGGCTAAAGTTGATGCCTCTGGTCTTTAATTCGCGAGAATGTGTGGATTTACGTGCATGCACTGAACAATGAATTTTGATATAAGAATTAATTAAAGAAATGAGATGAAATGATATTTGCTTTAATTTTCTTAATTGTGCAAATGTCCCGTATATTTTTTTAAAAATAAATCAATAAATACAATATTTATATTAAAAATATTAATATTGTAACGATAAATTATATTTTAAAACCAATAGTAAGCGACAGTACTTGCCTAAATTATATCTAAAATTATTCAATAAAAGTGACCCTTTCGTGTGATAAATTATCTGGCCGGTATGCACTTTCTATTTTCAATTTTACTAGAATTGAATCAGAAAATAGAAAAATTACGAGGAGCATGACGAACGTATACATCATGATCCGGTCCATTCACCTGTTATTGTGGTAATTGAACGTTTTACACCACACGATTACGATGGCGTTAAATCATCAAAGATTAAATAATGTTTGAAAAGAAAAGTAGGCCAAAATAATAATAGCTAAGACTGGCATAGATGCCCCAAACTTACCAGAAAGCATCTCATCGGATAAGGATCATGTGCCTGCAGTCAATATTCATCCGAGACTTCTCCTACTCACTCAGTGGTTTTATATTACACATCTGTTAATGTGAATTTTTTATCTTTTTCCCCTCATCAATTATGTGGTCTAAAGCTATTCGGTAGAAATTTTCTTAAACCCCCCGGCCACCATATCTGACTACAAAGCTATTTACTAAAAACAAAAACCGATCTGACTCTTTATTATTAATTTTTTCACTCTAAGGTTATATTTGATCGTTGAATTCATCTTAATTTAATTATTAATAAAATTTATTATTTTTTCAATTTTTTATAAAAAAATTTAATTTAAACTCAACTCAACTCAAACTTCATACATTTAAACACACATCTCAATCTATTTATATTTAAACATATATTAATAAGATTTAAAAAAATATTATTATTAATTAGATATCAACTCAGATCATCTGATTTGATCTTAACATTTAAATACAATCATAAATACTCATATATAAATTATACTCACTAATATAACGCGTTTTATTGATGTTGAATTTCAGTGAATATAATTGAAGATAATAAAATATAAATTAACCAATAACATTTTTCTCAATCAAATTAATTATTGGATAATAAAGTTTGTAACAGCGTCCAGCTAGCTAGAAGCTGTTCCAGCATTAATTAGAATTTCAATATTGAATTTATTTATTTTTCTTAAGATTCAGTCCTGATCATTAACGTACGGCCATATCATGTTAACGTTAGTACGAATTGCCTCCATCAAAAAGATTATCGGGTGGCAAAATGCTACTATGCACTATGCAGTGGGTGGTGCCGTTCAAATATACCGTTCGGTACCCAAAAAAAAATAAAAAAAAATTATTAATTGATTAAAAAAATAATTTTAAGTATATTAATATATTTTTTATTTTTTAAATATATTTAAAAAATATTAAAAAAAATTTACAAAGGGCGGCAAACAATAGCCTCACCCTTATGTGGAAAGTAACTCAACTATGCCAGATCTTTCTAGTTTCCGCACGTAATGCAGCTAATTATTGTCAATTGACAGTTCCCAGCCACCCTACCCAATTAAAGGCGAGAGCTTGTCCTAATTTAATTATATCGTTGCCATTCTTCATTAATGTAGCAAGTAGCTAGCAACAAAAGGCAGCTGGCTGTTGCTCATGTCAACATACTATAACATATATATATATATATATTTATATATAAATAAAATTAATACTATATATAATCATGCAGTGTATAAATATTATATAAATATTATGCAATCGTTTTAAAAATAATAATATGATCTATTAAAAAATTAATTAATTTTTTATTTAGATCTTATAATATTTACTCATTTTTTTTAAATAATTACGCGATATTTACATTCACGACTACAAATATCATATATCTATATATAATATCCATCTTAAACATTGGATTTTCTCAAGTTTTTATCTAAATTTAGGAACCTCAAACAAGACATAAGTTAGAAACCAGAAATTAGTTCTACATTCATTCAATATTTAACGTTGTCTTCAAAAACCTACACAAGAATGAATATATGTTATAATATTGGCCAGTTTATAATGTATGTAATTTTACTCTACAGAGCTAATTGATGAATGAAATATGCATGATCATGAGGTACTTCCCGACACAATATTGACCGTGATATAATACATAACGTGGTCCCGTCGTCTTTCTCCTAGTTTGTTTATTTATTTATTTATTTATTTATTTATAGACAGCACATGCATATCACTACTGAGCTAATTAAATTATAATTTAATGCTTTAGTTCTCCGTATTGTTTGGGTTGGGCTTGTCAAAAGGGTCCACTAGTACTGGTAGTTGCCTGCAGGAATTAACTATATATAAACAGTGCACTAGTCATTCATGGAACAGCAGCTACCCCCAAAGACTTTTTTGAAAAAAGAAAAGGTGATTATTTGATCCCAATACACAACTTTTAGCAAATTAGTCTCATTTTAAAATATTTTTGTTTGTTAAAATTAAAAAAATTTTATGCTTTTTATTTTTATTTTTAGTATCATCTATTTTTCATTTTCTAAAGTGTCTTTTTATTTTTTCAATAATTTTTTCATACTTGCACTTATTTTTTGTCATTAATAAAGTTTCAAATTCTATGATAATGTTTTTGGCATCTCAATATCCAAGAAAATCTCTTGGTCTATTTTTATAATTTTTTTTTAGTCTTTTTCTTTGGTAACTATGCAATAAGATACATTCTCTACAAAAAAAAAAAACTATCTAGTCAATTGACAATGTCATTTCTCGTAAGGGTGCTAGTACATGTCTCGTGTGCATGATACCTCGTTTTTACGTATATTTTTATAGACTAATTATTTAAATGATTATAATTAATGATTCTCTTATTTTAAATCTAACGTGTTAATCGTTGGACTATCTTATAATTTTTAAGTTGTGAAACATATTTTAATGACCTTTCTTAATATTAATTATTAATTATTATTTAAATTACTATTTAATTTAATTTACTTTATTGTTGAATTTACTATTTTATTTTATTTAGTTACCATGTTTTAATTTTATTTATCGTTTTAAATCTTATTTGTTGGATCAGTTTCGAAACCCCAAGTTTTAAAGACTGAATCTTATTTCTTTCTCTTCATTTTTCTTTTTCTTCTCTTTTTCCTTCATTTTTTCTTCTTTCTCCTCTATTTTCCCCCAGCCGTCGCGCGACCCCCCTTTCTTCTCTTCCGTCCGTTTCCTTCCCCTCCACCCAGTGCCGTAGTACGCGGCCCGTGGCCATCACCACCAAGCCCACCCTCTTCCCCACTTGCCGGTGACCACCCATCTCCATTCTCAGCCCTTCCAACATCGTCGTTAGCCCCCACGCCCCTCTCCAAGCCGTTGCCCTTTTGTGCTCCAACGCCGTCGTCGCTCCACCATCAGCTACCACATCTTCACCACTCTACCACTGACCTTTCGGCTACCTAATCCACACATCCTCAACTCCGATCCACCACGGTTGAAGCCCCTCCATCGCCATTTTTTATTTGGGTTTTTTGGCCTCCAACCGCCGCTACCCATGGCCAACCACCACTACCATTAGTTTCACCAACACCCCTAAACCCTTCCCTAATCATCTCAAGCCTTCGTTTGTCCTCGTTCAAAATTAGGTATTTTGAGACCCGTGACCTTCGCCCAAATTGCACTGTTACGTTACTGTGCCCCTACCTCTTGCACCTCCTTGATCCTCCAAAAATTATATTTTAGCATTGTAAGTATTTTTCAAATAACCTTTTGAGATTTAAATATATTTTGCATTAACAAATTTTTGTGATCTGGTTGGTTGTGTCGGGCTAAGTTTGATGAGTTTGGGGGTCAGTTCGATTTGGAGGATGGAGTTGTTGGTGTGATTGGTTTCTACTGGAATTGGTTGGCTGTTGATTATTTGTGTCATGTCTTGTACATTGCATTATTGCACGTATGTTCATGTTTGTAAATGAAAACTAGGTTTTTCGTATAATTGCATGCAAGTTCATAAGTATATTTGGAAACTGATATTTTATGTGAGAAATGGTTTTTGGATGCGTGTGCATCACGACTCCAATATGAGATGGAGTATTATCTCGGTGGAGCTCATCTAGTTACTCGGGAGCAGAATATACTAAGTAAAGTCTCTAGGTGATCATTGGGATCGAACATGCTAACGCTCTCGTGCTGACTTTATGGCCCTTCTACTGGCGGGAGCTAGAAGATGTTTGGCCACAAACGTGCTGGACAAGGAACTGGACATTTCTCATTACGAAATCACACGCACAGTCATTGCCCGTGATGTGGCAAAGGGAGCCAGGGTGTGTGGATTGTCCCTATAGGAGATCGTGATGCATACAGTTTAAAAATAGATAATGGGCTATTTTTCGAAAAAATGACGGGTTTCAAAAAATGAATTTATGTGAACCATTTTTTAGAAAAATTGTAGATTATTATACTGGGCAATTTTCTGAAAAAATAACAGATGTTATTTTTAATGGACTTGGCTTTGAGCCAAAATGAAATTTTGGCGTGTTGGAAAATAATCAAAGGATGTAGAGTCTGAGGATGCACTCTGCCGAAGGACTGATCAGGGATCACTTTCTTGTGGGAAGGAATTTATATCCCACTTTTGGTTATTATATTTTAGTTTATTTATGTTTTCATCGGATAATTGTATTACTTTTGAAATGCTTGTATTTATGTAAATTTATATTTAACGATTCTGGTACTTAGTTGATTGACTTTAACTTATCCGTTACATCTTTTGTCTTACACATATTGCATGTGCACACACTTAGCACTTGTCGTTTGGGTGTATGAACCGTGTTGTCATCATCCCGATACCTCGATTCTCGTGTTTCTGTACGTAAGAGTTGGGGGCGTCACAAGCCCTATATTAGTGGACAGCTACTGATCCTCTCGCACCCCGCTCCTATTTGGGTAGAGAGTCAATTACCCCCCGTGCACTCCATCCCCTCCCTCGTATAGTACTCTTTAGCCTCCTCCCTCGTATAGTACTCTTTAGCCTCGTTCGTTCGACAAGCAAATGGGTGGCTCAACCCATCTTCTATAAGAAGAAGCGAAAGTAGAGGAGAGATGGCTGGAGAAGAGATTCAAAATGATTTGTTCGAATCTTAGGTTATTTTCTTATTTTATAGGGAGGCATGCAAGCGGGTGGATATTCATATGGGTAGGATATCCACTCGCATCTAGTCTCCTTTATATATATATATATATATATATATATTTCTACCCGCCCAATACCATACGGGTCGGGTGGGACACACAGATGGTTTGGGGGACCAGCCCCTCATTACCTAGGTTTAATTTTTCCAATCTTGCTTACACTTTTCCTTTCAAATCTTCCACTAACGTATTTTGATTGGTTTTGTTAATATACATCTAGATCACCATCAGGCATTAAGTTAACAATTAGGGATGTTTGGTAACAATTTTTATCTCATCTCAACTTATCTAATTTTTTTCATAAACATCACTCAAATACAAACATTTTCAAACTAATCATTACAACTTTTCAAAACTTTCCAATAAAAAATAATTCAACTTTTTAAATCTCAAAATAAAAATTATATTAAAAAATTATATTCTAACAATATTTTAATTTTATAACATTTTTTATTCAACTTTTTTTCTCTCATTTTCTAAAGTCTAAAAACTACTTAACTCAAACTGTTTTACTACTACTCACGAACCATCTTACTACTATTCACAAAGTTTCCATCTTATCTCATTCCTTAAATATTTCCTTAGAGGGAAAACAACAAATCTCTAAAGGCTAATATCACTATTTCCGATCAATTATATAGGTTTTATAACATTCAATCTCAACATTTCAACAAGGAAACTTAATTTTTGTTCTCTTAATTTTTATCTTCGTTTGTACGTTGTGATAGATTTATAAAATATTGTTTGATTTGTCATTAAAATTCTTGAATATATCTTTAGTAATACTTTTTTACTCAAAGATTTTTTAATATATATATTTAATAATGCAAGATCACGTGAAATTACGTACCTTTGTATTTACCTGACCCCAATAGAAAATTCTTGGTTCGCAGCTATCCTTCTTCATAGAGCCCTTATACTCATTATTCATAAACTATACACTACATTTGATTTTTATTTTTTTTTTATTCTCACTAATCTAAATGGATTATTTTACTAATCGTCTATATGCCATATATTTGATAAAAAGAATATAAAAAATTATATGTGATGTATAATATAAAAATGATGTGTAGAATTTTAATTCTTAATAAAACAAAGCTGGTGAAGGCCGATCAAACGTCAAAACTGCCACGGTCAGGAATTTATGCTTGAAGTCTTGAAGACATCAGTATGAAATTTCAAAATAGAAATGACATAAAATTAGTAAGAAAAGAAAAGAAAAACTTCAAAACTTTTTGTCACCAAGTTGCGGTTAGATGCTAAAATGATTTCAAACTATTTAAGTTAATATGTAAATAATAATATTTTGTAAGTTTCGTTGACAAGATTTGAATGTTTAAAATATGTTGAGATATGTTTTGAAAAAATAATAAGTCTCAACAATAATTAATTTGAGAAGGATTGAAATGATATTGATATCCAAACATAGTTGTACATACTGATCTACTTCTTTAGTTAAAACTGTTGGTTCTCAATCCATGATGGCCGTGTGCAACTCACCCGCATGCTGCATGCAGTGTGAATTCTAGGATTTGCAAAGAAAACACGGATCAACTACGTTACTATTTCCATATTTCAGATGGTGAATACATAACTATTCCAAGAAAACTAATATCGGTAATAATTACGTTTGATATATTTTTTATTTTGTTGAAGAGAGACATATATAGGTCCGTTATGATCAGTGTTTCTGTCGCACTCTGTGGCCAACTTTAGAGGCTCTAAATCAGGCAATCTTGTAGCCTTAAAAATGTGAGTTCCGACTTTAATTATAACGCTCTTGAGAAGAAGCGTTGGAAAGGTTTCCCTTACATCAACCTTGTAAGAAAAAACAAAATGAAGAAGGCGTCGCGCCCCTCAATAATTATCACGTGCATGCCTTTTGTCAACAGTTTTTTTTTTTTTTTTTTGGGGATATGAGTAGGGATCCAACTAAGGTCTTCAGATTGGGTCTATGCAGCTACATGCTCTTGACACCTTTTGTCAACAATTAGCAGATGGTGGAGAAGGTGCTATGTTCTGGGACGCACGAACAGAGCATTTTCAGCTCAAACAGATTGTGGTGAAGCTGCAAGAGCTACGCGGGTTAGTGTTTGTTTGGGATTGTGTTTAGTTTAAAAAGTGTTTAAATAGATTTAAAAGTTTTTTAATAAAAAAATTATATTTTTTGAGTATTACATATTAAAATATTTTTTAATCATAAATAAATTAAAATGTACGTTTGAATAAAAACATTATTTTGATATTTTTTTCTCAAACGCTTTTTTAATAATACAAAAAATAATTCAAATTTTATAAAGACTATTAATGTGTTAAAATATCCATATAACTTTAAAATAATTACAACTTTTAAATTTTTAAAAATATGGTCATAATTTAAAAAAAATTAAATAATCATCATTTCTACTTCAGAGAGTACTTTTTTAATTTGTTTATAAACAAATGTAAATATTTGAAAGTGTTTTAAGCATATAATTACCAAATAATAAATAAATTTTTAACAATAAAATTCTGTTAAAAATTTATTACTTAAACTATAAAGTCTAAGCTATATTTTCCATCAAAATACCAAACATGCACTTAGAGCCTGTAAAAACGCAACCAACAAGAGCTTACGAGGAAGAGGACTGTTGGGTAACTCTAATTGACTTTTAAATATGTTATATTTATTAGGAAATAAACTAAACAAATTTTTTTGAAGTAGAAATAATATAAAATGTCATTTGATTTTTTAAATATGTAAAATGCTATCTATACTTATAATTTTAATTACATAATCATACATGATGATCTGTCAGTTATTAAAAGTGATAAAATTTTAAGATTAGGTATATTAAATTCAAATTAAAATATAAAATACTGATAAAATGAAAATGTCACTTAATAAGATAAGACAAGGACAATACTATAATTATATAAAAGTTATGTCAATATGGATATTTTTACCCATTAACAATTTTTTTTTTAAATAATTACGTTATGCAAAATTTAAAAAAAAATACATTCAAGAAAAAATATCAATTTTAATTTTAGTTAATATTTTTTTAAAAACGTATTTTTTTATATTAAAATGCTTTTAAAATTATTTAGTACATGTTTAGAATTGTAGTAGGAAATATAACTTATACCTTTACGGCTTATAACTTATAACTTAAATAATAAACTTTATACTTCAAAAGTTGTTTATTGTTTGATAAACATATATCTAAAGTATTTTTTAAGTTAGTTACATTAATTTTTTTTTATAATATACAGTTATCTGCAAGAGTTTTTCGATAAAAGTTTAATTCATTGTCTTTTCAAAAAGTGGCCTTTAAGCCTTTTTTACATGATTAAAGCACTTTTTATAAATTTACTAAACATATTATCTTTTCTTTAAAATAATTTTTAAACAATTAAAAGCACTTTTTAAATTTTCAAACTCAACTCCAAACATGCTTTAAACATTTTGTAAGACTTTTAACTAAACCCAAGCATGCCCAAATAACCGGGCAGTGTTCTGATTATGAATTAAATTCTCTAACATATCTCTTCTATTAATAATGACAATAAAATAAAATAAAATAAAAATAAAAAGAAGGAAAGAAAGAAAAAAGAAAAAAACCCAAAACTTTCGCTCAAGAAATTGTAGGCCATTTATCTTAGGATTTGAGAAATTCTATTTGCAGTCTTTAAGTGAGGGATTGCATGTGCATGTCTTTTATTAAAAAAGAAAAAATATCATTTTAGGAGAGATATTTTAATAATTTTAAAAAATTTTAAAAATAAAATTATCTATACCTATACTGCAATCCTCAAATACAGACTGTACGTTGCATTGCTCCTTAGATTTTCTTGTTTACATGAGTTTAGAGTATTCAAATTCAAATGAACAAAATTTTCTTCAAGTTTTTAGCAAAAATCATCTTATTCTATTTTCTTTTTAATTTTATTCATCTTTCTAAAACTTCTTACATCTCACTCATTATTATTTCTCTATTCTATTAAAATAATATTTTTTTATTATCTCTTGATTAGTTTTTCTACTCATTTATTTGTACATCTTTAACTCCTTTTTTTTTTTTTTTAAGGTCTTTCATGAAAAGAGCGGAAGAGCAATTTTTTACTTACACATTTTCATAATTATTTAATTATTTGTTGTACCCATGTTTTCACGTTTCATCTGTAATGAATTGTTTAAAAAAACTACTTATCTCTCTCAACAATAATATTTTTAAAATCAGTGCTTTCATAAGTTCATAACAATAATATTTAAAAAAAATCATATTTTCACAATGGTCAATTTAAAAAAAAAAATGAAAAAAATGGATAACCTCAATGATAACATTTTGTTTTTCAAATTTTAACTATAACAAATATGAGTATTAGAGAAAATGTAGACGATTGGAATAAAAATTTATTTTATTGGTTAGAATAAAATATTTGTAAAAAATGATTTAAGAATAAATAGTAGCTCCTCATATTTAGAGTCGATATTAAAATAGGCAGTCGGATAGATATGAGTTTTTGTAAAAAACAAAATTATTTTTTACTAATATTTCGAGAATTAAGAGCTTTCATCCGACATGAATACTCTTAAGACTTGTTTGGAATTGTGGTAAAAATTTTAAAAAGTGTTTAAATAGACTTAAAAGTTCTTTAATAAAAAAAATTAAGTTGTTTCAGTGTTACATATTAAAGCAATTGTAATTCCAAATAAGCTAAAAATTATATTTGAGAAAAAATATTATTTTGATGATTTCCTTAAACGTGTCTTTCCAGATAATGCATAATTAGAATTTTAAAAAACTGTCAATGGTTGAAAATATCCATACGATTTTAAAATAATTACAATTTTCAAACTTTTAAAAATATAGTCATAATATTTAAAAATTTAAATAATTGTAATTTCTACCTCGGAAAGTGCTTCTTTAATTTGTTTCAAACAAACATAATATATTTGAAATGCTTTAAACATATGATTATTAAATAATAAATAATTTTTTAATAGTATAATTTATTATTTAAATTATACACTATACTTTAAGTTATATTTTTCATTGCAATTTTAAATATGCACTTACTCAATCCATCCGAATGAGTTAATGATGTGTCAATTATATTTTGGAAGATTGTGATTAACTTTTGTGGGTTTTATTTGGAGTTGGAGCTGCAATATTTTAAATTTTGTTAGGATGATTATTTCGGTTTAAGTACTGGAATGCAATATTTTAGTATCAGTGTGTTCCGATGTACCATTTTATAATTGATTATAAATTATATATAGATATTTTATATGTATATATAAACTAACAACTAATAGGATAAATACATGTATATGTAAATGCGTATTATGTATGTATATGTATATATATACATATGAAAAAATTGAAGATTTATAAAATTGATATACGTTAAAAAAATAAAAAATTGAGTTGAGATACAAAAAATAAAGAAATTATTAAAAATCATGATATTTTTAAAAAGGAGAATTAAGGGAGATATTTAAATTTACAAAAAAAAATATAAAATTATATAAATTCATTTTATATTCTCAAATTAATTAATCAAATTCCATAAAATTCCTTAATCAAATTATTTATAACCCATCTCATATTATTTCAATTTAAATATCTCAATACTATTTGTAAACTTTCTTGATTTATCTTATGAGATGAGATGTGATGTCTTGTTAAAAATTGAATAAAATATTATTATGATATAATTTTTTAATATTAGTTTTATTTTAGAATTTGAAAAAGTAGAATTATTTATTATATTTTTATATAAAAATTTATAAAAGTTGTAATAATTATATGAGATGACATGAGATGAGATTAAATAGTTTAGATTTGAATATCCAAACCACTCACGATTAGGAATGTACAAAAAAGGTGAACGGGACCAGATTGAACCAATGGGTTTGGTCATGTACCGAGTTTGGTTCGGTCCGATACTAGTTTTATTTTTCTTAAAATTGATTTGGTTTCAGTTTTTAATTTTCTAAAACCGGAGCGGACTAGTTCATATATATATTTTATTTTTTTATATTATATATAATTTATATATAAAAAATAGTTTTGTATTATATGATAAATTGCTAATTGATATAATATTAAGTTTTAAAATCTTATATCGCTATAGTTTATTATATTAATAGTTTTACTGATATTATATAATACATATTAATAGTTATATTAATACTCTATCGTTGTATATTAGAATATACTGTAATATATCATTATATTATATATTATAATATATTATTATTATAGTATTATATAATATAATATATTAAAGCTAAAAAAGAAGACTGAATTGATAAAACTAAAAGAACCGATTTAAGAGAATAATCTATACAGAATTGATCTTTACAAATACAAAACCAATTCATATATCTTTGATCTTAAATTTTATTTAAAACCAGAGCAAGCAAACCGGATGGATTAAACCCTTACTCACGGTCTGTCTTGAATCAGTGAATCACTGTGAGCCTTGTGTAATAATAAAACAACGTGCCGTCAGACAAACGATGCCGTTTTCATGGTAGGAACGACAACCGTTTGTTTCATTTAGCTCGTTGCACAAAATCCAATTCAAATGTTCGGAGAGTCGGAAGAAGTAGGTCTCTGAAGTCTGAACATGGCGAGTATCGGCGAAAGCTCCTGTGCTCCGCCAAGCTCCACGGACGACAAGCCGGTCATCGTTAGGGTTAAGCGCAAAGCTTCTCAGTCTCCCCTCGACGCTTTCTGTGAGTTAGGGTTTCCCTTCGACTTCTCAATTTCAATCTCTGTGGCCCTGAAATTTGGTTCATCTCTTTATAAACTTGCCGATAACAATTGAAACTAGGGTTTATGTATAATGGGGATGCTTGTGTAATATAGGGCTTGAAATCAATGAGAGGCCGCTGAAGCGTCCGTTATTGGATTTTGAGAATCTATCAATCTCCGATTCATCCGGGAAAGGTGCTTACATTACTCGTTAACCGCTTGCATTTCGTTTCCCTTCGACTTATTTTTGTTCGGGATAAAGAAAACTATGTATTTCCCGATGCATTGTTATTTTCGAATTCAGTATTTACTTACCAAAAAAAATTCGAATTCAGTTGTGTTCTTTTCGAAGCAATTGTTCCAAACGGAGTGTGGAAACTGCAAATATTTGAACAATAGTGAGGAGAATTTTCTAATTCGATAAAATCGAACTTTACAATAAGATATCATTTTTCGTGATCTTATATGTTCGTACCCCCGCGCTCGCGCACACATATATTTACGGCCGTAAGTCTGAATTTTATTTTATTATGTGTCAGAGGAATTAAAGACTCAGAAGGTTCTGCTACAGCATGTGGAGACAATAAGCAGCTCTGAGGCGATCATTGATGTTGTCCAGTCATTTGTGGTCAGTCTGGCAATTCCTGTGTTGGTTCCTAGTTCTCTTCTTCTGCTATTCTGTTCATTTATGCATTTGGCAGTGCAATATGTCGTGTAATTCTCATCGTTTCATTAAATTTTGAAAATGATAATGGGTGTCCTGATAATCGACTGTTTCTTTAGGAGCCTAGTTCTTCTGATGCATCTGTAGGTAACACAAAGGGTGAGCAACGACGACACACTTTTAAGAAGGAACATGTATGCTCTCTCTCCCTCGGACACAACACAATTCGCATGGCTTTTCTGGACCACACTTTTAGCTCACTCAAATATGATTGAAGATAGAAGTTGCTTGTTTTTTTTTTTCATTATATTGTAACGCATTTTACTTCCAATCTATTGGTCAGGAAAGACAAGACCGGCAGTTGTCTAAAGCCATACATGAACAGGAGGTATTTTTTTCGTTAGAAAAATATAATTTTTCACGATTTACTTGCATCAAGTCCCTTAATGTTTGTCAAATAAAATCTGAACCATACTTGATTCTAGAACTATGTATCACGTATCTTTATTTATTTATTTATTTATTTTATTTTTTATAAGTTTTCCTTTTCTGTATCACATATCTGAGTACTATAAATGATATCTTTCTTTTTTATTTCTCTTCATGTTAAATTTTACCATGAATCATGTCTGTTCTTTCATGTCAAAACCATGCATTTTAACTGCTTTGCTATTTTATTTGTGGATCTTTATCAATTTGATTCTTATCACAACTTGCTTAGAGTAAGAGATGCCTAGAACAAAAATTAGTGATAAGACTGATTTTGACAAGAATTTCTAGTGGCTTTTTGTTCTGATGCTACATTCTTTCCTCTTGCAAAGTTCATGTTATTATTTTCTTAATGCCAAAAATAGATTGTTGTCCTGAACATAAGCTAATGAGACTACAACTATGTTGAGATCCATTTAAAACTGTAGAGCATCCAGTTTTCCTCGTTGAAAGTCAGAAAAGATGAGGCATATGCAGCTTTTTTGAACTATATAATTGTCATTAGATAGAATATAAAATTCTCAATGTTTTTGGGATTCACTTGGTGGAGGCTTGTTCAAATTATTTACAAAATCATGTCATAAGCTGAATTATGTTTAGATCTTTTTAATTTCTCAAGCCAAGCACTGGCAGAAAATTTGTTGACCTGTTTGGCTCCTCAGTGCATAAAAATTACCAAGCTAAATGGTCAGATTGTGCTCATTGTAAATGAGGTCTTTATGGAAATTGATTTTGTGAGAAATAAGACAAGTTCTATTCGGTTTTGAGTCATATTGTTTTCTAAAGTGAACTCCCAGCATCTCACTACCCTTTTTAGTTTTAACACAAAACAAGATTTTTTTTTTTTTTAAGTAATAATATAATTCAAATAATACAAAACAAGTTGGCTCTGAATGTATAGAGATCAGTTTTTTGAAATTTTCTCATTTGGGCTTCTGCTACTGTCTTCAATTCGGCTAGTGTTAATGTGGTGTGGCAGAAACAGTGTGTTGCACAGGAAAGAGCTGTGTCCTTCCACAAATAATACCAAATGTAAATTATCACCCCTTTTCTCTTATTAGAAAACAAAGATAATCCTTCTATTACAATGATGATCAATATATAGCAGGAAAATTATTGATCATGGAAAGGAAAGATATCGACAAAACAGGAAATAAATCAAATGGTTTGCAAAACAGGAAATAAATGAAATAGTCTGCTGTCCCTATAATTCAGTAATCAAAATGGTGCTACTGAGGAAGAGTAGCAATGAGGGAGATAGTTTTGCTGGTGCCTTGCTGGACCAAATCTTCCACCGCTTCGTAAAGTCTTCTAGAGAATAACCACAAGTAGTTGCTACGGTAATTTGTACTCATGTCCTTCATCAATTCTCCCCCACTTAAAAGGGAACTCGTCTTCGAGTTATTGTTGGCGTATAGTGGTTCATCTGAGGGACGATATTTGAACAAGTCTGCAACGTTAAAAGTGGATGGACATGTTTTCAAGGAGCCAACTACTTAGGCTTTATCATTAATTTTTTTTCAAGATCTGGAAAGGGCCATATTTCTTGTTTTGCAATTTTCTATAAGTGCCAGTTGGAAAACGACCCGTGTGTAGATAGACCATCACCAAGTCGCCCTTTTGAAATATTTTGACTCATTTGTGTTTGTCCATGGCGATCTTGTATTTGTCATTAGCTTGCTCTAGGTTGCTGCATACTTCTGATTGTACCTTTTGGATCCTTTCGGCCATGTTTTCAGTTGTTGTGCTTAATCCAGGAAATTTTGGGAGGGGAACCAAGTCAAGGGCGTGCCTGGGAGGTTGGGTGTGGGCAATTTCAAAAGGTGCCTTTCTTGTTGAACGGTTATACATGCTGTTGAAGGCAAACTCCACCTGTGGAAGGTTTATGGGATATGTGGGGAATGAGATGAGATATGAATTATGTGATAGTAGTGAAATGATTTGTGAATAGTAGTAAAATGATTTGAGTTAAGATGTTTTATTAGGTTTTGGGAAAGGGGAGATAAAAAGTTGAATAAAAATATTATAAAGTTAAAATGTTGTTAGAATATTATTTTTGTTTTGGAGTTTGAAAAATTTGTATTATTTTTTGTGTTTTGTTTGGATTGGGCAAGTTGTAATGATTAGATGAAAAAGTTGAAAATTCAAAATTAAAAAGTCTTTGTATTTGAGTGATGTTTGGAAAAGAAATGATGAGAAATTTTGAGATGAGATGGATTGTGTTTGGGCTAAATCCCACTGCTTCGGTTTATCACCTGAAACACACCGAAGCATATTGCCTGATGTTCGGTTGGTCACCTCGGTTTGACCATTGGTTTGTGGGGCAAGTGCTACTGCAGTTGAGAAAGGTCCCAGACTTTTTCCACATAGGTAATGGACTTGGGAACACCATGTAAACGAACAACCTCTTTAAAAAAAGATTAGCCACATTTGAGGCATCTGACGTCCTCAACAAGGAATGAAATGCGCCAGTTTAGAAAATCGATCAACAACTACAAAGATAGAATCCACACCTCGTTGAGTTTGCTGTAGTCCAAGCACAAAATCCATACTCAAATCTTCCCAGATGTTCTCAGGTATTGGTAATGGGGTATATAGCGCAGTGTTCTATGATTGACCCTTCCCTACCGGACACACAGGGCTCCTTTGCACAAACTTACCCTCATCGAGTTTTAGTTGGGGCCAAAAGTAAAGTTCAGTAGCCAAGGATATGGTTTTATCCCGTTCCATACGACCTCCTAACCCTCCCCCATGTAGCTCACATAGGATTTGTTCTCGTAAGGATGTTTGGGGAATGAAAAGTTGGTTCCTACAAAAAAGGTATCCATCCCTCTTGGATATGGAAGTCGGAGACTGGTTGCCCCGTCGAACACTTGTTCCCAATTTCAGCAAAGTCCAAGTCATCAGTGTATAAGTCCTTAAGCTGTTCAAACCCAATGAGTTTTGCTCACAATGTCACAAGCAGTGATGTACGCCAGCTAAGGGCGTCGGCCTCCTTGTTTTGTTGTCCCGATTTATGCTTGAGTACCATGGTGAATTTTTGCATAAACCTGATCCACCTTGCATGCATCCGACTTAAATTTCTATTTGTTTGTGAACTTCAAGGCGTGGTGGTCGCTATAGAGGGAAAACTCACGTTGGATCAAGTAGTGTTCCCATGTTTTAGAGATTGGATGACCTCATAAAACTCCAGTTTATATGTAGCCCATTTTTGCTAGGAGTCATTCAATTTTTCACTGAAAAACTTGATAGGCCAACCCTCCTGAGAAGGGAAAACACCAATGTTGATTACGAAGGCATCACACTCGACCTCAGAGAGTTTCTTGAAACTGGGCAAAACAAGGATTGGTGCTATGGACAACTTTTCTTTAGTGATGGTAAAATTGATCTTTTGTTCCTCTCTCCAACTAAACTTTCCCTTCTTCATACATTGTAATTGGCGCTGCAATGGAACTGAAATTTTTGATGAACCAACGATAGAAAGTGGCCAAACCATGAAAGCTACGGGCTTGACTAACGGTGGTGGGTCTCTGCCACTCTCGAATTGCACGGACTTTCTCCTCGTCTACATGTATACCTTTAGCACTCACCCCAAATCCAAGAAATAACAACTTGCTGCTTAGAAATGTGCACTTCTTTAAGTTAACATACAACTTGTTAGCAAGCAAAACCAGTAGAACCTCCCTTAGGTGTGACCCAAGTAATCAATCTCATTTTGGCTCTAAAGAAGAATATTGTCAAAATAGACCACAACAAATTTGCCAATGAAAGACTTAAGCACCTGGTGCATGACGCCCATGAAAGTGTTTGGTGTGTTTGAGAGGCTAAATGGCATCACTAGCCACTCGTACAAGCCTTCCTTAGTTTTGAATGTCATTTTCCACTCGTCTCCAGACTGAATTCTAATTTGGTGATATCCACTTCACAAATCAATTTTTGAAAAGATGTGGGACCTTGTAATCATATCCAACATATTAGTCAACTAAGGAATGGAAAATCAGTAATTTACCATGATTTTGTTGATGGTATAGCTGTCCACACACATCCTCCAACTTCCATCCTTCTTTGGTGAGCAATGATGGTACAACACACGGACTCATATTTTCCCTAATTAAATCCTTACGGATGAGTTCTTCCACTTGGTTTTGCAGAGTTTGGTGCTCATTGGGACTTGTGCGATAGTGTGGAAGGTTTAGTAGGCTCACTCCTGGGATCAAATCTATGTGGTGTTGGACATCTTGCATGGGCGATAGCCCATTTGGTAATTCCTGTGGGATGAGTTCCTCAAACTCGGTTAGGAGGTACTACGCTTGTGGAGGTATGTCAGGTACTTTAGCAATTTTGTCCTCTTTCACCACTAGTTTCCATACTTCCCCAGCTTCTTTTGCATCCTCCATGAATTGATCCTCGTTTACGGTTAGAAATGTGTTCTTCTCTTTTGCATACATAGGTTTAGGGGTCTTGTCCCTTATGGGTACTAGCACTCTTTTTCGTCCATGCCGCCAAAATGAATAAACTTTGTCATGTCCCTTGTAAGTGGCATCTACATTGAATTGCCATGGTTGCCCGAGCGGTATGTGGCAATTGGCAAGCATCCATCTCTACGACATCACATGTTGCTTCATCTTTGTAGAGCTTCTCAATAGAGAAAGGAAAATAACAGAGACTAGTTATCCGTGTCTCAACCCCCTTTGGAATCCAATTGATCTTGTAGGGATGTGGGTGTCTTTGTTTTTATCTCTAATGCAGCCACAATGGCTCTTGATACAATATTCTCGCAGTCGCCGCTATCTATTAGTAGCTTACACACTTTATTGTTGGAGGGATGCTATTCATTATCCCATACAACACACATTACATATTTTAAAAAATATATATTTTATTTTTAAAATTTTATTTTTACTAAATTAATTGAGTTGTTCTACTCATCATTCATACACCACATACTTATTATAGGTAAAAGGAACAAAAAAATAAAAGAGATGTGGTGTGGGGTGATAAATAGAATTATTCTTATTGCTGATTGTGTGGCGGGTCTTGAACATAGAGTGCCTCTGGGTCTTGCCCTCAAGCTTTGGTGAGAGCAACACTCGTTGGATGACATAGTTTACTAGTTCCCCTTTATCACCCTCTACAAGTTCCTTGCCTCTTGATCCTCACTGTCTTCCTCCTCTTTCGGGTCCTCTTCTTCCCCTTAAATTAATGGATTGACCAGCGAGTGGGACACTCATTGCCCCGATCGATTGCTCTGAAAAAACACGTCCTTGACATGGGTCTAGTGTATGGGTTATTGCTACCGCTCCCCGATTGCGACGTTGAAATAGTTGGTGCCTTCAGGTTTTGATTACTTCTACTTCCCTTTTGTAGTGTTAGATGAGGGTGGTTGCGAATTATTGGGCCGTGAGTGCTGGCCAGCCACCTTGGTGGTGGTTGAGCCAGTTACATCTCAATTTTCATGGTGAAGTTGACAACCTTAGACAGAGTCCAAACGGTATGCAACGAGACCTTGTCCTGGATGGCAAAGCATAAGCCTCGCATGTACCTTACAATTTTCTAACCCTAGGTCTCGGAGAGGTTATTTCGAGAATTCAGTCGATAGAATTATTCTGTGTACTCATTGACAATCCTCGTCCCTCGTCTACAATTCTGATATTGCTGGTACATGATTTGTTCATAATCTGGTGGGAGAAATCTGGCCCTCATCAATTGTTTCATTTTCGGCCATGCAAGTACTGGTTGTTTTCCCTGTCTCCTTCTATTGTTCTGCATCTGCTCCCACCAAGCTAATGCACCCCCATGTAATTTATAAGCCACTAATTTCACTTGTTGCGCCTCTTGGATCTGCATATAATCGAAGAAATTTTCCACTTATAGTAGCCAATCGAGAAAACTCTCGACTTGGAGGTGGCCGTTGAAACACGGTAGATCAATTTTAATTCAAAATTTGTTATTATTGTCTGGGGCCCTCTTGTTACCTTGGTCTTCTCCAACCTAGCCTTCAAGTTCTTCATCACTAGATGAACCATCATGTGTTTGGTTCCTTTGCCGTGGTATGAAACCACGACCTTCATCTAGGTGGTCTCAATCTTGTCCCTCATTATCTTCCTGTTGCCACCAACATGGACATCAGTGATGGCTCTTTGGATTTCCTGCAGCATGTGTTCATTCCCTTCAAATTGTGGCTGGTTTTGATGATTTTGTGAATGGATGGCTGCCCATAAGGCCTGTACTACACGATCTTCACCTTGGGAGTGGTTGTTGTCGTCCCTTGCCATTGAGCCAGGCAGAATCTTGCTTTGATGCCAAATTGGCGTGGCGGAAACAGGGTGTTGCACAGGAAAGAGCTGTGTCCTTCCACATCTAATACCAAATGTAAATTATCACATCTTTTCTCTTATTAGAAAAACAAAGATAATTCTTCTATTACAATGATGATCAATATATAGCAGGAAAATTATTGATCATGGAAAGGAAAGATATTGGCAAAACAGGAAATAAATAAAATGGTTTGCAAAACAGGAAATAAATGAAATGGTCTGCTGTCCCTATAATTCAGCAATCAAAATGGTGCTAATAATGGAAGAGTGGCAATGAGGGAGATAGTTTCGCTTGTGCCTTGCTGGAGACCAAATCTTCCACCACTTCGTAAGATCTTCTAGGGAATAACCACAAGCAGCTGCTACGTTAATTTGTATTCGTGTCCTCCATCATAATGTTTTTCTTGTGTCCGTTTCTAGCTTCTGACTTGTAACTAGGTGTTCTCTTTTGTTTTCTTCCTGTGTACTTGGGTTACACCTATTTACTTGATTCTATAAACTTTTATTTACTTATAAAAAAATATCTTTTTTAGGTCACTCAATTTGGTAAAAAATTGTAATCTAATGTGTTCTGTGAACTTTTAGGCCTTAGCAAAAAATGCTCGCTTTGAACAAGTATGGAGAAGGAGAAGAGGAAACAAAGAGGCAATGCATGATAAAGCATTAGATGGAATGTGTCGGTTTTATGATGTTGTCCGTGTTGATGGTGAGGAAAGATCCAATAAGGTGGAACTGGAGGAGTAAGTTTCATGATCACAAAATTGCTTTTTCAAGTCACATTTGCAAAATCTTTGCTGTGTATGATATGATTGTCCTTTAATCTTCTTTCAGGGATATGTCTTTGGAGGACCGTAAGCTTTTGTCTAGTTATCTGCCCCTCCTAAGGGAGTTCATTCCATCTGCCGCTTCACAGATTGAATCTGACTTGCATGCTTGCATGTCAAAACAAGGTTGTTTCATTAACAATATTATGCACTTCATAGATGCCTCTCTATTCTCTACCTTCAGCATTAATTTCAGACTTTGGTTTTAATCTTATTTTCAAGTTGGTGAAAAAAATAAAATGAGTAGTTATCATTTCATCATACAATCATACATGCCTCTCTACCATACGAAAGAATGAAATGAATATTATGTACTGTATACACGCCTCTCTAACTTCAGCAATAATTTCAGACTTTGGTTTTAATCTGATTTTCAAGTTGGTGAAAAAAATAAAACGAGTAGTTATCATTTCATCATACATGCCTCTCTACCATCCGAAAGAATGAAATGAATATTATGTACTGTATACATGCCTCTCTAACTTCAGCAATAATTTCAGACTTTGGTTTTAATCTGATTTTCAAGTTGGTGAAAAAAATAAAATGAGTAGTTATCATTTCATCATACATGCTTCTCTACCATCCGAAAGAATGAAATGAATATTATGTACTGTATACATGCCTCTCTAACTTCAGCAATAATTTCAGACTTTGGTTTTAATCTGATTTTCAAGTTGATGAAAAAATAAAATGAGTAGTGATTGGGAGTATTAGCTCTTGCTGCATTCTTTTTTTCTTTTTTTTTTTCTCCTTTTTGAAAAGAGAAGAAAATAATTAAGGTTTTGAGTTATCTTGCGGTACTTTTGTCCAATTGGTCCCTCCCGTGATAGGAGCTCTTTATTATTTCCTTTTTCTTAATCCCTGTACCACTTGTAAATTTGTAATTGTTATTATTTGGTTTTTGCACTTTAATGAATCCTTACTCTGTGTTACACAATCTACAGATGATTACGAATATGACTTTTACACAGTAAGGGATGACATGGACATAATTAAGGAAGATGCTTCAAACCCATTTCCTCTGTAAGTATCAAATATTCTTGATTTGTTAGTTGCTGTTATTTTCTTTCTTCCAAGGTTGATATATATCTTTGTTCCAGTGTGCAAGTTGATGAAGAGGATTTTTACGATGGGCCTGACGAATCAGATTACGAGACAGATGATTCAAATGGTAATTCAAAATTTTCTTCCTTCTATAACTTTCTCCTTGAATTCAAAATGCTTTAATTTACTGTTCCATGTTCTTTTTGGTTATTCATAGCTGAAGATAATCCTTTAAATGATTATCCGGATGAGATATCTGAAGAGGAGAAGGAAGTAGAAGCGGAGAGTGAAGCCTCCGAGAATGAGTCAGAAGAATGTGAAAGTGAGAGTGGAAGTAATAATTCTTTGGAATCTGATGAATTAGACCACCGTGGCATATCAGATGATGCAGAACTATTATATGACAAGGAGATTTACGATCGCGATGATTTGGAATGCGATGATTGCGATCTGGAATGCGATGATTTTGAATGCGATGGTGATGATAATGATAATGGTCATGATGGTGAAGATGGGAGATGGTCTTATCGATGAGTATTGCACGCCAACTTTTATGAATACCCAATCCTGAAGTATTAGCACACAGGTGTTAGGAAGGTAGTATAATGAGTTGTTAGGTTTATGAACATGTTAACTTTTTGTAGTATACTTTCGACATGCGCCTTGTAATATCAGTGGTGTTATGGACATCGTCCACTTTGTTCATTAAAGAATTTTCGTCGTCCTCACGAATCATCGTGTTTTCGATCAAACTTATGAACTATAAAAAAAAAAGAAAAATCTAGTTACAAGCATAATTATTCACTAATCTGTGCATTAATTTAATGTGATTGATTAAAAAGTAGATTTTATTGAAAATAGTGTTAATTTAAATTTTAAGTATGAAAGAATCAGTATTGGTATGCAGATTAGTATGTGATTTTGTTTGTATGTAATAAAATTTAAAAAAATATGACTAATAATTCTACTTTAAACCCCTTCTCAGAATTTAGAGTATCAGAAATTTCTAATATGTCATTATACATCTTAGATGTTTAATCTGTAAGATTGTGTTCCAGGGACTGACAACAGATGTTGTTTTTGGAGTATTATGGTTGGGAGTGGTTGGTAACTCGTTCCCACGTAATTTTTATATAAAGGAGCCGCCAACTCCATTCATTTGAAAAGGGATTAAATATAAATTTGGTTAATTGGCTTGTTTTGAAGTTAGTTTGTTTCATTTGGCTTTTAAGTAACTTATTTTCTGAGTAACTTATTTTTTGAAGGTAGTTTGTTTCATTAGAACACGAAGTTTTGCACTCTCGTTGAAAAATGTAACAAATTCAGAACTTCGAAATAAAATTTATTTATTTTAATAATTGGTTCTGTGTTATATTATATATAGTTATTTTTATATTTATATGTTACTTGACATTTTATTGATATAATTGGTTAAAATAATTATTTTATATTAAAAAATATGATGCAATCAATTATATTAATAGAGTGTCTAAAAAAATATAAAAATAAATACACAAAAATAACTAATTTTTATAAAACTGTATTTAATATTATTTTGGTAAGAATATTCAGTTAGATCATTATGCCATAATTAGGTAGTGAATCCTTACGGTTAAATTCTGGCATGCCACGTGTAAATAACATAAATTTTCAGTAACTGAATAAAACATAACGTAAATTACAACAATAAATTTTGTATTTAAAAGAACACAAAAATCGTGCAAATGCCATTGTGCCACGAAATTTTGAAAGCAGCGGAAGAAGCCAAATGGAAACACCGAGTGTATCTGTTACAATCCACATCAGTCACTCGGTGAGTCGGTATATCCTAGCAACGTGCACGACTTGTTCAGCTCAGCTTCTCTGTCTCCTCTTTTGCAGTAGCACTGAAGAAGAAGAAGATGCAGAGGATCTTCCAAAGCACACTATCTCAAAGAAATATCTGGCTGCGGCGGCCTCGTTGCCTCTCCCGGCTAGCCCATAACCATACCCAAAACACACTCGAAGAAGAAGATGATTTTCTCGTGCCCAAAATACCCCATTTCGACTACATTCCTCCCCCATACACGGGCCCATCTGCGTCTGAGATCTTGGAGAAGCGCAAGGAGCACCTCATCCCTTCTATATTGCACTTATACAAGAACCCGGCAAGTATTTTTATATAGACAAATATCTCGACACCTCATTCACTCAGTTCTTTATTCTTTTATCTTTATCGGATATGTAGAAACCAATGCAAAATCTTACCTTTTTTCGAGTCTTAAACAAATGGGTGATTTTGAGTGCGAATGATATTTGGTAGTGACAAAGTTTGTATCTTGTTTTACAGTTGAATTTGGTAGATGGGAAAATGCAGTATTTGTATGACGAAAATGGCCGTAGATATCTTGATGCCTTCGGTGGGATAGCCACTGTCTGTTGCGGGCACTGTCACCCGGATGTGGTGGAAGCAATTGTCAACCAGACAAGGCGCTTGCAGCACTCTACAGTTCTGTATGTGCATCATGCCATTGCAGACTTTGCGGAGGCTCTGGCGGCTAAGCTGCCCGGAGATCTCAAGGTAACTAGTTGGTCCAATTTTTATGCTGTTCTTATTTGAGCTGTGGTTTGATATGCACTTTGGAGTTTGGATGACCATTCAGGTTGTTTTCTTCACAAATTCTGGGACCGAAGCGAATGAACTGGCTATAATGATGGCACGGTTATATACGGGCTTCCATGATATCATTTCGCTCAGAAATGGGTATCATGGGAATGCGGCTGGGACAATGGGGGCCACTGCTCATTCTAATTTCAAGTTTAATGTTGTTCAGGTATATTTTCACAATTGGATGAGTCCTGATTTTTACTGATTTCTCTTGTTGTATTGGTGTAAAATGTACGTTGCAGCCTATAAACCTGATTTTCACAATCATTAAGGCTCCATTATGTTTATGCCAACAGACTGGAGTTCATCACGCCCTGAATCCTGATCAGTATCGAGGTGTCTTTGGTTCAGATGGAGTGAAGTATGCTAGAGATGTTCAAGAAATCATTGACTATGGAACTTGTGGTCGCGTGGCTGGCTTTATTGCCGAAGCCATACAGGTAATGATGCAGATAAACCAATACAACAGATGCAATAAACACACATACAGACACATAAACATGCTTAAGTGGGATTCTAAGTTATAGATGATTGTTCATTTCTAAGTGACGTTTCCATGCTTGACAGGGAGTAGGTGGAATTATGGAGTTGGCTCCAGGTTATCTGCCAGCCGTCTATAATTGCATCAGAAAAGCAGGGGCCCTTTGTATAGCTGATGAGGTTCAGTCAGGGTTTGCCCGTACAGGCAGTCATTTCTGGGGTTTCGAAGCACATGATGTTGTGCCTGATATTGTGACCATGGCAAAGGTAGTTCCTGCTTACCACCATTTGCATTCCCTCCCTCCCCAGTGCTTTGGGAGTAAATGGAAGCTCCCAAAGTATAGCATGTTTCTTGTGATATTGCCTGACAATTTTTATGATGTAGAAAGTATTTACGCTGCATATACGAATGAGTACCAGATAAAAGTTGTTCTGTTATGAGATACTTCATTATAGTAATGTGGAAGAGAGATGCCTGAGGAAACCTAAGCTTATCTTGGGAAAATAGTACCATTCATACAGTTCATATCATGAATAAAGAATGTGTGTGACTCTTGGCCGTTGTCAACATATTGTACCGCCTGATTCTGCTACATCCAATTATTAGCCAATCATGCAATTGCTCAAAGTAAAGATCTATTAAACATGGGATGGGAGAAAATAAACCCAGTTTGTGTCACATCGCTTGTTTACTTCTTCCCCAGTGTTCTTCTTGCGTAGGGCCAATTGTTTGTTTGCACACTGCTTTCATCTACTGTAAAATATTTTAGATTAATTGCGCATCACATTCTTGGACTTTCTTTAGATGAGCCATTTGTGATTCCCTATGAAAATTTTATGCACTTCAGATGATGGGTGTGCAATGCTTATTGGTTTTAGAAGTTGAGCCTCCACCTATTATGGAATTGGAAATGGCATCGCCACTGGTGCAGTGCTTATTAGTTTAAATGGCATTTGCGGTTGACGGGCAATTATATGAACTGTAAAATTGTAAATTACGGGTGTGCAATGCGGATTAGTTTCAGAAATTGAGTCTTCTCCTTTTATGGTTTCTTCAGGGAATTGGAAATGGCATTCCCATTGGTGCAGTGGTGACAACTCCTGAGATTGCAAAGGTCTTGACGACTCGCACTTATTTCAACACCTTTGGGGGAAACCCTGCCTGTACTGCTGGTGCTCTAGCTGTTCTGAAAGTAATTGAGAAGGAAAAACTCCAGGAGAATGCATTTGTTGTGGGGTCATATCTTAAAGAGTATCTTATTTCCCTTAAGGAAAAGCATGAAAGTATGGTTCTCCTCCATTTGTTTTAAATGCTATCTCAAAAATTCTTTACTGCATGATCTTTACAGCCAGATCTTATTTAACGGTGCACAAAGCTGTTGATAATTTAGGGTGCACGTAGCGACTTTTCCTTATTTAAAATGCACATTGCAAAAGAGCTGGTAGTTATGTGGCATAAAATAAATATAAGGACCCAAAAATATGTTTGAGATTGGAAAACCCATGGTACAATTAATAAGACCTCTCTACTTTTGTGTCTGCAGTTATTGGGGATGTGAGGGGAAGAGGTTTGATGCTTGGAGTTGAACTTGTAACCGATCGCCAGTTAAAAACTCCAGCTAAGGCTGAAATCTTGCATATTATGGATCAAATGAGAGGTTTGTGTGCGCATGCACGCACGTATGCTTTGTCTATCTATGCACACATAATTTGTACCTAATGAATTTTTACATGGATGTTTCAGAATTGGGAGTGCTACTAGGAAAGGGTGGCTTTCATGGAAATGTTTTTAGGATTACACCCCCTCTCTGCTTCACCAAGGAAGATGCTGGTAGGTCTTCTTCTTCTTTCAATTTCCCAGTTTTGCCATTCCAACTAATTGACTCTTATCTTCGTCTTCTTCTTTCATTTACCCCTTTTTTCTAATTCAAGCAATTGTCTCTCTATGAATTTAGATTTTCTCGTGGGTGCAATGGACTACACTATTTCAAAGATGTGAGGCCAACAACAATCAGGCGACTAGGGCGATTATGCATTGGTTCTAATTCTCGGTTGACCATAAGTGTAATGGTTTGTTTTTAGTATATCTACGGCTTCTGGAAATAAGTTGTTCATACATTTACTGGTTTCAATGAAATAAAGGTTAGTGTTGCTGGAAGAGGATAAGACACCATCTCGTTGTCTCTCTTCTTTTGCTGCCGGGACTATTCTCTCCATTTGAAATTAAAATATGGTCGGGTCTCAGTGTTGTCCGCATACAGGTGATAACAACTTCCTTTAATCGAAACAATTGTTGCATGGTTTGAGAGTCTAGTTCGACTGGAGTCTATCCTACCCATCATGAAGTTGTTGAAGGTCTTATCCACGTGTCAAAGTGATCTTTCCATCTGAGTTTCAAAGTTCTTTTATTTGATTAGTTGACGGAAGCTGTTGACATGGTATTCCCTTGTCATATATATCATGATGATTAAGGACGCGTATTAGAGCACTGCAATAGTTATATATCGCATCTTTTAAAATATATCACTAAAATTATTTTTTCTATTTTACATACAGATTTTTATAATATATTATATATCAGTTTATTTATTTTTTCTCTTTATATCATTTAAATGTTATATTATTTAATAATTTTTTGAAAAAAAAAATTACAAGGAGAGAGAAACTATTATGGGAAACAAAATACATGAAAAGAGAACAAATAAATAAAATATTTTTACATTTATATACAGTTCACGCTGCATTAACATTGTGGCAAAATGGAAAATAGATTTGAAAATACATGATATGTTGGAGGCATTTTTGAGCTACTTTTCTTCAAATTTTAAGCAGTTTTGAGCTACTTTTCTTTAAATTTTACATAAAAATGGATTTTACAAAACCCATAGGAAGTGCTCTTACAATTCTGTAGTCATTTTTTAAAAAAACATTAAAAAGTGTATGGATTTTGCATTTGTGATACGTGTCTATATATAAATGATGGAAAATATAGAATTATAATTCTTTTCTACGATTTTTATACAATTACGTGTTAAATAAGAATATTTCTATAAAATAATTTATAAAAATAATATCAATTTCTAAAAATATCCTCAATTTAATACACTGTTGTATCAAAATTGTAAAAAAAAGTTGTAAGTTACTCGATTGATCATATCGTGGCAATTAGTTAGTCTCATATACCAATTTTCTTTATTGAATTAAGGAAACCACTTAAAAGATCTTTCGAAATCAATTTTTTTTTTTTTTTTGAACGATATTTGAGAAGTATAACACACAAGCACCACACCCTCGCCCAGACCTCGACAACTGACATTGGTCTCTGCCTCTTTCCACTCAAGTCTGTCACCATATATACTTGGTCCAGCGGCTATGGATGGTATATAAATAAAGAGTAGAGGCAGGCTCGTCCTGGCCTGCTGTATTGCAATCATCCCCCCCGTTCCGTGATTTATTCATTACATGAGTAGGAAATGGTCCTTAACTGTTGGTTCCCCTTCATCTGTGACATTGTTGGTGTGGTGGTAGGTCATAATTCATGCATCTGAGTGTATCTATACACGATCGCTATTGCACTATTCTGCGCACATGCATGTGGGCAACGGTTATTGCCAACGAGTGGTCATGTCTTTTCTCCAGGCCGCCAACATTCGCACAGCCATTAAGCATAATTGAAAGAGAAGAAGAGTACGCTGTATGTGTTGAAAGCCACCCAAGTGGCATGATTTGCACATGCACCGTAAGGTGCATTGTTTTGTTAGGCACCGTTTTCAGGCGCCTCCCATAATTTTAGCAGCAATTTGCTGCACCGTATTTAGCAACTTATTGAGGAGAACTCCTCCTATAAATAGGAGAGTTCTGATCTGCAGAGTAGACAGTGGAGAGGAGAAAAAAGAAAGAGAAAGACGGACGTGAGAGAATTGAGAATTTGTAGATTTTCATAAATCTTGTACAAATTCTATAAAAGAGGCTCCAGTGGACGTAAGCAATTTGCTGAATCACTTTAAAATTGTTTTGTGTGATTTTCGGACAGGTTAGAGGCACAACAATTGGTATCAGAGCTCTGGTTCGAACTGTCTGAAAATTCAAGTTGCTCAAAATCAATTTTTGACAACTCCAGGGTGTTCCTCGCGTCGAGACGAATCCGTTACCGCAAACGGCATCGAAAACGGAGGTCGGATGAGCCCACACGCGCCCCTAGAAGGTCAGCGCGTGCATCTACTGTCATCCACGCGTCCCCACGCGCATCGGAGGAAGAAGACAACTGAGCCACACGCGCCCACGCGCTCCGAAGGTTGAATACACGTGACGGACACGCGCCCTACAGAGGTTCGGCGTATGTACTCCACGCGCCTCACTCTCCCCCATGCGCAGAAGGTACTGTAGCGCGTGTAATACACGCGCCTACTCGCTGCCCACGCGCACTGTGCAGCGCGTGTATCCCACGCGCCAGACAGATCAGAACCGTCCGTTTTTCACCATTTTTTACTTGATCTAAACCATTCGAAGTCCGATTTCAGCAATCAAATAGTGCTTTTCAACTATTTGGATCGTTCCGGACTCATCCGTATGGTTAGAATTTTGAAATTTTGAGTCTAAATTTTCTAAATTCAAATGGAAGGATCTGGAAGAGACAGGAGCTCTGAACATGCCAGTAGCTCAGGACGTCGGTCCACTGTGTCAAATGCCAAGTTTGAAGTTGAAAAGTTCGATGGAACAAGCAACTTCGGCATGTGGCAGTGTGAAGTCATGGACGTGTTGATCCAACAAGAGTTGGATATTGCGTTGGGAGGAAAGCCAGATGATATGACTGATCAGGGTTGGAAGAAGCTTAATACTCAAGCTTGTAGTACAATCCGATTATGCCTTACCAAAGAACAAAAGTATTTTGTCATGAGAGAGACAAATGCTAAGGTACTTTGGCAGAAATTGGAGGATAAGTTCATGAAGAAGAGCATTGAGAGTCGTTTGCACTTGAAGAAGAAGCTCTTCAGATTCCAATTTCGTGAAGGTATTTCTATGTCTGAACATCTGAATAGTTACAACCAAATTCTTGCTGATTTGTTAAACTTAGATGTTGAAATCGAAGATGAAGATAAAGCTTTACTTTTGTTAAATTCCTTACCCGATACATATGAGCATTTAATTACTACTCTACTGTATGGGAAGGAAAGTATTAGTTTTGACGATGTATCTAGTTCTTTAATTAGCAATGAGTACCGGAAAAAGGATAAGCAGGTACATCAAGATACATCAAGTGAAGTTTTAACAACAAGAGAGAGACCACAGTCAAGGTATCCCAGAAAGAAGAACGGTTTTCATTCGAAAACCCGGGCCACATCACGTGGTTCATCAGTCGGCAGAAAACTCGCCAGAGACGAGTGTTCCTTTTGTCACAACAAAGGACACTGGAGGAAGGATTGTCCAAACCGGAAGGGACAACAGCAGAATCAACCCACTACAGCCAATGTCGTGGACAGAAATGATGATTCAGATTTTTCCTTGATAAATTCATCATCCATTTGTCATTCCGATGAATGGATTATGGATTCCGGATGTACCTATCATATGCGTCCCAATCGGGACTGATTTACTGACTTCACAAAGATCGAGGGTGGAGCAGTACTTATGGGCAATGACAGTGCCTGTAAGACACAGGGAATAGGTAGCATTCGGTTAAAGCTGCACGATGGCAGCATCAAGACTCTAACAGAAGTTCGGTATGTTCCGGACTTGTGGAAGAATCTTATCTCACTGGGATCTCTGGATTCAAAGGGATTCAGAATCGCCATTGAAGATGGAACTCTCAAAGTACTAATGGGAGTTCAGGTGGCAATGAAGGGGTTAAGGCGAGGAAACTTATACTTCTTGCAGGGAAGTACTGTTGATGGAAGAGCTTCCACAGGCTGTGAGAAGCTAGATGAGACTGATGCCGACAACACCAGTCTTTGGCATATGCGTATGGGACACGCAGGAGAAAAAGTTTTGCAAACACTGGTGAAGCAAGGCTTACTCAAAGATGCCAAGACTGGTAAACTATCTTTCTGTGAGCACTGTGTATTGGAGAAGCAGAGGCGGATCAAGTTTGGAACCGCAGTACACAATACACAGGGAATTCTTGATTATGTGCACTCCGATGTTTGGGGACCTACCCAAAATGCATCTCTGGGAGGTAAACATTGGTTTGTAACTTTTGTTGATGATTATTCTCGTCGTGTGTGGGTGTATACGATGAAGAATAAAGATGAAGTGCTGAAAATCTTCCTTGATTGGAAGAAAATGGTTGAGATTCAAACCGGCAGAAAAATCAAGCGGCTCAGATCTGATAATGGAGGTGAGTACACTTCAGACCCCTTCATGGAAGTATGCCGGAGAGAGGGAATTGTTAGACACTTCACAGTACGAGGTACACCGCAGCAGAACGGTGTGGCAGAACGAATGAATCGTACTTTATTAGAGAAAGTGCGATGTATGTTGCTGAATGCTGGACTCAGTAAGAAATTTTGGACTGAAGCTGTGACATATGCCTGCCACCTCATCAACCGACTACCCGCAGCTGCCAATGATGAGAAGACACCCATTGAAATGTGGAGAGGTAAACATGCTACTGATTATGACTTTTTACATATTTTCGGATGTCCTACTTACTATCATGCTAAAGAAAGTAAGCTTGATCCTAGAGCTAAGAAAGCAAAATTCTTGGGCTTTAGTACCGGTGTAAAAGGGTATAGACTCTGGTGCATAGAGTCCAAAAAGGTAATCATCAGTAGAGATGTTACATTCAACGAATCTGAGATGCTTAAGTCACATAAGCATAAAGATTCCAGTGAAGGCAGCAATGATGGCGAAACATCAGATGATTTGTAGAATGTGGAGTTTATTACTTCAAAGAAGCATGGACAAGATGAGACTGATAATCCAGTCACAGTACCTCCATGTCAACCCGAATCAATAGCAACCAACAGATCGAGACGAGAGAAACGTATACCAACACGTTATGCAGACTATGTGACATATGCATTACCAGCTGAAGGGGGTGAGATCCCAATCACTTACAGAGAAGCCGTACAGTCCAGTGAACAAGTTGAATGGATAAAGGCGATGAATGAAGAGATGTATTCTCTTCACCAGAATCAGACTTGGGAGCTTGTGCTGCTTCCAAAAGGAAAGAAGATAATTGGCTGTAAGTGGATCTTCAATCAGAAAGATGATCAAGCTGCTAAAAATGGAGTGCGATACAAAGCTAGGTTGGTAGCCAAGGGCTACGCTCAGACAGAGGGAATTGACTACAGTGAAGTATTCTCTCCTGTTGTGAAGCATTCATCCATTCGGATATTGCTAGCTTTGGTTGCACAATATGATCTTGAGTTAGCACAGCTTGATGTGAAGACAGCTTTCTTACATGGTGATCTGGAAGAGGAGATTTATCTGTCTCAACCAGAAGGATTCAAAGAAGCTGGCAAAGAAAATTGGGTATCCAGTATGAAAAAGTCTCTCTATGGCTTGAAGCAGTCACCTCGGCAATGGTATAAGCAGTTTGACCGCTTTATGATGGATCTGAAATACATTCGTTGCCAATACGATCATTGTGTATATTTCAGAAAACTTGCAGATGGATCTTTCATTTATTTGCTTTTATATGTAGATGATATGTTAATTGCATGTAAAAGTAAGGGGGAGATAGATCATTTAAAAACTCAGTTAAGTAATGAGTTTGAAATGAAAGATCTGGGAGAAGCACGAAGAATACTGGGGATGGAGATCAGCAGAGACAGGGTGAAAGGTACAGTTCACCTTACTCAGAAGCAGTATCTAAAGAGAATACTGCAACGCTTCAACATCGACTCGAAGACGAAGTCGGTGAGTACTCCTATGGCCTCATATTTCAAGCTCAGTGCATTTCAGTCTCCTAAAACTGATAAAGAGCGGGACTACATGAGGAATGTCCCATATGCAAGTGTTGTTGGAAGCTTAATGTATGCCATGGTGTGTACACGACCTGATATCTCCCAGGCTGTTAGCTTAGTTAGTCGCTATATGCATAATCCTAGAAAGGTTCATTGGCATGCGGCTAAGTGGATTCTACGGTATATTGCTGGGACCGTAGATGTTGGTTTGAGGTTCGAGAAGAGTGAAGATAGTCTAGTAACTGGATATGTTGACTCAGACTATGCAGGTGATCTTGACAAACGCCGATCGACAACTGGTTATGTGTTCACTATGGCTGGAGGACCAGTTAGTTGGCGATCAACTTTGCAGTCAACAATTGCACTATCATCAACTGAGGTTGAATACATGGCTGTAACTGAAACTGTGAAAGAAGCCATTTGGTTACAGGGATTGGTAACAGATTTGGGCTTTGAGTAGCAAGAGGTTACCGTTTACTGTGACAGTCAAAGTGCAATCCATTTGGCCAAGAATCAGGTTTATCACTCTTGAACAAAACATATAGATGTCCGATTTCACTTTGTACGTGAAATATTAGAAGAAGATGACATCAAACTTCAGAAGATTGGCACTGAAGATAATCCAGCAGATATGTTGACGAAGGTCGTCACAGGAATCAAGTTCCAACACTGTTTGGACTTGATCAGTATTGTACACTGCTGAGCACCCTCGGGTGCAATGGAGTATACTCGATAGCAGAAGTCTCTCATGTCAAAGAATTAGGTGCATTCATTTGAAGAATGAATCAATTTGCAAACAGCCTGGTATGGCACACTTGGGTGGAGGGGGTGATTATTAAAAGCCACCCAAGTGGCATGATTTGCACATGCACCGTAAGGTGCATTGTTTTGTTAGGCACCGTTTTCAGGCGCCTCCCATAATTTTAGCAGCAATTTGCTGCACCGTATTTAGCAACTTATTGAGGAGAACTCCTTCTATAAATAGGAGAGTTCTGATCTGCAGAGTAGACAGTGGAGATGAGAGAAAAGAAAGAGAAAGAGGGACGTGAGAGAATTGAGAATTTGTAGATTTTCATAAATCTTGTACAAATTTTATAAAAGAGGCTCCAGTGAACGTAAGCAATTTGCTGAACCACTTTAAAATTATTTTGTATGATTTTCGGACAGGTTAGAAGCACAACAGTATGCAGGATGTACAGATTTAAAATGTCAACGCGGTTACTGGTTGAAAGAAGAGCATAACTTTACCCTGCAGATTTGTGGAAAAAATTGCGGAGAATGATATCGCGGACGTACTTGTAATTGGTGTGGAACGAATAAGAAAACATAGGTGCATTCCAATAAGAGAAACCTTGCAGTTGCATGGCTGTTTAGTACTGTGCTTTTGATCAAGTGCTTGTCAAGTCATTAGAATTCCGAGTATGAACTCAAACCTAGCTATTGCATCCGGTAGTTGAGAGTTTTTAGGAGAGATTCTCCCGATGAAACCTTAATGTGAAACAGGAAAAGGACCTAGAAGACGTGGGGTCTGCGTAGAATTATCAAAGATTTGACACCACCGGTACCTTATACTGCAAATTTTTGTAAATGATCATGTTCACGAGGAAAACTGTCTCCAAACTTTGGAAGCAATAACCAGCTAGTGCGCACTCTCTATCGTGAGTGCGCGCGATGCAAGCAAGGTATTTTTTCCATTGAACTGATCTGCTTGAAATGGCGCGCGGTCTTTATCGAGGCCAACTACGAGAGAGAATTAAATATTTGAAGAAGGCTATCTCGACTTAGTGCGGTTGGTCGTAATGGCTTAATACTCACCCAGTCATCCTCTTGATGATCTCCTGCTCATCAGTTATTCTCTAATTTCCTGTTGAATTTAGATGATACAACTCATACGAAGATAGACATTACTGAAAAGTTCAATACAGATAAGATTAATTATTATAGAGTCCATGCATATCAAGACACGATGTTTATCTCTTTTCGAATTACGACATCTAATCTTGTCAAATAAGGGGAGGAGATCTTTATTTCATCTTTTAACTTCGGCCTGACGATTTTTTTTTTTTTTTTTTAATTGTAAGCAAGTCCAATATATGAATGTAATTTCATGATCGTAGTTTTTTCTTTACTTAGTGCGTAGGGACCTTGTAATGATTATCATCTTCATGTATATGGAGTGATACTTAGTAGGAACCTTGTGCCAGAGCCACTGGTAGCGAGCTATATTATATAACTCAGAAGCGTGTCTCATTTTGTTCTCATTCAAGACTCCGGCTACATTACTCTCTTTTATCTGGTCTTAAGCCACAGATCAGTGTTAACCTTTTCCATGGCAAACGGCCACCATAATACGCCCTCCTTCCTACTTGAAAAGCAAGATGTTGTGCTTGTAAAACCCTCCAAGCCCACACCTTCGGGTGATCTTTCTCTCTCCAGCATTGACAACAATCCCAGCCTTGAGATCCTTTGCCAAACTATTTATGCGTACCGCTCAAATACTGATAATCCCTCTATTAATAATGATAATCATGTATTCATAAGATCAGATGATCCAGCTCTTGTAATCAAAGAAGCCTTATCCAAGGCTTTGGTTTATTACCATCCTCTGGCTGGCAAGCTAAAGAAGCACAGTGATGGAAGACTTCAAATCAATTGCAGTGCAGATGGAGTGCCATTCTTAGTGGCAACTGCCAACTCTCGGCTCTCTTCTCTTCATTATCTTGAAGGAATTGACGTTGAAGTACTCAAACAGTTTGTCTTTGATTTCCCGTCTGAGGGTGACTCAGGTTATCACCCTCTAGTCCTTCAAGTGACCAAATTCTCATGTGGGGGTTTCACCATTGGGATGGGCTTGTCTCACTCCGTTTGTGATGGGTTCGGTGCAGGCCAGTTCTTCCGAGCTTTGGTTGAGTTTTCAAGTGGGAAGAGCGATCCCTCGGTCAAACCTGTGTGGGAGAGGGAGAGACTGGTGGGAACACCTTCAGAGGAGCCTCTCCGACCCTTAGTGGATAAGGAAACTTTGGCAACTTCACCATATTTGCCCACTACAGACCTCTTGCATGCATGCTTTCACGTGAGCACTGAAAGCATAAAAAGACTTCAGATGAGTTTGCAAGAGGAATGTGGGACAGAAAGTTTGAATCAAAATTTCACAACTATTGAGGTCCTTGGGGCCTATGTTTGGAGATCAAGGTTTAGAGCTCTGGAATTGAACTCCGATGGGAAAACACATTTCTGTCTCGCCATGGGAATAAGGAAGCTATTGCATCCACCTTTGCCAGATGGGTATTATGGGAATGCTTTCGGGTCTGCAAATTTAGTGTTAACTGGAGGGGAACTTGATGAGGTACCACTCTCTAAGGTGGCAAAACTCATAAAAGAAAGCAAAAAAGTTGCTTCAAAAAGCGATTACATCATGAAATCGTTAGGCATTTTGGAAAGAATGAGACAGCAAAATATGAAAATCCCAGCTAGTGGTGCATCCATGGTTTTGACTGATTGGAGGCAACTGGGTTTGTTGGAAGAAGTAGATTTCGGATGGATGGACCCGGTGAACATATTGCCAGTGCCATGGAACATCTTTGGGTACGTAGATTTGTGCATGTTCTTGCCACCCAGCAAGGTGGATCCTTCGATGAAAGGTGGGGTTAGGATTCTTGTTTCCCTCCCCAGACCTGCAATGGCCAAGTTCGAAAAAGAGATGGATGCTCTCAAGCTTGGAATACATGATCATGGTGCAAATCAGCAAAAAGAAAGCAATATATTAATAGCCTATCCTTAATTATATATGCTAGGCCATATATAGTTTCCTTTGAGGTGACTTTTTTTCCTGAAAAATTTCATCCGAGTATTGAGGTCTGTGTACTTTTGGGAATAATCTTCATAAGCTATGGTATTGTAGTAAGGTGTAAGATCAGATGTGTGCTGGACAGCTTGAATGTAACGGGTGAAGAAACACGTCTATAGTTATCGAGTAATGCGCACTACTTATCATCATTTTTTTTCCATCACCTCTCATCATTTTATGACTTGATATTAGATAATTGAAGACTATTTATTATATTTTACTTGTAAACTTATATCATTTAATGCCACATCATGGGATGATAAAAAGATAATTAAAAAATATAATCTTCTTCTTTATCTTTATATTAGTTACAATTGAGCTTTTCACGTTAAAATAAATCATGGCTGTGAAAGAATATAGATTTCCATAATTAATCAGCCAATTCTCTTGTATGACATGCATTCTTCTCAATGGTGACGTCCATAACTTGGGTGAGTTGGGCCACTTCCATGCTCTGATTTTATCTAATTTATTTTATTTTTGAATTCCCTTTACTTTTAATTAATCAGCTTTTATTTTTATTTTTTAAAAGAGGCAAAAATCTCATATTTATTAATAACCTCACTAAGGCGGAGGGAAGCCATAAATACAAACATCAACGCCTAATATAGGAAAGATCTCATTTATCAGTTCGAATAAGGCTACAAAATCTTCTCTCTCTAAACTCCTCACCCATAAAATCTAAAGTCCGACCCTTTGCAGATTCCTTGGAAAGGAAATCCGCAACCATATTAGCTTCAAGGAAGATATGACAAACTCTAACATTTATAAGTCGAAACAAATGAAGAGCTTCTTCCCAAATCTCATAAATACCAAAACTTACAAACTCCCAACCTAAACCAACTAACAATTACCGTTGAATCCAATTCAATAAAAAAAAAAATCTTTAAAACTAAGTTGGTGACACAATTTTAAACCATCAAGAAATGCTTGACATTTCGCAATGGTATTAGTGGCATATCCATAAGAATGAGCAAATCCCGCAATAACTTTGCCTTGATCATCTCGGACTACCCTTCCTCCTCCTGACAAACTTGGATTACCTGCAGATCCACCATCAACATTTAATTTTACAGCCTTTCCAAAAGGCTTAGACCAAGATATTTTCTTCATTGGCTTCACTCTCATCGGCATCACTGGACAATTTCATTCCTACAAAATAAGAATATCTCTTCTAGAAAGCTTCATCAATTTAGTTAAAGAAACTGAAAGTTCCCCGAATAAACTCTTCACCGATCTAACAATCAACTTCCAATCATAAAGGGTCCCATCTATTCGTGCAATATATCTCGCCCTGCAAATAGCCCACGTAATAATAATAGATGTAACCCCACATAGCCACCCACTTGAGAATCAGCTTTTACTTTAGATTAATTGTTATATCTTAGAGTTGTGCTACTCATAGTCCCTACACCGCACACTGCCAGCTTGGAGTAGCACAACTTTAAAGAAATGAAAAATTTTAAACATAAGCCCATACATCACACACTATCCATTTTTTTTTTCTTTGATCAATTGTTTGATATATGAATAATGAATACAAAAAATTGAATTAGTTGAAAAAGAATAAATCTAAAAAAAATAAAATAAAAAATAAAAAATAAGGTGTATGGTGTATTAGGTTTATGAGTAGCAGTGATCTAAAAAAATAACCTAAACTGTGCGTTTTTAAAAGAAATAATGAGGTCAACTTATTTTTCAAATTCGTCCCCCCACCCCCCCGGGCATTCGACCAAGTCATTTGCCCTCTTTGCTACTCTCTCAAATCTCTCCCGACGATGACATCTGTGGCGTCCTCCACTGGAAAAATAACTACAACCGCATCAAAAGAAAAGAAAGAACAGGAGGCCGACACATTAACGTTACATTTGAGACGCTTGTTCCCTTTCTATTAGTCTCCCATATTTTTCTTCTGCACATTTTCCTTACTCTCTCTCTCTTTGCCCTTCACTCAAACTTCCTTTCAAACAAATGAAAAATTGAAACAATAGCAGTTGATTGAAGAGATTAGAGGCTTAGTCCTTCGAGTGATGAGGGTCTAAACCAGTGAAAAGAAAGAACGTTTCGTTTGTAGAACTTTGCCTTTCATTGTGCACGTGACCAACTAGACTCCATTTCCGACAAACTTGACAGTAAGAATATTAGTAGTGATCTCAACAAATTTTAGCTAAAATTTAACTAAAAAATTCACTTTTATAAATTTTAACTAGCTACTTTTTACAATACCAAATAGTAGGCTTAATAAATCTTTCATTATTTTATTAAAATATTGATTTTGAACTTTGGCTAGTCTCTTTCACTTAATAAATTTGGCTAGTCATATAGCCAAAGGTTAAATTTACTATTTATTTATTGAGCCTATTATAATATTTTATTTTGCATTTTAGTTATTCTTTAGTTAAAATTTAATTTGATTTAACTCACTATTAGTACTCTAAACGCCTTGCCCTCACTCTCAAAAAGGTAAAAATATACCACCTTATTTGGCTCAAGTGCATAGGGACCTTGCCCTCGCACTCAAAAAGTTAAAAATATACTACGCTAATTGGCTTAAGTGGATAGGGAAGAGTTTCTGAGTGTGTGAGAGAGAGAGAGAGTAGTGAGAGAGAGAGAGAGTAGAGTGAAACGCAATTTTTGTTTGAGATAGATCTAAGAATCACGATGTGGCACCTAGACCGAACTTGTCATGCATAGTGTGCAGTGTGTTGTCTCTAAATCGGCTTCTGCTTAGATTTTTCCTAAAAATATAATATATGTACTATGTAGTATTAAAATATGAGTATAGTATACAATATTGGAAAAATCTAAACGGAAGCTGGTTTGGGGACAGCATGCCACACACCGTGATGTGGCAAACCCAGTCTGGGTGCCGCATCATGGTTCTCATATCTGTCTCAAAAGAAAAGCGCGTTCCGTTCTCTCTCTCTCTCTCTTCGAGTTTCTCATAGAAACTCTTCATCTTCCACTTGAGCCAAGTAAAGTAGTATATTTTACCTTCTTGAACGCGAGGGCCCAAGGCATTTACTTTCAAGCTCGCCATGCATGGAGTTGAGTTGGTCACATGTGTAGCGAAAGGAAAAATTTTGCAAAGGAAGCGACATGTCACAGACTCTGAACACGCACATTCAAGCAGTCATGCTGCTTTTGCCACTCAATCGCTTTCTTCTTCTGTATCAAACCCTTGAGGAATTTGCTCCTCTCTAGCTCTTCCTTTGTACTCTCCATTTCTTTCCAATCAGTGGTTTAGACCCTCATCACTTGGAGGACTATGCCTTTAATCTCTTCAATTCGTGGCTATTGTTTCAGTTTTTCATTTGTTTGAAAGAAAGTTTGAGCAAAGGGCGGAGAGAGAGAGAGAGAGAGAGAGAGAGAGAGGAAATATGTTCAGAAAAAAGATGAAAGACTGCTAAAAAAGGGAACAAATGTCTCTCAAATGTAATGTTAATGTGTTAAGTCTCTTTTTATTTTGATGTGGTCATTGCTATTTTTCTAGTGGAGGAGGCCACAAATGCCATCGTTGGGGAGATTTGGGAAAGTAGCGAAGCAAGCAAATGACTCGGTTAGGTGCCGGGGGCGGAAGAATTCAGAAAATAATTTGACCCTATTATCTCTTTAAAAAACGCACAGTTTAGGTTACAAAAAAGAAATCCAAGATAGCATGTGTGCAGTGAGGGGACTCCGAGTAGCAGAACTCATATTTATATTTTATTTTCATTCCACTACATTGATGTGATATTCATTAGGAGAAATATTTTATTTAAAAAATAATTTCACAAAAATAAACTCACATATTGATATAGTGTAATACATCAAATTATAAAATTATTTTTATTATAAAGTGAATCTAACGTGTATATGAAGTTACTTTAGTTTATGAAGTTATTTTTATAAAAATTTTTATGATTAAAGTACATATTATTAATTACTTAGTGAATTATTTTACTTTTAAAAAAAGTTGACTTTAGTGTTAGATAGGGCGGGGCGGGTCATCCGCACCGTCAGGGCCGGGGCGGGGCCCCCCGACCCGGAAAGGCTAACCCCATGTGAGGCGGGGGACGGGGACGGACCCCCCCCCGGTTCGTTTTTCCCCCGCCCCGCATCATATATAATATATATAATGCCCTTTATTTATTCTTGTTACATATATACCGAAGTGCCTTTGATTTTGATACCGATGGAGAGAGAGACCAATCCAAAATTCCCAAATCCTCAGCAATTCATCTCCTAACGCGCAGACGAAGGCCCCAGAAATCAGTGGACATGGCGTCCTTGACTCAGCGTCTCTTCCTTCTCCAGATGGTCATCCTCTCTCTCTCAATTATCTCCACCAACGCCAGGCCCTGCAAGACGCTCTTCATCTCCTCCTACTCCTTCTCCTTCAAGCAAAACCCTTCCTTCTCGGGAGTCGTCACCGTCGTCACCGAGATCGGCCGTTTCAATCCCAGGCCCACCTTGGATCGAGCTTTCCCCTCCGAGATCTTCGTCTTTCCAGTCAACGATGAGGTGCAGGATCGTCCAATCGAGCGGGACGACATGCCGTTCGGGTTGGGGTATAAGAAGTCCCTGTCTTCCTCCTCCAACTACGACTACAGCTCGCTCCAGGACCGCACCAAGGACATCCTCAGCGTGGTGGTGGCTCTGCTCTTTGGCGTCGGCTGTGGGGCCCTCACTGCCACGACCATGTACCTAGCCTGGTCCCTATTCTCCAACCGCTTCTACGACTTCCGCTACGGCTCTCCCTATTCCGATGACGATGAAGACGACCACGATGACGACGTCAACACCAAGAAATTGGGCTACGTGAAGATTCCTGCTGCTGATTCCGTGCCTGCTCTAGCACCTGCGCCTGCTGCTGTGGATTCGTTGATTTGTGGATTTTGTGATGCGGGGGGCCGGACGGATTGCCCCCCACACCCGTACCCCGTCGTGTGGGACGGGGTACTCTGCCCCCGCATACCGGACGCGGGGGACGGGGGGGATTTTCCCCATCTGTCCCATGTGGGGGCGGGGAGCGGGGGGTAGCCTACCCCGCACCGTATGGTGCGGATAGCACCCCTATTAGATAGTACACAAGGATAAAAGCTCATATTAAGAAGAGAATACTGTGTGCACTATACAACATTTCTCCATCTGTGCACATCTAACAATTTCTAGAAGGTAAAAAAAAAGAAGATAATGATAGTCTTTATTCCATTCTCCCAAAAAGAGTCTTTTAATGGATCTTGTATTTTATTTTTTATTTTACATTTTGCTATATAATCCTATTAAATATAGAGGAAACTATTCATTATTATAAATATTTTAAATTAATTTCTTTCTCTTGTTGTTGATTTTCTATTAGAGGCAAAATATTAAAAAATATAATATTTAAATGAAATAAAAAAATAGATAAATTGATATATAATATATTATAAAAATCAGTAAGTAAAATAATAAAAAAGATAAATTTTAGTAATATATTTTAAAAAATATGATGAAAAATCTATTGAAAATACTCTTACCTCCTATTACTAATTTACCATTCACATTATTATTTTTAGTTTCTTTCTTTTACGCTCAGCTCTGCACGCCACTACTTCTCATTTTCAGCGTGCCCCATAGGTATTTGGAACTTTTATTTTTTTATTATCTCTTTTAAGTATTTTTTTAAAATATCTTTAATTCTTAAGAAAAAAAATTAAAAATCTATATATAATTTTATTAATAATCATTTTTTTATGCATTAAGTAAACAAAAACTAAAATACTCGAGCGGATGAGTGCATATGATCGATGGGACTGAAAGAAAGAAACTTAAAAATAAAGTGATAACAGATGGTTTGAGATAATAAATCTAGAATAATAATAAAGATTACTATTTTATTATTTATCTACTATTTTTTTTTAAATTTAATATTTTTTAATTTTTAATTTTATTTAATAATTAAAGAAGTGGGTATTAATAAAGTTATATATATTTTTAATTTTTTTAATAATTAAAGATGTTAAAAAAATACTTTAAAAAAATGATAAAAAAATTAAAATCCACTTGAGTAGTAGACGGCGGCAATAGGGTTATAAACTCTCACTACCCATAAATCTATTTTTATCTAAAAACAGAAATATATTTCAAGTTGAGATTTTGTTAAAAGGGTTTTGTTATGTATAAGAAAATTACGTACTAATCTATATATTAATATTAATTTTTTTATATTTAAAATTTAAATTAATATTAATTTTAATAAAATTTATTTTTTAACTAATTATTTTAAATTAATGTACATGTCAATACCTATTTTTACTTGCAACTAAATTTTTTTCCCTGGAAAAGGGAAAAGAAAGCACACATCGTAATTCTTCGGGGCGGCGTACAAGATTCCCGTGGTGCCACTCGAGCTTTTGTCAATAACAAGAGATAATTAGAGTACACGCCGCTAAGATTTTGTTGCTGTTTTGATCCCCAAAACGTCCTCACTAGAATATGCTGTGGAGAAATTTATCACATTCTAAAAGGATCGCTTCATATGTAACGCATGGGGAAAGCCATCAAACTATACTTTTGTTCTATCAGCTTCAGAAAACTGGGTCCAAGATCACGGAGTTGGTTCTATCAGCGGTTGCAAGAGTCTGTGGGAGAGTTGGCGCCATAGAAGAAGGAAAGCAAGCTCATTGTATGGTGTTCAAACATGGGTTCGACAGAGATATGATTCTAATGACTTCCCTTCTTCATATGTACTTTAAATGTACAGACATCAGAGACGCTCGCCGCGTGTACGATGAAATGCCTTCAAGAGATGTTGTTGTGAACAATAACATGATTTTTGGGTTATGCCGGTGTCAGTTAACAGTGGAGGCGATCAATGTGTTTAATAAAATGTGTGAACGCGACACGGGGTCATGGAATTCTCTGATTTCTGGGCTTGCACAGAACTCGGAAGAAAGGACGGCGTTGTTTTTGTTTGGGAAAATGAGAGTGGAGGGAGTTGAAGTTGACGTTATGACAATGTCTAGTGTTCTTTCAGTTTGTGCTGATCTTGCAGGTTTGGTTAACGGTAAACAAGTCCATGGGTTGGTGATTAGATATGGGTTTGACCTACACATACCTGTTGGAAATGCTATTATTGACATGTATGCTAAATGTGGATGCATGGATGATGCGTGCCAATTTTTCAAGAACATGCCTGCCAAGAATGTAGTTTCATGGACTTCTCTGATTGTAGGTTACGGAAAGCATGGCCTGGGTTTGGAAGCTCTCGAGGCATTTGATGCCATGGAAACGGAGGGTGTTATACCAAACAAGATTACTTTCTTGGGAGCCCTATATGCATGCAGTCATGCAGGATTAGTTCAAGAAGGGTGGAGGAGTTTTAACATGATGATACACAAATACTCCATCACACCCATGATGGAGCACTATACTTGCTTGGTTGATTTACTTGCACGAGCTGGCCATCTCACGGAGGCTTATAATTTCATAGAAAGGATGCCAATAAAGCCGGAGGCAAAGCTTCTAACAGCATTTTTCAGTTCATGTTGCTCCCACATGAATGTAGAGCTAGCAAAGACCGTTGGACAGAGATTACTTGAATTGGAACCCGAACAAGCAGGGACCTATATGTTGCTGTCCAACTTTTATGGACTTGTTGGGGACTTGAAAGGTGTGGCAAATGTAAGGAGATTGATGTTAAAGAAGGGAATAAGAAAAGAGAAGGCATGTACATGGATTGAGATAGATCGAAAAGTTCACACTTTTGAGTCGGGGGACAGGTCTCATCCCCGTAGCAAAGAGATATACAATTACTTGCACAATCTTGTTCAGAAGCTGAAGAATAATGGGTATGTACCAAACACAAGCATGGTTATGCAAAATGTGGATGAACACACAAAGGAAGAGATAGTTCTTGGTCACAGCGAGAAATTGGCCATCATGCTTGGGCTCATTTGCTCGCCCCCGGGAACCCGTATTATGATAGTTAAGAATCTTAGAGTATGTGCAGATTGCCATTTACTTACAGCATTGATTTCAAAAATTGAAGGGAGGGAGATTGTTGCCAGAGATTCAAGCCGATTTCATCATTTCCGTAATGGAAAATGCTCTTGTGGAGATCACTGGTGAGAGGTAAGAGAGAGTAGAAAAAAATTTTATCCACAAAGAGATTTTATAAAATTAATTCATAAATTAACGTGACTTGATATAGACTTATAGTACGTTAAATTGTAAGGTTGTTTTTATTATAAAATATATATATATAGCGTAACATATAAAATAATGTCTATTTTTTAGTTTATTTTTATAAAATCTATATGTGACTGTAACATTTCTCAAATCTGGGTCACTGGCACGTAAATGCTTTGTGCCGTGAATGAATGAGAAAGATTGAAGTAAATTAAACAAATATCGCTGTGCACAAGAACAGATTTTATTTTCCATTAACCGGCCGGAAAAGAAATAGGGAATATAAATCAAACAATATTGCTTAAAATATAAATGAACTTTGTTTTGGTTGGACAGAATTTGGCGTTAAGTATTCTCAGCCTACACACCTTTCTACTTTTCTTTGTTCACACCCGACATTTCAAAACAAATTCGGTTGCTGCATCTGATTCTATTCAAGTAAACTCAATTCCTTTTTGATAATTATTTATTTATTCCACTCCCTCTGACTCTCTTTATTCTTCGTTTCTAAATCGCCAACTCCCTACTAACAGAGTCAGAGGTAATTATTGACTCCCAATTCCTGCTGGAAGACCCAATAAGGTGAGAAATCATCATACCGCCTACCCATGGCCTATTCCGCTGCGGAGTACCCGACGAATTTGCCGATCCCGATCGACCTCTTCGTGTCCACAAAACATGCCGGCCTTACGCGTGACGATCTCGGGTTCGCAGACGCCTCCGGTCGCATTGTTTTCAAGGTCAACCGTCAGTCTTCCAAATCCTCGGCTAATAAGCTAGTAATCGTTGACGCCACGGGAAAACCTGTAATTTCCTTGCACCGTAGCGACGTGAGTCTCTCTTTCCCTGTCTTGTTTCCAGAGAGTGTCTTTCTTAAGAAGGAAAATATTTTTTTAAAAAAAAAAGGGTTTATTTAATTATTTGGTAGACATTATCGTATTATGGATGCGGTTGTAGAATGGGTCGTGGAAAGGCTACAGGGGGGACGATCAGAAGGACTCCATTTTCACAGTTAGAACGGATAAAAGTAAAACCGAGTTGGTGGTGTCTCTTGTTAACCCGGCCTCCGAATTGAAGGTGAATGGCCAGCCTTCAATGAAATCCTGCACCATCTATAAAGGCAATGACATTGTGGCTCAGGTATAATACTAAACCTTACTGGCATAGCATTACAGCATCTATGTGTAATTGCCTATCCCACATCAGCTAATATACTCACAAGACCGAGCAATTGACTGAGATTAGCCATATCCCTTTATTAATACAATATTTTACGTTCATGTTCTTCCAAATTTATTTTCATTTTTCCATTTTTGTTTTCCATGTTTATTTTTGTTCTGCGAAGTGCAGCAACAGTGTCTGTTCAATGAAGTTTTTAAGTAGATTTTGGATATCTTATTTTTGTAAAGACTAGAAATCATAAGGATATTTGTAACAACTGTGTGCACAAGATGACTGGTCAAATCCAAAGCAATACCTTGCTTAAAACTCCTAGAACTTTAATAGCTCTGCTCAAGGAACCATTGGTTAGGTTTTGGACAAGCTACACATTTTCTTTGCTGTTCTGATTTACTTGTGGCCTTTTCTATGTATCTTGTTGAACCTCCCAAGTACTCAACCGCAGTACTCTTGCCAGGAAAGTTATATAATTTATGTCATTTGTGCTGTGGAATCTGAATCCCGCATATATCCTTGTATCCATCTAACTGCTCGTGCATGCTTATCTTGTTCTGCATCCATCTCTCCATACATCAATTGAACTTCAGTTTTAGTGTATGATGATGTTTTGGTCTTCTGTTATGCTTGGATGCAGACTAGTCTAATGTACAAGCTTTGTCAGCTGTATGTTAGTAGGCGTAAATTTCGACTAACCATATTTCCTGGATCTGTTGATCATGCTGTGGTTGCGGCGCTGATCGTAATATTTTTTGAACGAAGAAGAAAATAGGATAAGGAAATGGATTGCACGTGTACAATATTCGCAGGATCCTTTTTATGTGATTCTTGTACTTAAAGCATCGAACAAGGCTCATATATGTCTTCAGCCGTGAGCTCACGTGTTAGTCTTTGGTAGTATGAATGTAACTAACTCTATGTCACTCTTCCTCTGCTTCTATATATTCGCTTGAAAGGCTCATAGTTGTGTGAAAATGGAGATTTATTTTTTTTTTAAAGAGGATGGTACCTTCAATTTTATTAATAGACATCTTTATGGCAGAGGAATACCTTTTACAATCTGTGTAAGAGCTTTATAGGTTACATAAATTTCAAAATCAAAGCTCTCGTAAAAACCTTTCTTTCTAAGAAAAAAAAATTACTACTTATATTAAATGTACCAAAATATCTTTAACAGAAATAAAGCAAATGTCACGTGAAAAATGAAGATTCGTTTATTGGTAGGCTTGCTATTTAGATGCCTGGTTACAACTTACTGGAACTGTTGGGTAGTGCCCATGACGATGCAGGATTACTGTTAAAGAATCTACTTTGTCTTATATATATATATATATTGCTCGGTTATTCAACAAATAATTAAGTAGTATTAATCGGTTCGTTTTTAGCAGTATATGTATAGTAAATTTTTCATAAATATGTAAGTCTTAACTCATGCTTTCATAATATTCCTGTCCATGAACATTGAACATTAGGCAATTATTGAGATTGGGTGCGTTTAGGAACTTCATTTGCTTCTTCTCTCAAGCAAAAGTGGATGAAATGGTGTAAGGGTATCTACTGTATTATCTATTGAAACATTTTCATAATGGAATAGAAAGTATTTATTTTCTCTTCTTTTCTTTCTCACCTCTCCCAATTTAGAATTTGAAGGGAAAATAGTTGCGTCCCAGATTATAAATAACTCTGAACTCAAGTTTGATTTTCTAAAGAGAGAAAATATTGTACAATAAATTACATGTATCTATCTCTTTTATTTATTTATTTTAGACTCGGTAAACTTTTAGGTAGTGTTTGGGAACAAATGGTTTCAAAATTCTCTTACCCTCAATCCAAACATTTTTATACCAAATCTCAATTATGAAAAATCTTATCTCGGTTTTTATAACAGACAAAGATTAGAACAACTTTCACAAAATTTGAAAACAATCTCTCACAACAGTTTTTTTCCAACTATTTTTCAATGAATCCCACCCCGTTTTCAAATCCAAAAAGCATCTCTAGAAGGCTTTACTAATCCAAATACACTTTTAATGGATCTCTCAGTACTTAAAAAAGAGTTATTATACTCATCATCTTTAATTTATACAACACACTTGTTAATAAAATAAATAAATAAATATGTGAATTGTAAGGACAAGTAAGTTTTTTTTTTTCACAAAAACACTCAACACACAATCTTTAAAAATGTTCAAAAATCTCAATTTCTTTTAAAAGAAATCTGGCTGAGGAGGAGGTGCCTCGGGCCCAACCAAGCCTTTTTTGGTTTTCTATATCTCCCTCCATTCTAGTATTTTTTTTGTTTTTTGGAGGGGGAGATGAGAGTTGGAATGAGTTATCAGATATGGTTTTTTTGTTAGGATATAATTATAGTAGCATTTAATGTACTGGAAAACCAGACAGAAGGAGCCTAAATGACGAGAATTGTAGGCGTTATTTACAAGTCAGACTTGAGCCATAACCTGACCCCAGTCTCACGAAGGCATCAATGGTCTATGAGTTAATAGGTCACCAATAATCCTGAACACTTCTTACTGCGAGATTCGACTTCAAGACCTAGTGCCCACTACCAAACTCATGGACCATTGAGCCACCACTAAGGGGGAGGGGGAGGAGGGGTCAAAGATGGCTTTTGTATTAGGATATAATTATAGTATCATCTAATGTGTTGAGAAACTAGATAGAAGGAACCTAGATGGCGAGAATCGTAGGCATTATTTACAAGTCAAACTTAAGTCATAACCTGACCCTAGTCCCATGAGGGCATCAATAGTCCATAAGTTAATAGGTCACCAATAATCTTGAGCACTTCTTATTGTGAGATTCGACCCCAGGACCAGTGCCCATTACCAAACTCATGGACCATTGAGCCACCACTGTCAGTGGTATTTTAGTAATGATGCTTAATTCTCTCTTTTTAATAGCTTTTATTGATTTATATTAATTTATTATTCAGTTGATATTCATGTTTAGCCTTACTCTTCACTTACGTTGTAATGGACGCGATTGCAGTTTTCATGTAAATATATAGTTTTTTTTAACATATAGAATATTAAAAAGTCTATAATCTAAGATTCCAAAGGAACAAAAATCCAAGTAGGTATTAAAAAAGTCTTCAGAAAATCTGAGAATAACTATGATTTATTTGATGGCAATTTACAATGTGATGCCCAATGAATTATATAATAAAAAGACATTTCAAACGGGTAACTTTTTATGACCTTCAAAAAATTTCAACAAATTATCTAAAAAGTTTCGACAAATTATCTAAATTTTTATTTTCTATTTGTTTATTTCACAAGTTTATACAAATCCAAAAGTTATTAAAAAGATAAGCGGATGAAAAAGAAAAATGTTGTTTACTTGCATTCTCATTCCATTTCTATTTAATTATGGTATGAAAGAGAAAATTAAAAGATAATTTTAATATGACATCAATAGAATAGGATGGAAATAAAATAAAAATATTGTAGAGATTAAGGCTTGTTTGATTATAAGGATAAAATTAAATAAAATTATAAAATTAAATAAATAAGTCTCCTCTCACCTTCCAAACTAAACGAGGCCTAAAAGCATAATTTGGAAAGAAAATTCTCAAAATTTCTAGGCAAGTTTCGCTTTAACAACTGAAACGTTCGCCGTAACATAACCACTTGACAACGAATTAACGATTTACCTTTGGGGACATCCGATATGATCACCAAGACCAGTGAGTCCTAAAGAGGAGCGTACATTTTGTTTTGAGTTTTACTATATATAAACATAGTTACGTAATAATCTATATATTAATATTAATTTATTTATATTTAAAATTTAAATTAATATTATTTTAATAAAATCTACTTTTTAACCAATTATATCATATTAATATACAAATTATTGCTTGCAAGTATATTTTTCCTTTTGTTTTTGTACATCCCATGCTCTTCTTTCTCCGTTGAAACAACGGGTTTTAAGCACACAAGTGGTTTTCTCGTCTCTCCGTCTCTCCGTCTCCGTCTTCTTTCTCCATCTGGGCCTCTCTCCGAAACTCTCTCTCCCGTAGGACGTAGTTTTTGAAAAGGATACGGAATGGGAAGACAGAAAGGAGAAGGAGGTAAGGGCAAGGGTCGAGCTTCAAGCAGCAGGTAATTTTTCCTTTTGAATCATGCTAGTAGTTGTTTTTTTTCGTCCCGCTAGTTTGTGTTGAACTTCGATCCAATTTTAGTCATTTATTTATTTATTTTCGTTTCAGTCTCGCCGCGTCGCTTTTGCCGGCGGGTTCTACGGCCACCGTTGGATTCGGTGGTTATGTCGGCGGCTCTCGTCTCGATTCTTCTCTTGCTAGCGACGAAGCAAGTTCCTTCGTTGTATGTTTCCTTCAAGTTTGAGTTATTTTTCTTTAAGGTTTGGTGGTTGTTCAATATAACAATTTCAATATCCTAAAAGAAATTTAAAAAAATAGAGAGTTGAATTTTTCAATTCTAATTGAAAACTGGAGATAGTAGCGTTAGAGGACAATCCTTTTGACTTCTTTACGTGCGTTCTTGAGACAGAGAAAGTAATGAAAGAATGGAAATAATGAAAGATAAAGAACTAGAATTGGAATCTTGGAAAATGAACGAATTTATTGCAAATCCAACCTCTCTCAATGTTCACAATGATCTCAGATGCCTTCTCCTTCCTTCGATCTTGCTATTTATACTCCAGTGCTGTTTACACTTAATGAACAAACTGCACCGTATTGTCCAACATTCAAACTATACGAACAACATTAACTAAATGCGTCGTTTTGTACAATCTACAACATACAACTCACTACACCAGCAAAACATCTTGTTTCATTAACGTCCTCTAAATGCTGCGTTCCATTTCAAAATCCTACTGTTGGCTCAAGTGGTAAAGGCCTTGGGCTTGGGGGTATGCACCCCCAGGTTTAAGGTTCAAATTCCCTTGGGTGCAAACAATCTCTAGGGGTTCATCGGAGTGAAGGATTTTTCCCTTGAATTACCTGAGGTGCACTTGCAGGAAACTCCCTGCCAAGGGTCTGTGCACCCCTGAGATTAGTCGGTATGCTGTTCCACACACCTGGTGCCAATAAAAAAAAAAAAATCCTACTCTTACTCTTCCCGTGTACATAACAATCATCCCTGCTTGAAAGAGCCTTGACCACAAGGCTGCAGTTGCTGACTTCTACCACACGGCAGCAGTTGCTGACTTCTTCCTTCTCCAATTCACGTCCTCACTCAAAGCCTACCTCCCTCATCAAAGAACCTTGCCTACATGGTGTGGATAAAGGTCCCTCAATTTCCACAAAGATTCCCTTGAACTGTCCTCTGATAGTGCCCCAGCCCACTTGACAAGCACTTCAGTCATTGCTTGGTTAACCAACTTCTTCATTCTCCTATCCAAAATTTCTTCAGGTTCAGATTGGATAATGCCTTCCTGATCCACTGGTAGCAATGTTGGTAATGGTGTAATTTGCTGACCCAACTTCTTTTTTAGACAAGACACATGGAAAACAAGATGGATTCGAGATGAAGTTGGTAACTTGTATGCTACTGCACCCACCTTGGCCACTATCTTAAAAGGTCCATAATATCGTGGAGCCAACTTAAGATTCAAAGATATTGATTTCTGTTGATAAGGCTGCAGCCAGCCTTAAGAATACCTAGTCTCCCACTTCAAAGCTTATCTCGGTTTTCTTCTGGTCAGCAAAGAACTTCATTCTGCTGAGCCTTACTCAAAATTTCCTTCAGTAGGGCCATCACCTATTCCCTTGACTTTAACTGATGATCAACGACAGCATTCATTGTAGTTCTTGGAACATAAGGCAAGAGCTTTGGAGGGGAATAACCATAAAGTGCCTCAAATGGAGTCAATTTAGAGGAGGAATGGGCTGTGGTATTATAGAATCACTCTACCAAAGGAAGCCATGAGCTCCAATCCTTAGGCTTGGTACCGTTGTAGCATCTCAAGTAAGCTAAGCACTTATTTAGCCTTTCAGTCTGCCCATCTGTTTGTGGGTGATAGGTAGTATTGAAAGCTAAAGTTGTACCTTGAAGTTGAAAAGGCTCTTTCCAAAAAGAGCTAGTAAAGGTTGCATCCCTATTTGATACCACAAACCTGGGCATTCCATGCAATGTAAACACTCCTGAGAAGAAAATCTAAGCCACCTTAATGGCTGTATAAGCCCAAGGAAAAAAATGGGCATGCTTAGTGAGTCTATCAATGATGGAAAAGACAACACTAAATCCATGTGATAGAGGCTACCCTTCCACAAAGTCCATGCAAATGTCAGTCCATGGAGTGACTAGTATAGGCAGTGGCTGCAACAGTCCAGCAGGGTGTATTGCTTCATACTTTTTAACTTGACACACATCACACTCCTTCACCAACTTCTTGATATCCCCTCTCATTCCTTCCCAATAGAAGTCCATCTTTGCCCTCTTCAAAGTTTTATGATACCCCATATAACCAGCCTGTGGGCTATGATGGATATATTGTAGGACCTTAGCCTGAAAGTCAGACCCTGACACTATCACCATCTTTCCCTTTTGCAAAAGTCCTTGCTGAATGGCATAATGCTTGTCTATACTTTCCCCTTGCTGTAGCCTCGAGTCAATCTCCTGTTGGAGATATGGAATAGCTATGCTTCAACTCCTCAAACCATGTTGGTGTAGGGAATGAAATCATTGCCAAGGCCCCAACTTCTTTTTGTTTCCTTGATAATGCATCAGCTACCTTATTTTATTTTTCCTTTTTGTATTTAGTAGAGAAGTCATAACCCATGAGTTTAGTGATCCACTTCTGTTGGGCCTTAGTCCCCCCACTTTCTGCTCAAGTAAAAATTTCAATGCTTGTTGGTCAATTTTTATTTTGAATGACTAACCAAGCAGATATGGTCTCCACTTCTGAACTGCTTACCAATGCGAACAACTCTTTTTCATAAGTTGGATAGTGATAAGGCCTAGCCTTTGAGTGCCTTATTGTAATAAGCAATTGGCTGCCCATCTTGCATCAAGACTACTCCTAGCCCCACCCCACTTGCATCATGCTCGATTGTGAAACTTCTTAAAAAGCAGGAAGCTTGAGAACAGGTGGCTGTGTAACAGCCCTTTTAAGCTCTATAAAAGTTGCAGAGGCCTCCTCAGTCTAGTCAAAGGAACTTTTCTTCAATAATGCAGTTAAGGGAGCTGCAATAGTCCCATAGCATCTGATGAATTTTTTGTAGTAACCAGTGATACCTAAAAACTCTCTCAAGGATTTTAGGGACACTGGGGTTAGCCACTCTAACATTGATGATATCTTTGCTGGATCTGCTTTGACCCCCTCCTTTGAGATTAAGTGACCCAGATAGTCTATCTCAGTGACCCCAAATTTGCACTTTGACTTCTTAGCAACAAGGTTATGCTGCTTCAAGATGCCCAACACTTCTCTCAAGTGCTTTAGATGCTCATTAAAGTTTCTGCTACACACCAAAATATCATAAAAAAAGACTAATGCAAATTTTCTCAAAAAGGGTTTGAATACCTCATTCATCAACCCTTGGAATGTGGATGGAGCATTAGTGAGCCCAAAAGGCACCACTAAGAATTCTTAATGGTCTTCATGCATTTTGAATGCTGTTTAAGGAATGTCTTTGCCCTTACTCGTATTTGATGATAGCCTAATCTTAAATCAAGTTTAGAGAAAACTTCATCCCCCATAACTAATCCAATAGTTCATCTATAACTGGAATTAGAAACTTATCCTTGATAGTTTCCTAGTTCTAAGCCCTATAATCCACACACATCCTCCATCTGCCATTAGCCTTCCTAAGCGGTAGTACAGGTGATGAGAATGGACTCTGACTTGGTCTGATGACACCAGTTTGTAGCAAATCCTTGACTATATTTTCTATCTCAGTTTTTTGATGGTAAGGATACTTGTAAGGCCTTACTGAGGTAGGTTGTGTTTCCTCTTTGAGAAGGATTTGATGATCATACTCTCTTGAGGGAGGCAATCCAATAGGCTCCTCACAAAACTCCTGATATTCCTTCAACACTTCATTAATATCCTGCTGACAAGTCACTTGCTTCCCACTGCCTCAGTTGGCATTAGTTGTAATAACCAGCCTTTCTTTTCCACAGAAGAAGGCTTAGGAAAACAGCTACCATCTTCTATAGAAGTTTCCCCAGCACATAACCCTTGCAAAACCATTCTTGTGCCCATCATTTGCAATTCCATGGTCATCTTGAGGAAATCCCAAATAATAAGTCCAAGAGTCCTCAACCACCGAACCTCAAGTACCACATTACACCCACCCAAATTTAGCACATGAAAAGAAACGAGGAACTTATTACCTTGGATCTTAACCATAGTGTTCTCACATCTCCCTTTACTCAGCAACTTCTCTCCATTCGCAACCTTCACTTGCAAACTAGTAGCCTCTTCAATCTTTAACCTTGTCAACTGTGCTATTCCAGGATCTAGGAAGTTGTGTGTGCTTCTTAAGTCCACCAAAATCACTACTAGTTTCACCCCAATGACCCCCATCACTCTCATAGTGTTAGTACTAGGTGAGCTAGAAATTGCATGGATGGAAATCTACAAATTCTCCTCCTGTGCTTCCACCTCTTCTTCCCCCTCCACTACTTCATCTACTCTACTGTCTTGACCTATGTCCTCCCCAACTCCATTGTCCTCCACTTGCAAAGAGATATACTTTTGAATTCTTGCACGCATGGCTTGGGTTCCACGTCTCCTCACAGTGGAAACATAAGCCTTTTCTTCTCTTCTCATACATCTGTGAGGAAGATATCTTCCTTTCTGGAATCATATTCATTTGAAACCTCTTACCAGCATCCTCGCCAACCCCACAATGTTGCCCATCTCCACGACCCACTACTGCCCTTAAGGCCCTTCTTGAGCTTTAGACATACTCCTCTCTTGAATCTTGGCTAACCCAAAAGTTGCACCTAAGTTGATGGGATTGAGCATCTTAATTGGCAATTTGATCTCATAGTTGAGGCCACTCAAGAAGCAACTCAACTTGTGCTTCTTAGAGAGACCTTTCAACCTATTGGAAAGGCTTTCAAATTGGGCCTTGTAAGTAGCAACCGTGGTTGTCTGCTTGAGTTTGGTCAAGGCCTCCATGGGATCGTCATATGCAGTCGGTCCAAACCTGACCTGCAAAGCCTTCACAAAAGAATCCCACCCATTGAATTGGCCCCCCATCCACTACATCTTAATACCAGATAAGGGCCTCACCTTCCATATGATATGAGGCCATCAACAACCTCTGATTTGGAGGTGTTTGATGAAATCAAAATATTGGGTCACCTTGAAGACCCGTCCCACTGGATTAGTCCCATTGAAATGAGGAAAATCCAAACGAACCCCTTTGGGTAAGTAGCCCCTATCTTCTTGAATTATCAAATGGGGTTCTTGCATTACTTCTCCAGAAGAAGGGATGCGATTGTGTTCAATTAAAGTTCTAAGCATGTCTTGCATTTAATCTAATCATTCCGTGAGACTCTGAATGGATTGCTGTTGGCCATCAAGCTGTCTTGGCATGGCCACTTGCTGCCTGTGCGTACTCTCCTGCTGCACCTTCAAAGCTGTCGTCCGTATCCCTTCCGCCATGAGAGAATCGACCTCTCTGATACTAACTGGTATGTGTGTTCTTGAGACAGAGAAAGAAATGAAAGAATGGAAAGAATGAAAGATAAAGAACAATAATTGGAATCTTGGAAAAACGAACAGATTTATTCGAGGCAAATCCAGCCTCCCTTTCAATATTCACAATGATCTCAGATGCCTTCTCCTTTCTTCGATCTTTCTATTTATACTCCAGTTCTGTTTACACTTAATGAACAAAACGCACTGTATTGTCCAGCGTTCGAATTTAGTAAATGCATCGTTTTGTACAATCTACAACATACAACTCACTACACCCGAAAAACGTATCATTTCATTAAAGTCCTCTAAATGCTGCGTTCCATTTCAAAATTCCCTTCCTACCAATACTCTTCCCACATACATAACACTATGATTGCCTATCTTATCATTTTTGCATTTTCAGGATATGGACGGTGAAGTGGCACAGCACTTGAAGAGGCTCGGAAGAAAGGATCCCATCACTAAGGTAACTTTTTGTTGGTGATTATTTCCAACTCTCGAAAGTTTGTCTAAAATTACTCTTAAATGAGTAAATTGCTAATTATTAAAATGGCTGTTGAATTATATCTTAGACTGCTATAATTACCTCTGCTGCAACCTTTTGTTGTTCACAGATATTTAAATTTATGTGATTACTTTTTGTATGGTAAGAAGTAAGACCTATAAAAAAATGGTAAGAAGTAAGAACTCATTGGCTTCTGCTTATTCTACAGCTTAAAGCTTTGGCATCTCTATCTGTGCTGTTCAAGGAGAAGCCTGGGAAGGACATAGTATCAATCATTCCGCAGTGGGTATAGTTCTTTCATCCTTTTCTTCCTATAGATGCCAGTCAACATGGGTAGCTTACAGTTCACTTTGTTTGCTCCATTTTGCCCCATTTTAGGAATGAGTAAGTTCTCTCTCAAAAATAAATTCTAGAGCATGGTCTTCTCTGGAATCAAGAGTGATGTTTTAGCAATGACATTGTCATACCAATTGACCCATTTAAGTGGCCATTATATGGGTGAGTTTAGTAGCACTTTGTGGCCACTGAAAACAAGGGTTTTAAGGTCTTTATCAATGGTTGAGTGGCAAAAATAGGCTCAAAAGGCAAGGATCAGGTAAAAGAAACTTAGGAAGAAAGAGGTTGAAATTAATAAAAATTGGAGTTTGTTTTATTGGTACAGAAGAATTACTAAGGATGAAAAGAATAAGATAAAAATTGGAGTTTTCAGCATGTGAAGACCTGAACTGATGCTAACACCAGGATATGGCAGTATTTATGTTGGAGGTGTAACTAAAAATAAGATAAATTTCTGATCTTTGTTCTAGTTATGGATGGCTTGGGCTCCAAGATTCCAAGATCTAGATATCATGTATTGAAGTCAAAACTCTTGCCATTGTAACAATATTATATTGGAATTCTAGTCTTTGTCAAATTCATCGAGTGTCAGCTTTTTATTTTTATTTTTTGGTGGTGAAATGGAGAAGAGATGTAATATGTTGGCTTGAAAATAGCGACAATTAATTTACTTGTTTTACCATCATGTTGCTGCTATTACCTTCGGTACTTACATACTTTGAAGTTGGTTTATTGTCATTGCTTAATTGAAATTATCTAATGATTGATTTGGATGGAAGAGAAGGATTGATATTTCAATTTTTGTGCAAACAGTTTGAATTCTGAAATGAAGTATGAAAAGCAAATATATCGTTTAATGAAATCATGGAACTAGCAAACAGAATTCCTTTTTTGACTAGGTGTATATATTATAAGCTTCCCATGTATTCGGTAGCTCCTTCTAGAGTTGCAATAAAATTTTGATTGCTTTTTAAAAAAGTACCATGAGGCCCGTTGTGTATGGAAGCTACGGCTTGGTGGTTTGGCTGGGCTCTCGTCCGGCGAGAACTAGTGCACGGCGACGGCGCCATCTCAGACGGAATCGTCTCAGGTTGAGGTGGAAGAAGAGGTGCCTATCTCGGCAGAGGTGGGGGTTGTTGGGGGAGTGCAAGCGAAGGAGGTGGCGCCGATGCAGGTTGTATTACACTCGGTAGAGTCCGAATCCGTTGCAGAGGAGGGTTGTCACCTCTCCCCATTGCCAGCGATAGATACAGACAATGCCGGCGAGATGGTTTCATCACCGGCGAAGGTCCTTCACAGCATAGACAACGCCGGCGAGTTGTTTTCATCATCGGCGAGGGTCCCCCAGGACACAGACAACGCCGGCGAATTGTTCTCACCACCGGCGAAGGTCCCCCAAGACACAGACAACGCCGGCGAGATGTTTTCATCTCCGGCGAAGGTCCCTTAGGACACAGAACACGCCGATATGCCTCCCCCAGTGCTTGAGAGCACCTCTTCGTTGGTGATTTTTGCACAGAACAGGCCGAAAATTAGTAGGGAGGTTGGGGATGGGGATTTCCAGCTTGTGAAATACTCAGACACAGCTTGTGGGGAGGAGGATCTGAGTTTACCTTCTCCAGTGACTAAGGAACGTGGGGAGGAGGATCTGAGTCTACCCCCAGGTGAGGGGGTAGATCATATGCAACCCTTTCTTCAGTTAACTCAGAGGGAGCATGAGGTGGAGCCTTTATGCACATTATCTCCCCTGATTACTATGGGAGACTCTCATTCGAATTGGATGGTTCAGAAAGTGAAGGATCTTCAGGAGTGTATGGGGATCTCTTGTGTTGGTTATGAGGAGCAATTCAGGGATTTAATTATCGCTCTTTAGGAGGGGCGGGTCCAAACCCCTAAACATACTACTAAGAAAAAAAGGGAACTGAAATGCCTTTCTTGCTCTATTAATTACGACAAAAGAGAGGGGAGCACTAGCAAGGGAAGATTCAAGGGCAAGGTTATTGTTCCCCATGAAGCCTAGAATCCTCTCTTGGAATGTTAGGGGTCTCAATGATCCCAATAAGAGGTTGAGAGTGAAGAATCTATTACGCCATTGGAAGCTGGATATTATTTGTTTGCAGGAAACTAAAATGGAATTCATAGATCGTAACTTTATCACTAGCATTTGGGGCTGTCCTTTTGTGAGATGGGTCTTCCTTGCTGCAAGGGGGGCCTCCGGGGGTATTCTTATTATGTGGGATTCAAGGGTGGTTGAGTCTATTGAGGAGTGTGTTGGAAGCTTTATGGCTGCGTGTTCGTTTAGAAATATGGAGGATGGTTTTCGTTGGGCTTTTGTTGGTGTGTATGGGCCGAACATGGACACTCATAGGAAGGTTCTCTGGGAGGAGTTAGCCGGTTTGGGCAGTTGGTGGAACTTACCATGGTGCATTGGAGGCGATTTTAATGCCACTAGGTTTTCTAGTGAATGATCGGGAGATGTAAGGCTTAACCAAGCAATGCAGGAATTTTCTGATTTTATCTTTGATATGGACTTGGTAGACTTACCACTTGTTGGTGGTGAATATACTTGGTCTAATAATCGGTCGTGGTCTCGTTTAGACAGATTTTTGGTGTCCCCCTCTTGGGAGATACATTACCCTACAGTGCTGTAGAAAAGAATGGACAGAATTTGTTCAGACCATTTCCCCATTGTTCTAGACTGTGGCGGTATTCAGGAGGGTAAATGATACTTTAAGTTTGAAAATATGTGGTTGAAAGTTGAGGGTTTTGTGGATAAAGTGAGGTCGTGGTGGACTTCTTACTCGTTCGAGGGTTCACCAAGCTTCATATTGGCTGGAAAATTGAAAGCCTTGAAGGGAGATTTGAAGAGGTGGAATGCAGAAGTTTTTGGGCTTATTAATGATCAAAAAAGGTCTCTTATGGAGGAGTTAAAGGTTCTGGAGGAAAGGGAGGTGAGTGCACCTCTTTCTGAAGAAGACTCTCGCAAGAAATTAGCCACCTCTTCGGAATTGGAAAGGGTGTTACTAATGGAGGAAATATCATGGAGACAAAAGTCGAGAGCCCTTTGGCTGAAGGAAGGAGACCGTTGTACGAAATTTTTCCATCGGGTGGCTAATTCACACCGTAGGAATAATGCTATCGATGTGATTCAGGTTGAGGGCCAAGTTTTCTCTAATCATGCGGACATTAAGAACCACATTGTCAACTATCATGAAGCACTACTCACGGAAAAATTCATGTGGCGGCCGAAATTGGATGGTATGCATTTTGAGAATATTGATCATGCTAGCTCGGAGTGGTTGGAAAGACCTTTTGAAGCTGATGAGATTCTTCGGGTGCTTCGTGGAATGGCTAAGGACAAAGCACCGGGGCCGGATGGGTTCTCAATGGCTTTCTATTATGAATGTTGGGATGTGCTGGGGGAGGATGTTATGAAGGTTTTTCAGGAGCTACACACTTTTGGTAAGTTTGAAAAAAGTCTCAACGCATCCTTTATTGCTCTAATCCCTAAGAAAGTTGGGGCAATGGAGATGAAAGACTTTAGACCGATTAGCCTCATTAATGGGATATACAAGATTATTGCGAAGGTGCTGGCCAATCGTATGAGCAAGGTTCTGAACAGTATTATAACAAAACCTCGAAATGCGTTTGTAAAGGGGAGACAAATTCTGGATTCAGTGCTAATTGCCAATGAATGTTTGGATTGTAGACTCAAGGAGGGTAAACCAGGCCTCTTGTGTAAGCTGGACATGGAGAAGGCCTACGACCATGTAAATTGGGATTTTTTGTGTTATTTACTTGCGAGATGTGGTTTTGGGGGGAGATGGTTATCTTGGATTCGACATTGTATAACTACGGTCCGCTATTCAGTTTTGGTGAATGGAACACCGGAGGGTTTCTTTACCAACTCCAGGGGATTAAGACAAGGGGATCCCCTATCCCTTCTATTGTTTGTATTTGTTATGGATGCATTGAGTTGCATGTTGAGTGCAGCTGTTAGTAGAGGTTTCATTGCTGGCTTCTCGGTGGGAGGGATGACTATCTCTCATCTTTTATTTGCTGATGATACACTGCTGTTTTGTGAGCCGGACAGTGTCCATATGCAGTATTTGAGAGCTGTTCTGCTTTGTTTTGAAGCGGTTTCAGGTTTGAAGGTAAACCTTTCAAAGTCTGAAATGGTCCTTGTGGGTAGTGTGAACAATATTCAAGGCTTGGCATCTATTTTGGGCTGTCAGATTTCTTCATTGCCTTTGCAATATCTTGGTCTTCCATTTGGGGCAGCGTTTAAGACCAAATCTATTTGGGATGGAGTGATAGAAAAAATTGAAAGAAGATTGGCTGGATGGAAACGGTTATATTTGTCCAAGGGTGGTAAATGGACTCTCATTAAGAGTACACTATCTAACCTCCCTACGTATTTTCTTTCCTTATTTCCGATACCCGCAAGTGTGGCTTCTCGCATCGAGAAAACTTTTCGCAATTTTCTTTGGGGAGGAATGGGGGATGAAGCTAAAATCCATCTTGTGGGTTGGGATAAAGTTTGCTCTCCAATTCAATGGGGAGGTTTGGGGGTGCGTAATGTAAGGATCTTCAACAAAGCATTATTGGGGAAATGGTTGTGGAGGTATCATAGTGAAGGAGAGGGCTTGTGGAGAGAAGTGATAGAGTCTAAGTATGGGAGTCTTCGGGGGGGTTGGTGTTCTAACGAAGTTAGGGGTGCACATGGAGTGGGTTTGTGGAAAAACATAAGAGCTGGTTGGGACAGATTTTCTCATTTTTTCAGAATTACAATTGGCAGCGGCAACAATGTTTTATTTTGGCATGATTTTTGGTGCAGGGACATGGCTCTCAAGCAGGCTTTTCCTATACTTTACCAAATTGCATGTGATAAAGAGGCTGTTGTGGCTGATTTATTGATACGCTCTAATGGTGCTGCTCATTGGAATGTGAGTTTTTCAAGAGCGGCTCAAGATTGGGAACTGGACATGTTGTCTGGTTTTTTTGACTCTCTATATGCTATATCCCTTGGAAATGAGGTGAGGGACAGGATGTTGTGGAATCCAAGTGGAAATAAAAAATTCTCGGTGCGGTCCTTCTATTCGGCTCTTGTGGGCCCACACCATGGTCATAGTTATCCTTGGAAAGCTATTTGGAAGTGTAAGGTACCTTCCAAAACTGCTTTCTTTGTCTGGACAGCATTTATTGGGCGGATTCTTACCTCGGATAATTTGAGAAAACGTGGGTTCTATATTTCAGATTGGTGTTTTATGTGTAAGTGTGATGGGGAATCAGTTGATCACCTCCTATTACACTGTAAAGTGGCCCAATGCCTATGGGATGAAGTTTTTAGTAGGGTAGGGGTGGCATGGGTCATGCCTAGAAGTGTCCGGGATCTTATGTGCTGTTGGAAAGGTATCCGGGAAAATGTTCAAATCGCTGCTGTGTGGAAAATGATACCTCACTGCATTATGTGGTGTGTGTGGATGGAGAGGAACAAGAGGTGCTTTGAAGATATGGAGCACTCTATGGCTGAACTGAAACGTTTTTTTTACTGTACCTTGCTTTCCTGGGCTTCGGCCATTATTTGTAATACAGATGATCTCCATACTTTGCTTGTATCTCTCACTAGTTCTTAGTTGTAACTTGGCATGATCTTTGTATACCTCTAGTGTACTCAGGCTATGCCTTTTTCATTAATAAAATTTACGTTTACCTATCAAAAAAAAAAAAAAAAATACCAGCGAACACATTACTGGTTGGGCTGGACTAAAACCCTCACATATAATCCATAATGTAAATAAAATCACCAATATATCAAATAAAACCCGAGACCCACCAATGGCAATTATAGAAGAGTGCTGCTAGGGAGCACCCAATAGTGACAGCTGGGCGTGCCCCCAGGCCAAATTCCCTTATCTAATTTTTATCATTTTTTTTTCTAACATTTTAAAATATTTCTAAAAAATATAAAAAAATACCAATACACTAATAGTCACTTCTTTAATCAGTAAGTAAAAAAATTTTTTAGGTGTGTTTTCTTTTCCTTTAGAGAGAGACTCTTCCCTCTCTAGAAAACCATTTCTGTAATAGCCGTTGCCAGAGAGGAGGGTGGAGCTATGGCTCTCACCCTTCTCTTTTTTTCCTTTCCATTTCCGCACTGTATTTACACTTTCAAGGTAGTGTTTTTTCCCCCCTCCCTCCAACGGTTCGGTTTTAGTCACAGATCTATTGCTCTCCGGCCACCATTCGCCTACACAGGCCACACCACCCTTTCCTACAGCCGCCGATCTACTGGGATGGTGTGGAGCTGCGCCAAAATGCTAAGAGCGTTGTCCTCACGTGAGGCTCGTTGCTGTGCGTGGTCCCCAGACGCCGCCGCTCTCCGATGGCTACACGCGCCATTTCAAAAGCTTCGTCTCACCGAGATCTTCTAGATCTGGGCCACCCCGCCTCCTTCCCACTGGCACGTGGCTGCCTTGCACCATCACAAGTGCGCGGAATCACAGATGATCATTGGCCACAGATCAGTCCACCCGATGCCGTGCTTTCAACTATGTTTTTGCTTTCCCTAACTGATGATCTCGAAGATAGGACTGCGGATCTCTCCAAAAATCACCTCAAGACAACAAACAACAGTGCACCCGCCACTCTCACTGCTTCTAGCGGAGCTGTTCGCAACTTTTTGCGAACGTTTTATTACTGTCTTTTAAGATGGCGTCCTTTTAGTAGGACTTGGGTGAAGACCAAGAAATTGGTCGCTAAAACCCGTCTTTTTTATTTTTTTATCCACCTCTTTGCACTGTTGTTATTATTCTAGGGCGTTTGTTTGGGAACCTCACCCCCTCCTCATGTATCATATTTTCTACTTGTTTGCTTGCTTAGGAAAAAAAAAGTAAAAGAATCTTTTTTAAAAAAAAACTTAAATGCATGAGGGGTCAAAGTAAGGGAGAAAATGGAGGGGCAAAGTAGCATTATTCATTATAGAATGGCAAAATATCCTTGAACTTAGAGAAAACCAATTTTAAAAGAAATTAAAATATAATTGACTTCGTGAGCTACCACGGACCCTTGTTATTGGACCAAAAAGGCTTCCTAGTTGTTTTTTTCGTAGACTTAGGGCATGTTTGAATGCTTGGAGTATCTCAAAATTTTGTGAATATTAGTGAAATGGTTTGAGTGAAGATGTTTTATTGAGTTTTGGAAAATGAGCGAGAAAATGTTGAATAAAAATACTATAAAGTTTTGAAAAAAAATACTATATGTTTTTCCTAATATTCTTGTTTTGAAGTTTGTAAAAGTTATATTAATATTTGTTTTAAATAATGATTAGGTAATGATTAAATGAAAATTTTGAAACTTGAAATTGAAAAGTGTTTTGTGTTTGAGTGATGTTTGGGAATGAAATTATGAGAAGTTTTGAGAACTTTGAAAATTCTCATGTTTGCCAAACATCCCCGTAGTCTCTTAAAGTGGATGCTTCACATCTAACCATGCTTTAGATGCAGCATCAGCATCTCTTGGTTACCATTTACTTGGACATTTTAATGGTTACTATTTTAATTCACATTGCTCTGTAGTTTGTTATGCTTTATGCATACTTATATAATCTGGTTCTATTTGCCATTTTTTTTATTTGAGAGTGTTGAGTATCCTTATTTTTCTTTTTAGGCATTTGAATACAAGAGGCTGTTGCAAGACTATAATAGGGAGGTTCGACGGGCCACTCATGACACCATGACTAATCTTGTAGTTGCTGTCGGGTTTGAACTTATCTTGTTACAGACTCGTGCCTTTTGTAATACGCTTTTATGACTGTGAAGCTTGGGCTATGATTTTGGTTGCTCTTGTGCATGTTTAAGCTTATATATTACTATCTCTAATTTACAGTGGAGGCAGACAACCGAAGGAAGAAAAAAAAAAGGGAGGAAAAAAAAAAACTTTGTAGATGCTAATTGTATCTTCATCTTTGTGGTGCTTTAAACCATGCTGCAGCTAGTTTGTTACTATTGCAATCTGTTTTTCTGTAACATGGGTGGATACCTCCTTGTCACCTTTTTCTACTGCTAACGGTGCCCTGATCTGATCAATGCGGCAAGTAGATTTTATTGTTTTTAGCAAAGGATGTGTCATCTTGAAATTCTCAATTTATTTGTTCTTTAATCTTGTGAATGTTTACACATACTTGTGAATGTCTCGAAGATTGTGAACGCACAATGGGGGAATTTAGGGATTTTTTCTTTAGCACTTTAAATTTTTGAGTGAACAATCTTGTGAGGGATATGAATATTTGTAATGCTTTATTTTAGTACTCTTTTGCTTTAGCTTATACTTAGGTGTATTCTCTTGTATACTTCTTGTGTACTTGGGCTATGTCTATTTACTTGGAATAAAATCTCTTATTACCTATAAAAAATTAAAAAAAAAAAAAAATTGTTTGCACATAGCTGTTAATGCTTGCGGTTTTGATTGATTTAATGGGAATTACACTTTTCACCCAGAAACTACCTTGTGTTCTGTACTTTGCACCCAAAACTACAGAAGTTTTAATTTGCATCTTAAAATACCTATATATATATATATATATTTTTTTTTTTAATTTGCAGCTCTTTTTAGATCTGACCATTTACTGAAATATTAAAAGATTGTATCACGTTACCAATTTCTCATTCATTGCAACAGTCAAATCGAAACCGATGGTGCAAATTGAAAAATAGAGGTAGTTAATATACAAATTTTAGTAGTTCACGGTACAATGTGGAAAACATGTGATAGTTTTTGGATGATATGATATAATTTCCCTTAGAATTAATTTTTGCAGAATCTTCATCAGTTCTTCACTTGCATGTGATTCCCCTGATTTTGCTCATATACATTGAGACATTTTTTATAAGTCCCAAGTGCATTGAGAACTTGCTTGTGGACCTCTTGTTTTCGTTTCTCAGGAGAGATTTAGCTCCGCACCTGAAGTCTTTGATGGGACCATGGTGGTTTTCTCAATTTGATCCTGTTTCTGAAGTTTCTCAAGCTGCAAAACGATCATTACAGGTTTCTGATGGCATCATATGAGTCTCTCTCTCTCTCTCTCTCTCTCTCTCTCTCTCTCTCTCTCTCAATTATTGATGCTAGGTCATCTAGGGGTGCAACATAGATCTGCAAATTGAGAAAGTTGTTAATATTGAATATATGCTGTCTTGCCTTCCTGATCATGCAGTGCTATAGTTTTCATTGTCTTGGACCACTATGCTAAAGGAAAATCTTCAACCTGTCTAATCCTCCAGCAATGTTTTCTGTAGCAATGTTTCCTGCCTTTTTATAGCAATGTCCTCAAAATTACTGGGTCAACTTGTTAGACACAAATGAAAGAAAACTGATTTATCGATTTCCTGTTATGTTTTGAAAATTTTATATGGTGGTATACCGGCCATGGATGTTAAAATTGGCCACGGCTACAGCTTGGACCTGTTGACCTAGACTACCATCTTACCTGTAGGGCCTGAATGCCTTCCAGTTTCAACACATCATATTTGCTGACATTTTTCAAGATTTGTTTTTCAACGTTGGGCTGGCTGTGAGTGGTGCATGCATTGGCATTGGAATTTATACTTCATACATACGATGCTTGTGGTCAACGCTTAATTTGTTGATTATTTGGTATGTTTATTAAATTTTAATTTTTTAACTTATTTGTTAAAGATAGTGGTACATTTAAAGGTCTCACTATCTGCTAAGATTACATTTACATGAACTTTTTCTTCCATGCATTTCAGAGCATTTCTTTTTTTGAAGATCCAAAGTTGGTATAGGGTAAATGTACCTCATTTCTTCTGTCAAGAAAAGTATATGCATTTCTAATTTCTGCTCAGTTGTTCAATTTAGTGGGCAATTTGTATTACTGCCTTTCAGTTTAAGTTTTAATATTACCTGAATTATGAAAAACAGGCTGCCTTTCAAGCACAGGAGAGGAGACTAGATGCTTTAATGCTATGCACAAATGAGATTTTTATGTATCTGGAAGAAAATCTAAAGCTCACACCACAAAATATGTCTGATAAAGCAGTTGCTTTGGACGAGTTGAAAGAGATGCATCAGCAGGTAAACATGTACTTGTGCAAAAAGATACCCTTTACTAGGTTTAGTTTATAGAAACTGGAAAAAATAGAAAATAAAAATGGAATATTGTGATTTCTTGTAATTTTGCACACCATTGGCCAACAACATTACTATCACTAAACAATCCCTTCTCTTGAACCCCTTTGAACCCATCGAATCTCACGCCACTCTTTACTTTGTACCCAAAAGTTTCATTTCCTTGAGGGATTTCCAACTGGGTCATCACTTCAAGCTTCAAGATCAGATTTTGGATTTTTGCTTCAGTCACCACATTTGGAAATTTGGATATTTGACCAAAATTCCTCCTGCTGTTGCTTTCAATCTGGACATTTTGGATGACTCAGTGCCGCAGTTTTTAGCATGATTCCTTTTTTTAAAATATTTTTTAGCATGGTTCTTCTGAGAGTTTTGTGTGAATCTTTTTGCTCCTGTTCCAAAACTTCTGTTCAGAGTTGAGAAGTTTGAGGTTTTGTTCATGCGAGAGACATGGAAATTTTAGGGCAGGTGTAGGATGAAGGAATTTGTTCAATCCATAAAATAATGATTATTTATTAAGAACGATTGCCTTTGTTACAGAATGTTCTGAAATGGTCTGAATTGTAATTTTTGAAAATACATGGTCAGTCTGTGTAATTTCAATAGAGCGTAGGGGAGGTTAGTATATTTTACCCCAAGAAAGAGGTGTAGCCAATGATCCGAGTCCTGGGCTTGGTATCTATCAATTACGGGAGACCCCCACCTACTTCAGAAAGCTTTTATTAAAGGAGAGTGCTACGGCCACCGCTGGGGGCTCCCGCTAGGCCAAATTTTTTTTTTCTATTTTTGTTTTTTTTTTTTCACATCATTTTTTTAATGTTTTTAAATATTTAAAAAAATATAAAAAATTCACAATAATATTAAACAATTTTTACTTAATCACTAAGAAAAAAGAAAAAAAAAAAAAACTGGGAGCGGTAGCTCCTAGCGGGGGATCTAGCATTTTCCTTTATTAAATCCTGCTGGATGGTAACTGTTCGCTAATATGTCTTAGTTGGGTGGGGGTAGGAATACATTTCTTACCCTTCTTTCGCTGCTATTATTGAAACCTAGTTTAATGTATACATGTACAATTGTCTCTACACTGCTGTTTATGGCTTAGTATTTAATATTTGTCCATAAGCTGTTTTGTTATTAAATTTTCTTCTCTTAAATTTCTTCTCCTATTTTCTCGAGTTGCAGGTGATATATGCATCATTACTTGCCCTGGCCACACTACTTGATGTGTTGGTTTGTGTGCAATTAGAAAGACCTGGTTTTGAAAACTTAACCATTGAACCAAAAAATGCTTCAAAGGCTCAGGCAACCGCTATTTCTTCTGCCGAAAATCTGTTCACTGCTAATAAATATTTTGTGGACTTCCTGAAGTCTCAAAGCCCTGCTATCCGGTCAGCTGCATTTTCAGTGTTAAGGAGTTTTATAAAAAACATTCCTCAGGCCTTTAATGAAGTAAATATAAAAACTCTTTCTGGCATGATACTTGGTGCTTTCCAAGAGAAGGATCCTGTGTGTCATTCTTCAATGTGGGATGCAGTGTTACTATTTTCAAGAAGATTCCCTGACAGTTGGTATTCCGTGAATGTTCAGAAAGTTGTATGCAGCCGGTTATGGCATTTTCTTAGAAATGGGTGCTTTGGATCTTATCAGGTTTCTTATCCAGCTCTGGTTCCATTCTTAGACACTGTACCACCTAAAGCAATAGTGGGAGAGAAGTTTTTTCTTGACTTTTTCCAGAACCTATGGGTAGGAAGAAATCCATTCCATTCCTCAAATGCCAATAGAGTAGCATTCTTCCAGGCATTTAAAGAATGTTTTCTTTGGGGATTACGTAATGCATCGAGGTTCGAGGTTTCTCTTTCCAATTTTTCGTATGGCATCCTATTATTCATAACTGGTTGCTTGTGTATTTGATGGCGCTTGATTTCTTATTGTTATTGCATTCTTCTTTTGCTGTCATGTTCATTCGTTTTTTTTTTTTTTTTGTTTCTTTTCTGTTTTTGTGACTGTTGTCTTCTTTTCTATCTTAGATACTCTGAGGGAGCCGATTCCATCCATCATTTTCAAGTCAATCTTATTGACAATATACTTGTAAAGTTTTTGTGGCAAGACTACATGTTTTCGGTGAGCTTAAAAACCCCGGAAGGAGTCTTATCTGGAACATCTGCAGCTTCATCTGAGAAAAGTAATTTACCTTCCAATAAGAAGACAGTGGAAACATTGAATATTAAGTATCCAGTGAGCTATCTTCGAGACTTGGGAAAATGTATCATTGAAATTCTTTCAGGCATACGTTTAATGGAGCATGATCTGCTCTCTACTTTCACTGTGGAATTTAAGGAAAGTTGCCTGGGTATGCTGCAGCAAACAGATATCACAGAAAGAAGCACTGAAAGTGTAGAACAGATCATTCATTTTATCTTATTACTGGAGGAACATGCAGTTCATATAGGTGAAAATTGGCCTTTGGTTGATTTAGTGGGACCAATGTTGGCACAATCTTTCCCATTGATAACATCACTAGTAAGTTACCATTGAATAAATCTTTTGATGGCATAAGAGTTAATATACTGTTTATTTATTCAATTTCTGTGGTTTTTTTTTTTTTGGAATCTTTAACTAATAGTGGCATGAAGGGGTTGTTTTGGTGGTTTCTGTCTTGGAATGATCGATGTAATAGGTAGGTGGCCACCAGGCCATCAAAAGGAAAAGACAAGAGGAGGAAAATGAAGACCAGTTGTGTGAAACGAATATAAAGTTTTGTTTGTGCGGGTTCTGAAGTTGCACTTTATTATACTGTTTTTACTTTATGATGTTTTAAGAAGTGTAAAGGAGATATACCATTTGATGCCAGGGAAGGCCTTAAAATGGTGATTTCTTGCTTTCTACATAAATCATAGTTTGAGCATTTCTATGGGAAATACAGCTGTGCAAGGACAACAGAAGCTTATTTTTGTAAATTGTCCATTAGTCCTAGAAAGTTGTCTTTAAAAGAGTTATATTAGAAATTGAGATTATTGAGGTCTTATGTTATTGAGTAGTGCTTTCAGAATCTTTGATGTGCCTTTTATTTGTCCTCTTACTTTAGATATTCCCTCTTCTATTTTCTTATTAGTATTATTTTTTTGCCAGGATTCACCAGAGTGTGTGAGACTTCTATCGGTTTCTGTTTCCGTATTTGGACCACGCAAGATCCTCCAAGAACTTTTTATTCACAATAAAGGTCACTCCTCTAGTTTGTCCGGTGATGGGGGTAGACAATTGACTGAAGAGCAATTTATGAAAATGTTCAGGGAGATTTTTGTTCCTTGGTGCATGCATGAAGATAATAGCTCTACCAGTGCTCGACTTGATCTATTGCTTGCCTTGCTCGATGATGAATGTTTCTCTGAACAGTGGGGTACTGTTATAACACATGTAACTAACTTAGAACATTCTGGAGCTGTGCCTGCTTACCAAGATTCCAACCGCATAGCAATGTTGGCAATGCTGTTAGAGAAAGCAAGAGATAAAATTGCAAGGAAAGTGGGTGAAGATTCCTATTCTCAGAAAGGTGTCAAACTGGATCAGTGGCATCATGATGATTTAGAGATAGCTGCTGTTACCATTGCCAGCTCACTTCCTCCCTTCAGAACTTCTGATGCTCAGTTTGTGCGGTAGGTGGATCAAGATTTTTGACATTACGTGTTTCAAACTTGTCCTACTCTGAATTAAGAACTGACACCATGACTTATGCAGAAGTAAATGAACTGTAGACGATTAATTTGATACTGTATTCATCGTAAGCATGTAAAAAAAGTAATTACAACCATGTATATACTGTTCATTCCCACAAAAAAAAAAAAAAGGTATATACCATTCATAATGCGTCATCTTCAGAACATGCTGTATTGTCTTTGATTTGCGTAGTTTGCTTATTTTTTAGGTTTCCATATTATTGAGTTAACTCTTTTACTTGCACGTACCGCATCAACCTGTGCTTATCTTAACCCTTTCAAGTTAAGTACTGTGACGCTCCTACTGTGGTGCATTAGTTCCCTGTCTAGTACTTTGGTTAGAATATGTACAATCATACAAGCACTACTTTTGGATTGCTTCTAAAGAAAGCCTCTAGTCAAAGACTGAATACCATCAGCTGTCCTCCTCATAATGCTTTTGCAGCAAAATTGCTTCTCTGCTGTATAGTTGCCCTTTCCCTGGAGTTGACTAATGTTCCGTTTGTAGGAAAGATTTGACTGTCCTGCATTCAATTGAAGACTTGAGTGCATTTTGATGGTTTCAATAGTTATTGAATAAAAGATGTTTCAGGGTATGGTTAAAATTTCTTGAGGGCCACTGAGTTTCATCAAATGGAAATAGCTCTCTTAATTATAGTTTTTTACCTGTAAACTTGAAAAGCTTAAGAGTGATGATTTGAGTGTTTGATTTTATTACTGCATATTTTCTCCTTAATAATCTGCCTTATCTGCAGTGCTGTTCTTGGTGGTTCGAAAGAAGGTGACGCAACTCCCTTTGTGTCGAGAAATACATTGATCTTGATATTTGAGGAGGTTTTCCGAAAGTTGCTATCTTTCATTCTGGAGTCCTCTTTGACTTGGGTAAGGGATGCGGGTTTTCTCCTAGCTGCCAGGGAAATGAATTTTGGGATGGAACTAGAAAGCCCTTCTAATATGTATGAGATGTGCCAATTTGCTCTTGAAGTCCTTGATGGTAGCTTCTTTTGCTTAAAGACACTTGATGAAGAAAATGGGCTACTTCAGTGTATTTCAGCTGCAATATTTATTATTGACTGGGAGTTTAGCATAAGAACAGCAATAGACGATGTAATTGATGAAAAATCGAACAAAAATATCGAGGCCAGATTGAATTTTGGTGAATCAGTGCATGCTTTTCGTTGTAAGACAAGTAATCTGTTCTGGAAAAGCCTCAGCATACACATTAGGGGGAGATTGGGAGGTATCCTGATTCAGTGTATTCGTTCTGCCATCTTCAGTGAAGATAGACTAGATGTCGATGATATCACATCTTTGTGTTGCTTGTGGATGCTTGAGGTTCTTGAATGTTTTTGTCAAGATCAAGATGAGGAACAAAATCTCTTAGATCAGCTTCTGAGCAAGGGTGATATCTGGCCATTGTGGATTTGTCCAGATTTTAATACCCCAAAGGGAGCTGCTGTGTTGGAAGTTGAAAATGTGCCCTCCGGCATTCATGTGAGTGTTATTTTCAAATAACTTTTTCTGCTTATGCAATAGGTTAGGACAGTGCTGTTGTGGATCCCTTCTTATGCTCTTTTTTTTTTTTTTTTAATTATTATTTTTATTTTGATTTTACATAGAAGGTTATTTAACACATTGCCTCTATCTTACCCTTGGTGAACATGCTCTTTAGAAGTACTACATGTTCACTTGAGTTCCCAATCTATTGAGACTGTCCTACCAAGCCATCAGACTTCTATTTGCTTCATCAGTTTGTTCTTGCAAGTACATCTAGGATAATCTTGTACTTGAGATTTTTGGTGGTGTTGGTTTGGAACATGATACATTGATAGCATTCTTTTTTTCTCCTTGCAATATTTTATTCATCTACTTGTTTCTTTAATATTTTTTCTACCAGAAATTTTTTTGGTCAAATGTATGTATATCATAGTCCTTAATTAGTTCCAAGGGGAATCCTTATGTATGAACTCTATGGCATATGTAGAATCTTTGGAGGCCGTTAGACAAACTAATGAGACCACATTGATGGCTATAGCATGGATATAGTTCTTATTACCATAATCATTACTTATTACATAACCTCTTGCACTGCTGCTGCTATCGCTAGAAGCACAATACTTAATGCGGTTTGACCTAGTACAGATGGAAACTTACCCTAATCTCTTCGAAAGTAGGCCTCTTTAGAAGTTGTGCACCCATGACACAGAACCGAGCGCATATTTTGGCTCATGCTTGCAGATGTCTCACTGATTTAGTATATACTCCCTGGTAGAAACATGTTATCTGTTTGCCTGTCCTGATATGTCACCATTGCTGGCTATGGGTATTTTGAGCATTTATCCATTTTTGTGCCTCAATCAATTCCTATATATCTGTGTAGTTGGTGGGTAAATTTCTCATACTTGCCAGATGATACGCATGTGTCTTGAATGCTTTTCCAGTGCATTGCCATGGACAAAAGCCAATGGTTGGAGATTTGTTTTTGTTTAGCTTGATTCAGAAGAGAGAGAGTACACCCAGTAAACATGGCTTTGATATTATTTTTACTTCACACAATTGTGATACTAGTCCCTGTAGCCATTGGGAAAAGGGTACAATAATAGGCTAATCTTCAAGTTTTGTGAAAATTCAGTTGGTTATTGTAGTGTATGCCATCTTTCAATCAGATATAAGTACTTGGTGACAAATATATGACAAGTTTGACAAATACAGGCCTCTGGGAGTGACAAGTTTGTTTCTTTTGTCAACAAACTTATCTTGAAAATTGGTATAGACAAAGTTATCGGTTTGGGTAAACATGCTCCATCGCCCAAGGAAGCAGCCTATGAACAGGTTACTTCTCGACCTTGGCTTGTTGCTGAAATATTGTGCACATGGAAGTGGCCGGGTGGCAGTGCCGTTGCTTCTTTCTTACCTTCACTGAGTTCATATGCCAAAAGTAGAAGTTATGGTTTCCAGGAAAGCTTATTGGATTCTGTTTTCAACATATTACTTGATGGTGCTCTTGTTCATGGAGGAAGAAGTGCACGTAGCTTTTCACATTTGTGGCCTGCTTCAGGTGACGAAGTCAAGGATATTGAAGAACCGTTCTTGAGAGCTCTTGTATCTTTTCTTTATACTTTGTTCAAAGATGATATATGGGAAACACAGAAAGTTAAGACACTGTTTGAATTTCTTGTAAATAAGCTCTTTATTGGCGAAGCAATTAACATAAACTGTTTGAGAATTCTTCCGCCTCTTGTGAATGTTCTTGTACGAGCATTATGTCAAAATAGCATTGGATCTGGTGAATCTAGTACGGATGCTAGACTTGATTCACCAAAGGAGAATCATTTGCAGGACGCCCTTGAAGGCTGGCTCCAAAGAACTCTATTGTTCCCACCTTTGGTTTCATGGAAAATAGAAGAAGGTAATTCAAACCTCTTTTTTTTGTTTTTAATTAATAACTCTTAAGTCGTCATTGTGGTGTTTCTCACGTCTCTTGATAGATATGAATCACGTTCAAAGACAAATAATGATGCCCACACAAGAATTTAAGCATAATTCTGCACGTACATTCATTGTCTCTTTAATTGCTTTTAATTATTTCTTCTTTTTTTTTCTCTTTTGTGCATGCGTGTGGGGTGGGCGGGGTAGGGGATGGGTTTGGGGCAGATTGACAATTGAAAAAGATATATTCTAAGACCTTTTGTTAATGAAAATACTCTTCTTGGGAGTTGGGACCATCAAGCCACCTCCTTCAGTGGTTGTGCTTGCCAGTTCATTTTAGTGATTATGGTATTTACTTTTGCATGCTACAATACTGTCTTTTTGTAGATATGGAAGATTGGTTCCAGTTGGTTATATCTTGTTATCCTTTGAGTGCAAGCTGGGGTATACAAGCACTGAAGCAGGAGAGAAACATCAGCACTGTGGAAAGAACACTCTTGCTTGAATTATTTCGAAAGCAGAGACATGGTGCCAGTGCATCAACTGCAGCTAATCAGCAGCCGGTGGTGCAAATATTGCTATCAAAGCTAATGGTTATTTCAGTTGGTTATTGCTGGAAGGAATTTGATGAGGAAGATTGGGAGTTTTTGTTGTCTAATATAAGGCGTTGGATTCAATCAGCAGTTGTAGTGATGGAGGAAGTTGCCGAAAATCTGAATGATGCTTTCATTGACATGTCAACTTCTGATAACTTGGATATTAAATTGAAAAAATTGGAGCAAATTGTTTTGGTTTCAGATCCTTTACCTATAGATATTGCTACAAATGCCCTCTTATCGTTTTCTCTGTTTTCTGGTCATCTTCTGCATCAACAATCTGAAGACTTGAACAATATAAATCCCTTGAGAAGAGAAAGATGGGACCCCATCAAAGATCGGATTTTGGAAGGTATTCTTCGCTTATTTTTTTGCACGGGAATTGCTGAGGCCATTGCAAGTTGCTGTTGTCATCAGGCTGCATCTATAGTAGCATCCCACCGACTTGAACATCCCTACTTTTGGGAGTTGATAGCTTCAAGTGTTGCTAATTCTTCATCACATGTTAGAGATAAAGCAGTGAAGTCAGTTGAGTTTTGGGGGCTAAGCAAAGGGCCTATTAGCTCTTTGTATGCCATCCTTTTTTCGTCCAACCCAGTTTATTCATTGCAGTTTGCTGCTTATTTCATGCTTTCAACTGAACCCATTTCAAATTTAGCTATCACTGGAGAAGGCACTGCAATGTACCTGGATGGTGATTCTACAGTTGACCAGGATTCTAGCAATCCAGATTTGTCGTCAAAACAAAATATCCATTTGAGGGAGGAAATTTCTTGCATGATTGAGAAGTTACCTTATGAGGTTCTTGAGATGGATTTGGTGGCACAAAAACGGGTAAAATTGCTTGATTGCATATCAGTTTTGATGTCTGCTCTGTCTTTTCACTTCTTTTTTTCAATTTCTTTTTTCATGGGATAAACGCTAGAGCATGATTATTGTAGTAATACACTTTTATATTTTTTAAATTTTCAGGTAAATGTATTCCTTGCTTGGTCTTTGTTGTTATCGCATTTATGGTCATTACCATCATCATCACCCGGGAGGGATAGACTGGTCCAGTATATACAAGATTCTGTGAGTTCAGTTATTTTAGATTGCATTTTCCAGAATATACCAGTTGAATTGTGTATGGCACATAGTCTGAAGAAAAAAGATGCAGAGCTTCCTGCTGGGATATCAGAAGTTGCAAGTGCAGCAACGCGTGCCATTACGACAGGTTCATTGTTGTGCTCTATGGAATCTCTTTGGCCTGTTGAAGAAGTGAAAATAGCTTCACTTGGTGGAGCAATATTTGGTGTGATGCTTTGTGTTCTTCCCGCTTATGTTCGAGGGTGGTTTAGTGATTTGCGTGATCGGTCTGTATCATCTGCAATTGAATCCTTTACACGAGCATGGTGCAGCCCTCCTCTCATTGCAAACGAGTTATCTCAGGTGTGTGTAGTTCAACATGGATGATTCGTTTCCATGGATCAAAAATGTTTACAAGCTAATTTTAAAAGATTTGACCTTCTAAAATGAAAGTTTACATATACACTTTGAATGCCCCCCACCCTTCTCTCCCAAAATTATATGTAAAGAACTGATTTCAATTTAATTTCTCCACTTCAGTGAGGCTCCATTCTGCTGGACATGATGGGAAGTGATTGTTTAAGTTCTATTATAGGGTGTTTATAACTCTCATATTGTGCAAAAATAGAATGCTTCTTTCAACGTATTGTTGATAATTCGAGACCTACCGCATGGCTGACATTATTGCTTTCCAAATGCAGATTAAGAAAGCCAAATTTGCTGATGAGAATTTTTCAGTTAGTGTAAGTAAATCAGCGAATGAGGTTGTTGCAACCTATACAAAGGATGAAACAGGAATGGATCTAGTTATCCGTCTTCCTGTATCTTACCCCTTACGCCCTGTGGATGTTGATTGCACCAAGAGCCTAGGGATTAGTGAAGTGAAGCAGAGAAAATGGTTAATGTCTATGATGTCATTTGTCCGTAATCAGGTATTTGTTATGCATATTCGTTCACCTTTCACAATTCCAGCTTGTTTCCTTTTCATTTGTCTACTGATAGAGGGATCAAGACTCGAAAATAATGTTTTATTACATTTGAGGACATGATTCCATGATGAGACTTAGTCCCGTTTGGTAGCAAAATTCAGCTAAGATCAATTCAGTTTAGTCTAATTTTAAGCCAAGTATAGCATCCAAACACCCAACTCTCAAATTACTAAACTCATCTGAACTCAAAACCACGCGGGACCCACAACATTTTTCAACTCAACACATCTTTATACGTGAGACCCACAACATTTTTCAAATCAGCACATCTTTAAACATGGGACCCACAATTTTTTCAATTTTTCATAAATAGTACTAAACTCATCTTAACATCTAAACACATTTAAACTCATTTTAGATGGCCGCCACATAACTCACTAAACCTACTCAACTCATTACTATTCATAAAGAACTTAGCTTAGCTTAGCTCAACATTCAAACGCAGCCTACTTGTCAAAAAAAGATTTCATGATGGGACTATATATCAACCTAACAGCGTCCTGTGGATAAATACTTTCTCATTGGGTAGTGTCCTTTGAAAATAAGGAATCGGATGAAGTAGAGTTCCACTAAATTGGGTGCCTATGAGAGGAGGGTAAGAATTGACATGAATAGGATTGGTAAGAGGGGCATTGAATAATACTTCCGTTCATTTGTGATGCAGAATGGAGCTTTAGCAGAGGCTATCGGAATATGGAAGCGCAACTTTGACAAAGAATTCGAAGGTGTTGAGGAGTGCCCTATCTGCTACAGCGTCATCCACACTACCAACCATAGCCTTCCACGGCTGGCTTGCAAGACCTGCAAGCACAAGTTCCATTCAGCCTGTCTCTATAAGTGGTTCTCAACTTCTCACAAATCATCTTGCCCCCTGTGCCAGTCTCCATTCTGACCTAGACATCAACATAGAGTCATGCACATGAGTTCTGCTGCTCTGCTTTCCATTAAATACACATGGGGAAAGAAGCGGTTGATGGTAGAGTACTTGAAGCTCATGCACTTGAGTTCTGCTGCTCTGCTTTCCATTAAATACACATGGGGAAAGAAGCTGTTGATGGTAGAGTACTTGAAGCATACATTGAGAGAAAAGAAATCTTACAATATCGTGCAAACGGAGTGGATAAAAAGGACAGCATGGGTTTAGGGGCAAAATTGTAAGCTCTCTCTCTCTCTCTCTCTCTCTCTCTCTCAAACTCCGATATTTAAAGTGATCCAAGTCAACATGTTATTGTGATTGATTGGCATTGCAAATGCCCTAGTCAAATTTTGGTTAGGAAAGGAAAAATAGTCTGTATTGGAATAAGTCAAAACTCCATAGCTTAGTTTTGAGTTACTGCAATTTTAAAATTTTTTTCAAATTTGGCCGGCGACTATTCATCTCTAAAACATTATTTTGCTCTAAAAATATTATGTTGGATAATTAGGTTAAGAAAAAAATAGTTAGGAAATAATAATTTAAAAAAATTAAATTCTTAATTAATATATGGAGTGTATTTGTAAAATATTTTTTAAAAAAATAATATTAAAATAAATAATATTATATTATTATTTTGACTTTAAGATAAATAGTTTAATGGGAACTAGTTTCTTCAATAGATTTGATTTTAGTCAAAATTTTAAATTTTATTCAAATTTTAGACTTGACAATAACTGTACCATTACATGCTATAAGAAAAGTGAGGATACGGTTCATAATCTCTTGCTTAACTGTGAGGTTAATTGATTTTACGGAACTCTATTTTCAAGTGTATAGACCAGGCAGATTAAACTATAGCTCCATCGCCAAAAAATCAAAAGATTTAGCCTCTTTGAATGTTAATAGTGAAATTATTTATAAATAGTAATAAAATAATTTGAATTAAGGTCTTTTATAAGATTTTGGAAAGGAAAAGATAAAAGTCTAGCTTTGGATGTGACCAACATGTTGCCTGAGTCCCGGCTTTTGTTGTTAACACTCATATAAATTTTTGCAGATTTTTGCAGATGGGCATTTGATTAACGGGATCAATCCGCCATCTGAGCTTTGATGCCTAACTACTGCTTTTTTCTTGCAATGACATAGCATATATCGAGAAGACCAATAGTGATATAGATTTCATGCAGATGGAAATGTAGGTTTCACAATGATATTACCTCGAAGGCTGTAACCATTTCGGAAAATAGAACAAGGACAGGGAGGTCCCTGCAAGTATTGTAAAGCTGAACATCTATCTCATCACAATAAATTATGAGAAATGCTAAGTGAAGGTTTGACCGATTGTGTGTTTTTTCTTTTTTTTTTTTTTTTTTTTTTGGTGAGAAAAAAATATTATTAATGATTAAGGAAGTAATTATTAGTGAATTTGTATATTTTTATTTTTTTTAAAATGTTTAAAAAATAAAAATACAAAATTTGAGCGTATCGGTCCTGCTATCGAAACCAGTGGTGGGACTCGTAAATTATAGAGATCTCAGTTTATGATTCTTTCAAACATTTTTTTTCCCTAGGTCCTGTACGTCATTGTCAATTTACTTCTACTCAACTTTTTGTGGACAACAATTGAAAATTAAATACGTAGGTAATTTACATTGCAGAAAAAAAAAAAAAAAAAAAAAAAAAAAAAAAAAAAAAAAGGTAAAACCACTGTAAAAAATATGTAGCCCTCAGGCATCCCGGTCAAATTTATCACCATAGCAGGCAGAACATTGCATATATATATATATAACGAACCTTAAACTTCATTAATCAAAAGAGGATAACAGACAAGAACATTGCATATTTTAAAATATAGAAAAATACGTAAAATCTGTACTGCAATGACTAAAATTTGACAAGATTAGCATAAAATTGAATATATAAATGCTGAACTAATTGGATTAGCTGAAAATTTAAATTTCTGACAGAAGGATCAATTTCCAAGAACAAAACTAGAAAATACTAACTGATCTATACATGGAACATGGTCATTGGGCTCTAATCCTGTAGGCAAGAAAAGATGATCCCGACCAAACAAGTCAATTATGCAACGGAAATGCCCATCTCACTGGAAGCATTGGGCCAAAATCCAATATCCAATGAGTAGTATTGCATGAATTTTCATTAAGGAAATAAGAAAAGCCAGAGAGCATAATGAGCACCTTTGCCTATGCACATCTAAAAGAGGGTCAGAAGATAAGTATCCTATGCAGATTGCCGCATGAAAGGAACCAGCCACCGCATTTCTGTACCATTTCCGTTGGATAGGTAGTATACCTTCTTCCAGTTTTCTTCTGAGAATACTTCATGACCTAATAGTCTTTACCTGCCAGAAAACAAATAAACAAGCTAAAAATCTGAGATACGAGTTGCAGGGAAAAGGAACTTCAGAAACATTCTACTGTTTAGGCAGGTACAAGAAGGAAGGGCAAAAAGAATTCTGCTTTCTTGAAATCATTTTCATTATTTTTATAATAACATGTCTTACCTAATGAAGAGCAAAATATAATGAACCAAATTATATTTTTCAATTACAAAACCTTTAAGAACAAAGCCTCAACCTTTACGCTTGCAGAAGCGGTAAACAAGTTTAAGAGGGATTTACGCATTTTACCCACAAATTACTCTGTTTCTCACTTTGCCTACTAAAAGCTTCAATTTGCAACCTAAACAACCAAATATTTTTCTAATACTCACCCTCAATTAAGATTTAATCATTAAGATTGTCATCAATTTCATCTTGAAGTTTGGGTAGTTAGGAGTGTAAAGTGAGAAATATATAATAGTTTGTTGTGAAAGTGTGATTTTTCCCAAGTTTAATTATATATTAAATTGTAGACCCACATGATACAACTGTCTGATGTAAGTTGGAGATTGGCACCTTAATAATATTAGCAACAGCAGAACCATAGCATGCATATATTTCTTTAGCATACCTAAGGTAATAGTGGCAAACAGTTGTTGCTTCATCTAAGCTGTAACGAGGAAAAGTAACACAAGCATCTACCGGAACATCTGGCAAATCTTTACGTAGTTTTCCAATTTCTGTAGAATGAGAGAAAGCACCCACCATCATGTCATCATGCACCATAGACCTAAAAGCATTCACCTGCAAATTACAGAAGAATTTTCTCACATAATGCACATATATCTGAGAGTGAGTGCAATTATCACCAAGTATGACCAACATGCTAAGGAGTAAAGGAGTAAGTTCACTATAAATGATAATCCATACGCTATGCAAGTATTCACTCCAACAGAAAGAGGAATTGCCGAAATTTCTACACACTAATATTTGCAGTTGTGACTGCGTATTTGAAATGAACAGTTGCCACTAACCATTGCAAGTTCTCTAGCATGTACTGGTCGACTAGAACGAATGGTTACTGCTTCCTCATACTCACTGAATGTAAACCAGCTGTTATACTGGAGAGTCGGAGACAAATAACAGCAAGAATAGTTTTAAAAAATATACAAGTTACAGAGAATATATATGAAAGTATATGTATACGTATATATTATATTAAACCAAAGAATTGGACAATAAACAGCACTTGAAGTAACACAAGAAACTTTCTCTCACTTGATCAATTGCTATAAGCACAGGGATATTTTTCACAAGTGATAGCTCTCCTCAAACGAACAACCACTCCAACAGCTGCATGTGTGTGCTTGATTCCCGTGTTGACCAGATCACAAAGCGTTGAACCTTCTGGCATTGCCATGTTATCAACATCTTTCAACCATCCAACACCAGCACCCTCTCCTAGTGGAATCGGATCATTGATTTGGCATGGCAATTGTTTTAAGTGAGATTCATTCCATTTTCGACAATCCTGGGGACAAATAACGCATTTGGAATGACACACCACTGAATGACACAGATAAGAAACAAACTTAGAAACAAATAATGAGAACCTCTAATGTACTCTTTTTTTTTTTTATATAAGTAAACTAAATTACCTCTAATGTACTCTTAAGGAGCCATTACAGAAGAAGAATTAGGATGAGGGGCTACTTTTGTTTTTTCTTTTTGGATGGAAGGATGCTACGAACATTTTGAAGTGTGCTCTTCATTCTATGAATCTAGAATGTTTAATCTGAAAGCCCGTTTCATGGTAAATATTAATATAATAAGTGAGTAAAAACTATATGAGCTCATGGACCAAGGTCATGTTCCACTTCATATTGCACATCTTCAAATACTTTCCTACTGAAATATAGAACTAATCACTTTAGTTGAAGATGTAAGAAATCGAATCGTCATCTTTATGTTTATCTTAATTTTTCTTAACAAAAGAATTAGTTCTGGAAATTGGAACATATATGCATAATGCTGCAGGATGAGTGAAAACAAAAAAGTTTTAACACTCTTGCCTTGAGTACATTTGCAGCTTGAAGAGGTGTGTCCCAAAGACCTGTTTGTTGGTTCTTGGAGAAAAATCCACCATGAGTCCATTCTCAGCCCCTGGGAACATAAAAAACCAGCCAACCTTCATCACGAGCCCAATGAACGAGCATCGCAAGTGCAATACTCTTCCCACAGCTAGCAGGAGCATCCAAGATAATCTGCTTTTTAAGTTTGGGATCTAAAATGATTAATTACCAGCATAAGTTGCATGAGAACATCACCTATCGTAAACTTCACATACTCATTACCTTATGATTCATATAAAAGCAAGAATAGCATTAATGTTTGGAGGTTGTGAGAAAAGAACATGATTGTAAATGAGAAAAAAAAAAAAGGACTCATCATATCTTATACAAGTTTTAAATGAGGATCAAGATCCTCTAAATTTTGCAACTCCAGAGTGAGATCTTAAAATCCATAACGTTACCGGTTCAGATTTTGCCATCTTGTTATAAAAAAAATTTTTTCTTTTTTTTTTTTGGATCGGTAAAAAACTAGAACAACTTAGTGAGAACAATTGATTAAGAAAACAAACAATTCACTAGATATTGTTATTGTGAAGGTGAGAAGATATGAGATTTTAATTAAAATAATGGTTAATATTTTAATAGCCCCCGGTCATATCAGGATAATGTCGTTTCTGGACCTTCAAGTTGAAAGATTATCTGAATTTTGCCATTGCATTTGAATTTTAACAAATAAAAAAATGCGAGAACAAGAATCGCTAAAATTGAAATGAAATCCGCACACACCATTAGCATCATAGAAGAGCAATGGAGGATCAACGATACGCCTAAAATTATCGCGAAGATCCAAAAGACTCTGCCGAACAAGCAAAGCCGGTCTCAGCGAGTCGTCGAACTCCTTCCGCATCCCCGTCGGCAAACCCTCCAGCAACACCGTTTTCAAGCCCTCTATACTTCAAAATCCAAAAACACGATCAATTTTCCAATCACAAGCAAGAAAAAAACCTTTACATACATATTTACAGTTAATTAGAGGTAGATTACTTTTTTACTGGGCAAATAAACGCAGATTACACGTATTAGCATCCGTATACCAAAATTTGAGATGGGAGCAGGTGTCTTTGCGAGAGAGGAGGGAGAGGGAGGGGGTGATGGTGAAGAGGTGCCGACCGTTGGGGCCAACATCGAGGGACTGGTCCTTATCGTCGGCGGCGAGCGCGGGCCTGGGCATCGGAGAGAGCGGCGTCGACTTTGGTATCCGCGGCCAATGCGTGGGGTAGGAGGAGGATTCCTTCGCGTTAGTCTTCTTGGACTTAGCGAGGCCGGACTTGGTGTTCTTGGACGAGTAATTTCTGGCTTATTTATAGGTTTGAGGAGCTAAGATTTGGATGGGAGGGGATTTGGTTGAACTCGTAGCTGCTGCCGAGGCCCTCAGAACACACCGCAACATCTTCGCTGCGAGATTGGGGTTTTTCCAAGGTTTTGGAGGGAAATGGAGAAAGGACCGGAGCAACAAGCAGTAGCGTCTGCGAGAGGCCGACTCGTGAGAGGGTTTTGCAACGGAAACTAGGGGGTCATATGGTAACTTGCAAAAGGCCCGATGGCCCGATCAACCCGTGCAACCGATTAGATCTAATCCGAAAAAGTCGGTTCACATCAAAAGTGGGTTTTGAATCAGTAAACCGCAACATCAAAAGTGGGTTTAGATCTCACCTCTCTCTCTCCAGATCACTCCCCCTCCACATCTCTCCACTTGCCCTCACATTCGACCCTGATTCACATTCCAACAGTTGGTAGAAGACAGTGCTCATGGCGATGATGAACAAAATCTAGCCGAGTTTTGTCTTACGAAACCTAGATCCAAACAAAGACTTTTGGAGGCACGACTGGAAAAATCTAACATGGATTTTTTTATTTTTTATTTTCTGGTATTCTTCTTTTATAAAAGACATTACTCTTGGAGATCAAACCTAGGGCTCACTGGCAATTTAAAATGGGTCTGTTTATGTAATGGTGTTGTTGTGAAATAGCTTGTAACAAAGATTGTAATGGTCGTAGACCGGTATGATTATTTTGGCTTTTTTATTAGGGTAACGCTACAGCCACCGTTCTTCTACCCCGCTTTCAGTTCCCGCTTGATGTGTGCATGCCACAGTGGCATTTTTTCCCTTTTCTTTTTTTCATTTGCTATATATATTTTATTATAATTTATACTTATTTTTTTTCTTATTATTTATATTATAACTTAGTAGAAGCACATATTAGTTATAATTAGTTATTATGTCTAAAATGTTTACTAATATCTATATACTTAATTGAGTGAGTTATTTATTTATATAGACAAAAAGTATATAGTATATTCTAATTAAACATTTATTTGATCCATTATTATAAATTACTCTATTTTATATTAAATATGGAGTAATTTATTCCTTCCAACTTTCAACTTATTTGGTGGCTTCAATACCTCTTTTTTGAAGAGTATTTTACTTTCTTAATTTATATATATTTAATAATATAATGATTTGGAAATTCACAAAGGTATGAATATTTAATGTGTTACCAGCAAATATAGTTATTATATATACATTATACTTAATATATAGTTTATGTACATTATACTTAATATATAGTTAAGTTGTTTACTTATAAGTTGCAAATTAATATTGGTATCAAGCTAGCTAAGCCCCAAATCCTCACCATTTTTGTCGTACATCCGTAAAGAGTTCCATTTCATTTTCCCCAAACTAGTGCCCCTGATTGACTGCCCCCAAACCCCGACCGTCTACCCTCGCCTCCATCAGACCCATCTTCGACTGGCATAAGAGACCCATTTCCAGCGCCGGTATCTCCTTTCAACCTCAAATTCGGGAAACAAAAACTCTGCATTTTGTCTCCTTCACGATAGATTTCTTCATTTCTGGCTTCATTTCTGCACCCTAGATTTCTTGATTTCTTTCTTGTTTATCTGGTCTAGATTTCTTGATTTCTTATTTTTCTGAGAATTATTTCGATGGACCACTATTGTTAGGGATGAATATACGCACTTGGTGCTCTGCAAATCAGTTTATTGAACTCTTCTTAACCACATACAGAATTCTCAACCACAAGAAGTTCTATAATTTTCATGCAAAATATTTACAACACTCATTTATTTGAATAAAAAAACCATTCATAAAATCATAAAAATATGAAATAGTCAAGAGAGCAACAGAGAGATCAACTTGAGAATCATGGTAGGTGAGGGGAATGCAAGAAACGGGATTTATGGAATCTTGCAAATATGCAAGAAATAGAACAATTACCCGAAGGAGGGGGCGAATCTATCGGGGTTTGTGGAAGACTGTACGCGAAGCTCCCTTCAGGTTATGAAATTTCAGAATTTGTATCGGATTATTCCCCAATAATAGCCCTCCGACGACTCGATATATTGACCTATCGGAAGTTGGATATAAACTTCCGAAAAAACTTTTTCCATTGTCGATACATGAGTTTCAGAACTTACTATTTTTTTTTTTTTTTTTGGGATGAAGATTTGGATTTTATAGTCCTGCGTGAGAAAGCAATAACTCCTTTTCTTATGTTCTCGATAGAGCTTTGTCTCTTTGCTTTGATTCCAAGATGAGAGAGAGTTCCGCTACATGGCTACAAAATAAAGTGGAGGGGAGACAAATTGCAGAGGGGAGATGAAGTGAGCTTGTTTGAGGGGAGCTTGACGGTGCTAGAAATGTGCTAGTCGGAGTTGGGTTTGTGGTGTGGGGGGGTTGGAGGGAATACAAAGTGTAGGGGTTGGCTATTATGAGATGCAGGTATTATGAGTTTCAAACAAGAAAGCAAAAAAAAAAGAAAGAATGCCACAATGGAATAGCCACGCCAAACAGGAAGCAAAAACGGGAAGATAAAACAGTAGCAGCAGCATTTTCCCCAAAGATTGTAATGGTCATAGACCGGTATGATTATTCTGGCTTTTTTATTATTCTAGTTGTTTCTAGCCTATGTGGCTTTTTGATCATTTTGCCCCCGTAAACAATGACACTCTCGAATTGGACGATTTACATCAAATTTTGAGCTTCATGGATGTGTTCGAGTGGTGGTTCGGAGAAAAGATCATGCATTATTGAACCAGGAATGCGGGGTTGTAGGCATAGTGGTTAGAGGCGTGGTGGCCAAGCTTTGACGACGAGTTCGTGTTTGTGGTTGAAGACGATTCAAAGGTCTCGCCACTCTATTACAAATTTCTGAGGAGATTGATCATGAATTTCTATTACAACGCTTTAAACTTTAGCCCCTCCATCTACGAGGTTTCATTGCAGAAACCAAGGTTCGTCATAGATCGGTACGAGAGTGAGAAGGTGAAAGATCTAAAACTTATGGGTTTTCAATGCTTGGGTCATGTTCTAGAATTGGCTAACGGGTTCGGTCCAACCCAAAATTTACGGGCCAGGTCGGGTTGAACTAACATGCCCTTTTCTTGCGAGTCAGATCGGGTCAGGCCCAAATATAGTTTGGGCGGGTCACTATGCATGCCTAATGGTAAGAGCATTCGCAATGTCACATCCAGTTTCTATCATTTTTAGTTAGAAATTAGACTTTTTATAATTTTTTCTTAAGTTTCAGTGATATTAAAAAATATCTCCTATATCTCATTTTTTTATTAAAATAATTTTTTTAATTATTATTTCTATTACTTTATTTTTATATCTTTAACTATTCTTTATAAAATATATATATATTAATTTAAGAATGAATAATAACTCTCCAAATATATGGTATCACTATTCACATCTTAAACCTATATACTAAAATAGGTAATGAGATAGAGTGATACTTATTTTGTTAAAAAATTAAATTAAATTTCTTAAAATTTTGAAATTTTGAAAATAAGTAACGATAGGGATGGGAATGTTCTAATTGAAGAGAGATGATCTTGTTGAAAGTGAAAAAATTAAGTAAATATGGAATATAATATATATATAAATAGAGAGGATAAAATATTAATTTTTGTAATAATAAATTTAATTTTTTTATAAAAAGATTATACAAAACTTGCGTAGTCCACCTCGTGGTATTATTCGTTTAGAAATGGTTAAGGTAATTGATTAATAAGCCCATCATTTAGGGTTAGCTGCCCGGGACCGGGACCAGGCTTAGGCCCAGATGTAACTATGAATGGTGATCATTAATCATTTCGGCCAGAAGTTCGCTATTTCTAATTTTCCCTCCTCTCTGTTGGATGTTGGATTGAGTTGAGTTGAATAAAATATTATTAGAATATTAGTTTTAAATATTATGAGTGTGTTGAGATTTGAAAAAGTTTTTTATTATATTTTATATAGAAATTTGAAAAAGTGTATAGGGATTTGAAAAATGTGTAATAATGAGATGAAATGAGTTGAGGAGGATTTACTTTCCAAATGGAACCCGCCAACCCAACTTGAGAGAAACCCAAACATTTATTTTCTGATGTTTTTTATCAAAGAATTCTGTTACTTACAAGTCAATTTATAAATACAAGGAGACTCATTATAATTATTGAAAAAATTAAAATAAATAAATAAATAGTTTTTAATTCTAACTAATGTAACAAATTTGCATATCGCTGATATATTTGATATGTCAATAAACGAACTTGTAAATATTTGATCCTTTTAAAGTATTGAAATAAATCAATAAATAATGAATAGTCCAACACACACTTGGATATAGTTAATTTTGAAATTCTTATTTCAGATTTTGCTTCAATAGAAGTTGGCACCAATTAATTCTCCTTCATTCACTTTATAGATATATGTATATATATCCTCCTAATTTTATATTTTTCTGGCACCATACATTGTGTGGTGGGATGATCTCATTTTTTAATCCCAATTGATTCGATTGATTTAAGAAATATTATAGGTTACGTACTCGATCTTTCCTTTAAAAAAAAGTACAAATGTATTTAATTAATACTTTTCACGTGGTTATAATATATTACCATATTCCAAGATAATAGTAGTATTCATGATTTAAGTTATCATGAATATATGCATGGTAAACAATTCAAAGGGTTGACCCAATCAGTAAAAGCTAGATCTTGATTTTGGGATATTATTCATTTAAAAGTTTAAGTCTTAACACTTCATATATGCAAATAATACTTTGTGGCCACACCTCCTGAAGAAAAGTTAGTAATTTAACTAATTTCGTATAGGAAAACTGTCGAGGATACGCATGGTACACGATACCGAAATTTAGTCTACAAGAGTAAGTCTAAATGGTCCTGCTTAGGAAAGGTTCCCGACAGTAAAATATATATATATATATATATATATATATGGTATAGCAGCTCCATTTGTATGTCGACCTAAAGGACGTGTGCGTGCCTACTGCCAACTGCGGAGTACTGCCTGGCCAGTTAAATCTACGCGATTCGTATCAAAAGCGAGCGAGCTAGCTAGCCCACCGGGACTCCCCAGATACGACCTATATGCGCGCAGATCACGATTTTGTGCGCGCTTTTTTTCTTTCTTTGTGTACGTGGGTGCGCGATTGGTGATTAATTACAGCTAAGCAAAAGCCGGGCTAGCAATTTATTTAATTTAAGAAGATCCTAGCTAGGACCCAATATATAATATAGATGATCTCTATCCTGCATGGCTCGAATTAACGCAAATCACTAATTAATACCCATGCATGCAGTTATATATTCGGCGTGCAATCAGCTTGGGATTTCGTGTGCATGAATGGTCGGTTTGCTTATTATAATACTAACAAATTAAGGATGGATTAATTGTGACCAAAAAAATAAACAGCATGCATTCATGCAACGTAAAGATTGATCAGCATCACAACGTAACGTGTTGTTGATCGGCGCAGCAAGTACATGACTACTACTAAGCTAGCTAAATATATAATATACATAGCACACCATTATAACAATATGACACCAAAAATTAAAAGGGGAACGTCATATTCCAATTTGTTGATCGATCGGCGGCGCGCGTGCAATGATAAATCTTATTCAAAAGTGGCTTCTTTTTGGCGGTGCCACCACTTAATAAGTTGATACAGATATATATATATATATATATATATATTATATACAGGTAATTTGAGAATCATGTGAACAAACATTAATTAGTCATGTTTGTGGGACATAACAAAGATCATCAATCTACCGAAAGTTGTTAAACAAATGTTTAATTACGTACCTAATTTTAAATTAACAATTAAAAAGATCAGACAACCGAAAGTAATTGTTCCATACTGCAGTTTTAATTAGTTACGTAATTTTATATTAACAGCGACAGATCACACATAGCAAGTGTGACAAAGGCCACAACCCGGGCAGGGCAGCAATGTTATTATATATGTTATAGATAATTTGAGGATAATCTCCAAAACACGCATGGTTTCAAAAGTTTTGTGGTGATATTATATATCGTCTGATCAGTCAATAAAGTACTTTTCCTTGATGATATGCACGTACCTAACATTCCCATTATGTATTTAATATTCAACAATCAGTTCCAATATTACAAATTGAGACCAGACATTATTTATTAATAAATAATTAAACCCACTTAGTAGACAACTTATGTATTAATTAGTGGGATTAAAATAGATTAAGCTGGCCTTGATTTTGTGGGTCCTGTTGAAGGCCTTCCACCCTCCCACGCAATCGAATCGTCCAAACTCCGAACCCCACTTCACTACGTACCTAGCTAGCTCTATAATCTATATAATATAGACATCCTCCAGTACTACTCCGTGATCAATCAAAGCAACAAGTCCAAACTTCAGGCCGGTTCAAAGCAATTTGTTTGAAAGCATCATTCGTGGTTCCAGAATTGGTGTTAAGCTCCCAAACAAACATGGAGGACAAGGAAGAAGAAAACGGCAAAAAGGTGGTCACTGCCCTCTACAGTGCTCTAATCTCCAAGGACTTCGATGAGGTGCAACGTCTACTAGCACCAAACGTCGAGTGGTGGTTTCATGGCCCACCAAACCACCAGCATTTGATGCTTTTGCTCACTGGCTCGTCACCTCCAAACAATACCTCATTCGTCTTCGTTCCTCAACCCAATATCGTCGCCTTCGGACCGATTGTCCTTGTCGAAGGCTACAACAAGGAACACTCGATCTCGTGGGTGCACATATGGACCGTCACTGAAGGGATACTCACCCAGGTGAGAGAGTATTCTAATACTTCCGTCACCGTAGCCCGATTCGAGTCACAGCCTTTATCATCCCCGGCCGTTGACACGTCAGGGTCAGCCAATCATAGGTGCCAGAATGTTTGGAAGAGCCAGCTCTCCCGTCACTCTGCACCGGGTCTCGTTTTGGCACTCTAAGTACGTCATGTATATATGTTACTTTCTATTATATTAGTAAGAAATTATGAACTATAATTAAGGCTTTGATCATGCATGTTAATTAATTGTGTATAATCATGTTTTGACGTTTGGTGTTTGGGTTTGGTAATTCTGTCTAACAACATGCAAAAGGAGTGCTCCTTCGAATGGTATACTTTTTAGTTAAATTAATATAATGATATAGATTTTAGTGTTGTTTACTGTAATCTAATTTTCTTTAAATTATCAAGTAGTGGCCAAGACTATTGTTTGAATAATTTGCGTATGCATGGTACTAAGCAGTTAAGTATAGTTATTGATCATGATGTGAATAATTAAATGGTGAAGTAGTTAAAACTCATGTCATCATTAGTAATATATTGTAAAGGTGAACAATATATATATTTGAGGTCTTAGCACCCATAAAGAAGAGAAATGCTAGATTTATGAGTTGTACAAGTATCGTGTATTCATTTTGAAAAATTATAGGATTTACTATTAAAAAATTATTTTTTCTATGGATCTTATATTTATTCATTTTTTTCAAAATAATTGCATGACGCTGGCATACTAATCTACGATTGTAAATATTATTTTTTTAATACTAATCCCAAAAGGCAATTATGGGCAGGCTATTGCTGTGCTAATTCCAATCGTCAAACAAATAACCACATGAAAAATGGGTCCCTACATTAAATACAAAATTTGAAGTTACATTGATGGAGTAATATTGTTTTCATGACTTGTCTTTGAAAAAAAGAAAAAAGTACTAAGCCATTAGGAGGAGAAATTAACACTCCAACAAGAAAGGCTTTTTGCAAGGAACATATATTGCTGCAAAAGTGGTATTTTCATTGCAATTGTTCTTCGAGTAATAAAATACACCACACTCTCATTTTACTTTTATTCTACTATATAAGATATGTCACATTAATTACTATTAGATAATAAAAAATTATTCATTAAAAGATCATTTAATGGTGATCAATATGCTACATTTCACATAATGGGATGTTGCAAGGAACATATATCGCTGCAAAAAGTGGTATTTTCATTGCAATTGTTCTTTGAGTAATAATATACACCACACTCTCATTTTACTTTTATTTCACTATATAAGATATGCAACATTAATTAATATTAGATAATAAAGAATTATTCATTAAAGGATCATTTAATGGTGATCAGTATGCTACATTTCATATAATGGAATGAAAGTGAGATAGTAGTATAATATATATAATTTTCCTTATTCTTTTGGCAAGGACTTTTGTTAGTATGAAAGTTATATAATTTTGATTTATAATTTCAAAGAATTGAAATCGTTGCTAACATATTTTTTTGCAAGCAAAATATTTCGTTGCAAATGTACACTTGCAAGGAAATTACATCCTTGTAAAAAAGATTTGCACAGTTTTCAACTCGTAATAGTAAGGAAATGTATAATTGTTATTACTGTCTTCTTGGAAGGAAATTATATTGTTACAAATGTACAATTTGCAAGGAAATTAGGTTTTGTTGCTAAAAAATTTGCATAGTTTTGAACTCCTATTGAAATTAAAATCATTTGTAACATTTTTTTGCGAGGAAATAATATCCTTTCAAATGATAATTAATTTGTAAGGAAATTATGTTTCATTGCTAAAAGGGTACGTTGCACAGTTTTGTCCTCCAATTACAAGGAAATTAAAGTCATTGCTAACATTTTTTTTTTTTTGCAAGGAAATACTATGCTTGCAAGTGTGCAATGAAATTATGTTAGTTGGTAAACATGTTGCACAGTTTTGAACCCCTATTTACAAGGAGATTGAAAGTTTTGAACTCCTATTTGCAAGGAGATTGAAATCGTTGCTAAAATATTTTTGTAAAGAAATAATATCCTTGATACATTTGCAAGGTAATTTGTTTCATTGCAAAAAGTTTACATACATTAGCGAGGAAATTAAAATCGTTACTAACATGAGTTTTGCAAAGAAATTATTTCGTTGTAAATATACATTTGCAAGGAACTAACCTATTGATAAAAACGTTTACATTGTTCTGAACTATTGTTTGCAAGAAAACTAACATCGTTGTTAATTTTTTTTTTTTTTTTGCATACATTGGTAATAATCATAGCAGCAAGATTAATATATTGTTGGAAATGAGGATTTTACAACGATTGATTATCATCGGTCTAAATGCATATTTTTGCAATGATTTTTTTCATTGCTAATGACCCAAAAATTTTGGAACAACTTTTATTTGTTGGTAACAAGGCTAGAAGTATTTGCAACCAATCAAATATATATTGTTGGTAATGGGGAGAAATATTTTTTGCAATGAAAGTATATCGTCGCCAATGAGAGAAGAGACATTGGCAACAAAAGTATATTGCTGGCATTGCGAAAAGGTACGAGTTTTTTGCAATGGGAATATGTCATTGCAAATTGTTATAAAAGTAACCCTCTTTGGTTGAAAAAAGGTTTAATATTATTATGATATTATAGACTAAAGATTTATTTTATAAAGGTATTCTGTTTTCACCGAATATAAGCCCTCTGTTATATTCCCAAACAGAAACATAATATTCATAATAACCACAGTTTGATGATAATAAAAAAAACCTAAAAACAGCAGTATACTAATAGATGTCCAGATTACCAATATACACCTCGATATTGAACAGTATTATACAGATCAACAAAAATGATGAATATCTTCCAATATTATCGCAAGAAAGCATCAAGAATCAAATATGAACAATAAGAACAATAAAGAAACTAAAAGCAAGGAAAGAACACACCAATATACGTGGTTCGACCCTAATGGTCTACGTCCACGGCAGGAATGGGCCTCAGAGCTTTTATTGATGAACAATACTTCACAGAGAAGCCTCAGTACACATAGAGTCACAAATCCTCACAGAAACCCCAAGAAATCACTCTGATTTCTTCTCTCTACAAGGAAATCTCACCGAAACCCTAATCCCCCTCTCTGTTCTCTCTGTTCTCTCTCTCTCTCTGAAATGGCCGATGTGTACAGAATGAATATCAACTAGGGTTTACACCGTATAGCACATATATATATATATATATGTTACAAGAGATGCTGACACGTGTAAGTAATCCAGCGGCTCAACTCTTAAACGTTCTGAAGGAAGCACGAGCTTCTCACGTGATTTCATCAGCTCAGATTAAAACACATCAACGATCCAGATTTGGCCATTTGTACATCATCCTTTAATCAAAAGCTTCAAGAGAGGATATTAGAAGATTAAAAAAAAAAAACATAACAGATAAATGTATTGACACACGTATTACAAATCTCCACCTTGGCAAAACATTTATTTGCCAAAAGATTTTTAAAAAAAATTTCTCATCATTGGCTCATTCCTGCATTGTCCCCCTAAGAGGGACTAATCCTAGACTCCATACCCACTAAGTTCAGACAATGTCTGAACTTGGACCAAGGGACTGACTTGGTCATCATATCTGAGGGGTTATCCTCAGTTGGGACCTTTTCCACAGCTACTATTTTAGATTCTATAACATCCCTCACAAAATGAAGCCTTACATCAATATGTTTTGATCTTTCATGAAAAACTTGGTTTTTAGCTAAGTGAAGTGTGCTTTGATTATCACAGTAGACTGTGATATTACCATTGAAAATATTTAACTCACTAGCAATACCCTGCAGCCATATGGCCTCTTTAATGGCTTCTGTTAGTGCTATATATTCAGCTTCTGTGGTTGATAAAGCCACCACAGATTGTAGGTGTGATTTCCAGCTAATAGCTCCCCCAAAAGCAGTAAATACATAACCAGTCAGTGACTTCCTAGTGTCTATGCTTCCTGCGTAATCAGAGTCTACAAACCCAGCAGATTCACAACCCTTTACAACATTTTTTCCAAAACTGAGTCCCAGGTTAGTTGTGCCTCCTAGGTACCTTAACACCCATTTGATAGCTTGCCAATGAGGTTTCCCAGGGTTACCCATAAACCTACTAACCATACTAACTGCATAGGTCAGATCAGGCCTGGAACAAACATCGCATACATTATACTTCCAACCATGCTAGAATATGGGATTTGTTTCATAAAACCGATATCCAAGTCTGTTTTAGGAGCCTGGTCTGAGGACAATTTGAAATGCTGTCCTAAGGGTGTACTTACAGGTTTTACATGTTCCATACCAAATCTATTTAGAATTTTAGAAATGTAATTTTTCTGAGATAAATATAGCATACTAGCACTTCTATCTCTTTCAATTTCCATTCCTAAAATTTTCTTAGCAGGGCCCAGATCCTTCATTTCAAATTCTGATTTCAGCATGCTTTTGACTTGATTTATCAAAACAGTGTCTTTACAAGCTATTAACATGTCATCAACATACAAAAGGAGATAAACACATATTCCTTTTTCTTCCTTGTAATAGACACAGCTATCATAGCAGCTTCTTTTAAAATTATTGTTAATCATGTGTGTATCAAATCTTTTATACCACTGCCTAGGTGATTGTTTAAGACCATATAAAGATTTCTTTAGTAAACACACTTGATTACTTTTAATTTCATTTGTAAAGCCTTCAGGAGGCTGCATATGAATTTCTTCCTCAAGTTCTCCATGCAGAAAAGCAGTTTTAACATCTAGTTGTTCTAAATGGAGATTTTCATAAGCAGTATAAGCTAACAGTAGCCTAATTGAGGTATGTTTAACCACTGGAGAGAAGATTTCATTGAAATCTATTCCTTCTCTCTGTGAAAATCCTTTGGCTACTAGTCTAGCCTTATACCTGGTCCCTTCTACCCCTGGTATGCCTTCCTTTTTCTTAAAGATCCATTTGGATCCTATAAGTTTTACCCCCTTAGGTTTAGGTACTAAAACCCAGGTTTTATTTTTATTTAGAGATTCCATTTCCTCTTGCATAGCAAGAATCCATTTTTGAGAATCCTTGCTATTCACTGCCTCTTTATAGGTCCTAGGTTCCTGGTAAACCACTTCATCAGCTACAGTTAGAGCAAACATAATGAGATCTTCCTGCCCATACCTTATAGGTGGTTTTATAACTCTCTTCTTCCTATCTCTAACTAGGTTATATGAGTTATCACCACCTATATCTTTGTCCCCTGAGTCTTCTTCCTCAGGTTTGCTACTTTCTCCAATTTCAGGTTCAGATTGGGCTCTTGATTGCTCCACCTCAATCTGAGATCCATTTGGGGACTGGTCAGTCTTGGGATCACACTTTTCCTCTTGTGCCCGAGCCATCTGTGACTCATTAAAGGTCACATCTCTGCTCACAATGCAGTTATACCTACCAGGCCCATCTACCCAAAGCTTATAACCCTTAACCCCTTCAGGATACCCTATGAATATACACTTGAGTGCCCTAGGTTCCAACTTGTCAGTTTTTGAGTGTGCATAAGCAACACAACCAAAAATTCTTAAGTAGTCATAGCTAGGAGGTTTTCCAGACCACAACTCATGTGGAGTTTTAAACTCTATGGCAGATGATGGGCATCTATTTATGAGATGTACAGCAATAGTGGCAGCCTCTGCCCAAAATGTTTTGGGCAGCCCTGAGTTTGACAACATACACCTTACCCTTTCTAGGATGGTTCTGTTCATCCTTTCAGCTAGACCATTCTGTTGGGGTGTTTCCCTCACTGTCTTATGCCTAAGAATTCCTTCTTTTTGACAGTACATATTAAACTCATTAGACAGAAACTCTAGTCCATTATCTGTTCTAAGGGTTTTGAGTTTTCTACCTACTTGGTTTTCCACTAGAGTCTTCCACTCCTTAAACTTACCAAAGGTATCACTCTTATTTTTAAGGATGTATATCCAAACTTTCCTAGAGTAATCATCTACTAAAGAAAGAAAATAACTTCCTCCACTATGTGAATTCACTCTAGCTGGTCCCCATAGATCTGAGTGAACATAATCTAGGGTTTGTTTGGTGTTGTGAGTTGCTGACTTAAAACTAACCATCTTTGCCTTTCCATAGATACAATCTTCACAGAAATGTAAGTTACCTAGGTTTTTATCACTCAGCAGTCCTTGTTTTTGAAGTTCTAAGAGTCCCCCTTGACTTACATGTCCAAGCCTCCTATGCCAGAGTACGGCTTTGTTTTCTACTATGTTCTGAGCTGGACATGCTTCCCCAACTAGTGTTTTCCCAAGTAATGTATACAACCCATTTTTAATTACTCCTTTCATAATGACTAAAGAGCCTTTAGTAACTCTAAGAATCCCTGCCTCAGATTTAAAAGTGTATCCAGCCAAATCTAGCATACCAAGAGAAATTAGGTTTCTCTTTAGTTCAGGTATGTACCTAACCTCCCTCAACACCTTTTCAATCCCATCATGCAATTTGAGTCTAACTGACCCTATTCCTATGACTTAGCAGGTCTTATTATTTCCTAGGATTACCTGCCCCCCATCCATCTTAGTGAATGTCTCAAACCACTCTCTGATTGGACACATGTGAAAGGAACAACCAGAGTCCATTATCCACTCTGTTTTAGAGTCAACCTCACTCACTGTAAGTACCTCAGCACTCTCATACCCCTCTAAGACCACAGAGGCATCTCCTGCCTCTTTGGTCTTATTCCCAAAGTTAGGTTTCCTATCTGGGCAGTCTTTCTTAAAATGCCATTCCTTGTGACAGTGGAAGCATTTAAACTGTTTCCCCTTTGACTTAGACCTATGTTTCTTATTTTCATATTTTCCTTTCTTCTCTCTTTTTTCTGATCTACCCCTTATAGACAAGCCTTCCCCATGATTCTGTTTGGTATCTCCTCTATGCTGTAGTTCCCTAGTGTGAAGTACTGATTGTACTTCATCAAGAGTCAGAGAATCTCTACCATACATCATGGTTTCTTTTAGACTTAGGTATGAAGAGTCCAAAGAACTCATTAGAAGGATGGCTTGATCCTCATCCTCCACCTTAATGTCGATGTTTGCTAAGTCTAAAATAATCTTGTTGAACTCATCAAGGTGCTGTCCTATTGGTGTTCCAGGGGCCATCTTAAAGGTATACAACTTAGTTTTCTTGTGTAGTCTGTTAGCTAGGGATTTGGTCATATACAGGTTTTCTAATTTTAGCCATATGCCTGCTGCAGTGTCCTCACTGGCCACCTCTCTCAAGACTTTATCCCCAAGAGAGAGGATTAGGGCACTGTGAGCCTTCTGGAGGATGTCCTTATGGACAATCCCATTTTCTTCCTCTTTCAAGGAAGAACCTTTTTGTTTTTCACCAAGAAGGGCATCCTGCAGTCCATGTTGGACTAGCAGTGCCCTCATTTTAATTCTCCATAAGCCAAAATCGTTATCCCCAGTAAACTTCTCTATATCAAACCTCATGGTTCCCATAGAACCTAGGCTCTAGATACCAGTTGTTATAAAAGTAACCCTCTTTGGTTGAAAAAAGGTTTAATGTTATTATGATATTATAGACTAAAGATTTATTTTATAAAGGTATTCTGTTTTCACCGAATATAAGCCCTCTGTTATATTCCCAAACAGAAACATAATATTCATAATAACCACAGTTTGATGATAATAAAAAAAACCTAGAAACAGCAGTATACTAATAGATGTCCAGATTACCAATATACACCTCGATATTGAACAGTATTATACAGATCAACAAAAATGATGAATATCTTCCAATATTATCGCAAGAAAGCATCAAGAATCAAATATGAACAATAAGAACAATAAAGAAACTAAAAGCAAGGAAAGAACACACCAATATACGTGGTTCGACCCTAATGGTCTACGTCCACGGCAAGAATGGGCCTCAGAGCTTTTATTGATGAACAATACTTCACAGAGAAGCCTCAGTACACATAGAGTCACAAATCCTCACAGAAACCCCAAGAAATCACTCTGATTTCTTCTCTCTACAAGGAAATCTCACCAAAACCCTAATCCCCCTCTCTGTTCTCTCTGTTCTCTCTCTCTCTGAAATGGCCGATATGTACAGAATGAATATCAACTAGGGTTTACACCGTATAGCACATATATATATATATATATATGTTACAAGAGATGCTGACACGTGTAAGTAATCCAGCGGCTCAACTCTAAAACGTTCTGAAGGAAGCATGAGCTTCTCACGTGATTTCATCAGCTCAGATTAAAACACATCAACGATCCAGATTTGGCCATTTGTACATCATCCTTTAATCAAAAGCTTCAAGAGAGGATATTAGAAGATTAAAAAAAAAAAACATAACAGATAAATGTATTGACACACGTATTACACAAATGTCTCAAAATCGTTAGTATTTGACTTGGCATTCTAGACATGAGGGTGATTTGCAATGATTATTTTGCAATAAATTTTTTTCGTCACAATTGGATCCATTTGCAACGAGAAATAAAATTTTGTTGTAAAAAAAGTATACATTAGTAAGGAAAAAAATATGGTTGCAAAAAGCCAAACATGTTTTAGTATATATAAGGGTATGCTTGGGAAATGAGATGAGATAATATGAGAATTTTGTAAATAGTAATAAGATAATTTGTAAATAGTAGTGATTAGATAGTTTGAATTAAGTATTTATTGAGTTTTGGAATAGTAGAGAGAAAATTTTGAATAAAAAATATTATAAAATTAAAATATTGTTGAAATATAATTTTTTAACATAATTTTTGTTTTGGGATTTGAAAATTTTGAATTATTTTTTATTTATTTGAAAGTTTGAACAAGTTGTAATGGTTAGTTTGAAAAAGTTATAACAATTAGTTTGAAAGTGTTTGTATTTTAATGATATTTGAGAATGAAATGAGATATATAGGATAAGATGAGATAAGATGAAAAACTTTTTCAAAGATTCCCATAGATCACAACATAGCACTTCAACTACAGTGCCGTTGATGTCAAATAATTCACACCAAGTTACAGGTATATCTGGTCACAATTCATCATCAAGCTAAAAAGAAAGTTATTTTCTACCTAAAATAGAAAAATTTAACTTATATGTCGGTAATTAAGAAAGATACGCATCTTAAATTGAAAAAAAAAAAAAATTATCATTCAAAGTTTCAAACTTGTCTTACGTACAAATTAAAGCCAACTCCTGCCATATGTCATCGATCCACACAAAATTAAGTATAAGTAAATTAAGATTATGACTCGATCGTACGTCCATCATGTTGTGATATATATACAATTGAAAGATGTCACCCATGCATGCACACATGAATGTATATTATATTCTAAATGATTTTTTTTATTAATTTATTGATCTACTAATGGAGGTTGTTGGTACCTGCCCAGACTCGCATATAAAATATGCTAATAAACTAGAAAATTAGTAATTAATTAAACATGGAGGATATCAACAGTTTGGCGCGCGCTCATGTGCTGTCTCTTTGCTCAGATCTTGTCTTTATTATCCTCATGCAGTTTCGTGACGTCTTCCAGTTCTTTAAGCTGTACGTTGATCAAGGAGCTCAAAGATATATAATTTATGACATTTTGAGATAGTTGTGGGCTAGCTATAGAATCATCATCAGTCAAGCCGGCGGTCCTAATTAAGAAACGTATTTAATTAATTTCTTTGAATACTTGCGAAAATCGAACTATATATCTTCTATTAATGTTGTCACTATTGATATATAGTTACATGCACGGACGGTTGTTCAAACAACCGATATACATGATGACTTGTAGATTTAAAGGTGCGCGAAGTGTACGTATATATGGGCTGATCTTGACCAAAGTATAAAAATTTTAATTCTTTCCTAAATATAGGGACGTACGTATATAAAGGTGCGCGCAGTGTACGTATATACATGATGATCTAGATCTCAAAAGTTGACTTCGAAGGAAAGGGCTACACATTACGAGAACTCTTAAAAGCAAGCTAGCTAGGTTTTTCATTTTTTAAAAAATAGTAACAATCAATCTCTGGGTAGCTAGCCAAATCATTATATTAATTAAGTACGTGACCACCGATCGATGCGAGTGGTAGTTTCCTTGAACTTGGACAAAAATGAGAAATGGTGTGAAACAGTAATATATATCAATCAAGGTCTTAAACTGATGATCAAAGTGTCCAAACAAAAAACTAAAAAGCAAAAAAAAAAAAAAAAAAAAATCATGCTCTCAACTTATAGTCCAGCTTGAAGAAATGGGCGTATACATGACACGCGCACGGGGAGATCATGGTAGATCTAGCTATCATCTGATCTTTTATATCCCTTTGAACCCATGCATATATACGTACCGATCGTAATTTTACACAGTTACTGGGCTTTAGATAATGTACTTACTAGTCCAAGTTCAACAAAAGCCATGAACACTTGCTTCTCGTAGAACCTGATGATCAACCTCCGCTAGATCGCCAGAACAAGGTCCGGCAGCGAGCGCTTTGAAATCTCCCTGGGGTCACTTCGCCACACCAGAGTCTCATCTCCAGTTTCGGAAATCCTAAGCAACACCGTGAGCAACGTGTTGAAATACTCACGGAATTGCAGAATCATGTCTTCCTTAAGCGTCCACACATGCACCCAATACACCTTGAATCCATCCCATCCCTCCATGATCACACGGTCGCCGACGGCCACGATGCTCCGAGGCCTGAACTTGAACTCCGTGTGCATCGACTCTCCGGTGAGTATCTTCATCATGTGCTGGCATTGCGGAGGTCCATGGAACCACCATTCAAGGTCGGGGCCCACAACCCTAGCAATGGTGTCGGCGTCACCTCGTGCCAGGGCCTTGTACAGCATTTTCACGATCTTCTTGTTTCCTTTCTCAAGCTTTGATTTCGGGGAGATTGATATGCCCCGATCGTTTTCCGGCATGAGCAGCTCAATATTGTGGTTGAGTACTCCCATGTTGTTGCCTGTTGGGAAATAAGGTTGGGTTTAGTAGGAACTGGGAAAGGCTCTTGATTATTGTTATTCTAGTGTATATGATTGCGTTAACATGCATGGGACGTCGATCTATTTATATAGACATTGAAGGCCAAAGAAAAATACAAATCGAAGAAGTATTGATTTGTGGGACCCATCATACTAATTAATTAAAGGAAATAATTAACTTTGTATTAAGGTTCGTGGTCATTTTTTATTTTCTTGACATGAATATATTGAATTAATCTGATCCAACGGACCATGCATGATGATGTTCCAACACGTTTGTCCAATTGTTATACCCATGGGACCATTATGGGATTAGTGTCAATAGAGTACAAGATTATTGTGGATGTTAAATTCGAAAGCGTGGTAAAATATTATAATGCTGAGAGTTAAAAAATTAACCAAATTAATATCTAACAGTTTTAAATTTTTTAAACCAATTGTTAGATTTTTAACACATATGTATACAGATAAATATATATTTGAAATGAATAAAATGTAGTTCCATAAATAAAATAAAAAAGCGATCTTCATATAATTAGTGAATAAGTTAAAAAATGTAACTAGCGCCGTCTCATGATGCACCAATTACCAACTCCCTTTGTTTACAAATCTTAAAAATCTCAAATAAATTTATGTCCTACTAAGTAGTTTTGTTATGGAGTAGTAGTAAGGCTACTCATCATTTTAATTTTTATCATTTTCTCATGATGTGACATAGATGCTTAGAAACTATTTATAATTATATTTTACATGTAAACTTATCGTATTCTAATGTCACATCATGTGATGATGAGAGGGTGATGAGAAAATTAATTATGAATAGATTTTTTTCTTTGCTACTATCATATTATAATTTTGTTTGACGAGGTTAGATTTATATGTTGTAAATTTGTAATGTTTTTTGGAATTTAAAAAATTATAAACTGAAACTAGGGCTAGTTTGGATAATCAAGTATTTCGAAATATTCTCACATATTTCATTTTCAAACATCACTTCAATACAAAATATTTTTAAATTTCAAATTTTTAACATTTTCATCTAATCATTATCTATTTATTATAACTTTATCAAATTTTCAAACAAAAACAAAAAATAATATAACTTTATAATATTTTATTCAACGTTTTCTTTCACATTGTCTAAAATCCAATAAAACATTTTAGCTAAAACTATTTTATTACTATTCACAAACTATTTCATTAATATTTACAAATATTCTAAAATATTTTAAATATCCAAACGAGCCGTAAATAATAAGATTCATCTCAAATAACAAAATATTTTCATAAACCATTATATCCTACTATTTTATTTTTAAATGAATAAAGAATTATAACTTCCATCTTATTTTCACCTAGCAAATAATTTTTTTTTTTTTTTTTTTAATTTCATCCCAACATTTCAACTTGGATGGTTAAAATTAGGGGGTGACAATGCATGACATAACCCATGAATCCAATATGATTAATATGATACGAAATAAGCAAATTTAAGTTTGATATAAATGAGTTTGGATAAAAATAGATTAATTCGATAAGGGATAGTTAATAAATGGGTAACTCCATACAACTCATAATCAACTTGTATAACATGAATAAATAATATTTTCAAATTTTATAAATGTTTGTTTTATGTACTTATTTTGTTGGGATGTAATATATTAATATTAGTATTTGACTACTTAATATCTCAAACTATTAATTTTTTATAATATGTAATTTTATTTTATAAAAATATGAATTTTATTTTATATATGATTAGTTTGAATATTGATCGTAAAATATTTTATTTTGAATCTACTTATAATTATGAATGACTTATATAGTTATTTTTGCATTATACAAAAAATTAAATTAACTGGATTAAAAAATAAATATACAGAACAGCTCAATTTATTTATATGAAATAAATTGAAATGTGTTTAACGGGTCAAAATAAGTTAAACCGTCGTGTTAACCTAATAAAAATTTATTATTAAATAGGTTAAGTGAGTCATATCATATCACTTGTTATTTATATAGGTGTTAAGATTTTAAGATCTACACGTAAAATGTATTGTATTTGAATTGATCTATATAATCTAATACTCATAATACGATACGATATGAAGACGCACGGCGATACCAATTAATGCCCTTACTTCAACGACTAATGTGGCAGACAATGATAACGTACATGACATGATCTCGTGAGTCTCTCTGAAACTAGCATATTCTAGAATTAGGGGCATGAATTAGCATGAACGTTCTCAAACAAATAAGACAAAATTAAATTTAAAATGGAAATTAGTAAAATTGGCTTTAAAAAACAATAATATTAAGATGAAGTTGAAACACTTCTGTGGCTAAATAAATTATGATCACGAGGTGCCTGTATAACAAGCTACAAAAAGTAGTAAAACTCGCACACGAAAAGGAAATTAAAATAATTAATTAAAAGAAAGACGAGAAAACAGTAAATTAAAAAGGTATGCAAGTCAGCTCAGAAAAAATATAAAATAAAGTTAAAAACAAAGTTTGGGAGTAGGTATTGAATTGAAGGCTTGTTATAATATTTAAAAAATTATTAAATTACATGAATAATAGTGAAATAATTTAATTTAAAATATTTTATTATATTTTAAAAAATAAGAGATAAAAATTGAATAAATATATTAAAAAATTAAAAAATTAATTGAATATAATTTTTTAACATGATTTTTGTTTTGAAATTTAAAAAGTTATTAATTATATTTTTTGTTTTGTTTAGAAGTTTGAAAAAATTATATTGGATCTTGTATTTAGATAATGATTAGACAACAATTACATAAAAATTTTAAAAATTTAAAATTAAAAAGTATTTTGAAGTTGGGTAACGCCTAGAAAATAGTATTAAGAATTTTTGAAAATGTTTGAGTGTCCAAACAATGCTTTAGGCAACAAGTGATGCCGTTATCTTTGAGAAATATTTTAGCCCACAAAGAAATATATAAAAATAAACTCATAAATTGATGTAATTTGATGCGGTACAAGATTATAAAAATTACTTTTATTATAAAGTAAATCTAACGTATTAAATGAAATCATGTCAATTCATTGGTTTTTTTTTTTACATTATTCTTTTGTTCTACAACAACTTCTCTAGGCCTCGTTTGGATAGTAAGATGAAATAAGATAATTAAATGGTTTGTAAATAGTAGTGAAATCGTTTGCGTAGAGATGTTTTATGAGATTTTGGAAAATGATAAAGAAAAAAATTAGACAAAAATGCTATAAAGTTAAAATATTGTTAAAAAATTATATGAATATTTGAAAATGTTGAATTATTTTTTGTGTTGTATTTAGAAGTTTAGAAAAATTGTAATAATTAGGTAACGATTAGATAAAAAAGTTAAAAATTTTAAAATTGAAAAATATTTGTATTTATAATATTTAGATATTAAAATAAGATGAAATAAAATGAGATAAAATGATAATTTTTTGCTATCCATAAGTCTTTTGCTATACAAATACTTTTTCATTACTATTTGTAAATTATCTAAAATCACCTCACTACCTAAATGTAACCTAAAATTTTAAAACTATAAAGGAGTATTTTTTTTTTTTATAATTTGAATATTGTGTACATGGTCAAATTAAATATCACTATCATTTCGGGGCTGGTTAAGGTTAGATCTGAATATAAAGATGATTTCAATTCATCTTAATTAATCATTACAACTTTATTAAATCCTCACATAAAATAAAATAATAATATTTAAAAATAATATCTTAACAATTGTAACAGCCCGTTAGAAATTCAATTGTGAAATTTTTATTAGTTTTAGGAACCTCGTGAAGACCCCGTAAGTTTTCACGAATCCATTAATCGTATAGGTTTTTGTCTAACTACATAGTTAGTATTATTATTTACTATAGTATCAGAAGTGTATTTTGATTATTGGAGATAGTTAGAAGTGTTAAAATGTATTATGGTTTGTGCCATTAGACTTGGAGGGTTATTTAAGGTATTATGGCGCAATAACATTTTTTCATAATTTCGGGCGAAACGTCTGTTCTAAACTGTAAATATTATTGGATAAAACTATCTTAAGCTAATTTTGTGGATATTATTGGATAAAAATATTTTAAGCTAATTTCGTGCATATTATTGGGTAAAAATATCTTGAACTGATTTTTATAGATATTATTAGATAAAAATATCTTAAGCTGATTTTTTTGGATAGAAATATCTTGAACAAATTTTTATAGATATTTTTGAGTAGGAGAAACCTACACTCAACTCTCACTCCAGCCTCATCCTCTTCTATATCTCTTCCATAAGTATCTCCAGCCACCCCCCATGAAATTATCTCATTTACACTTTCCATTAAAAGAATATCAAACACTCTCTCTCGGACAGCTTTTAGGAGTTCTTTTGCACACCCATTTCGAAATTTTTGTAAGTGTTTTATCATAAAGTCTCCTTCATATAATTTGTTCCTTTCTTAGTCTAGTTTACGTGGATATCTTATTTGTCCCATTTGAAAATCATTTGGTCAATAAAATATTGTGTAAACTATAGAAAGGTCATTCTGGGAGATAAACTAGAGAATATGTTATAGTTTGGAGTTTTTGACCAAGCTAATGGATAGATATTGGTCCGAAATTTTTATGGAGTATTGTTAATATGTGTATATGATTATTGGTTGAGGATTTTTACATGATTAAAGGTCTTGATGAAATATTTTCTTAGATTTAGAAACTTAGAAACTGGAAGAGGAAAAACAGTTTCTATTTTGAGAAAGTTTACCTCTTTGGTGGTCTAAACCTATTCCAATGACTTTGATAATTTTATTGGAGGATCCTAAGCATCTTATATATATTTTATATTATTATTTTGAAGATATTTGATATTATTTTCAAAGATATGAAATTTTATACAAAGAGATATTCAAATAAGCCAAAGTGCGGATGTTCTTGGCTAAATTTATATTTTGGTTAATTTTTAACCATGTGATCTTAAATTAGAAGCTTATATATGTTTTAGGACATCTTTTTAAACCATGTGATGGTTTTTTTTTAAGATCACATCTTTATAAGTCATAGATCAAAAGGTTAATCAAAACAAGTTAGAAACAAAAATCAATGGAAATAGCATATGGGAATTTCGGCCCTATGGAGTTTTAATAGTTGTAATTAGTTTTAAATTTTTTTAAATTGATATTTGAGTTGAGGATAAAATTTACATGATGCATGTAAATTTTGGTGACTTTTGGAGTTAGTATGCAAAATCTTTAAGTTATGAGTAAAACGGTCATTTTCCTACATGTAGAGAGTAAAATGGAAATTTTACTCTTTAAGTTAGTATTTTCCATATTTCAAGTTATTAGTGATTTAGTGCTAACTTTTAGAATCACTAATTACAGTCCCTCGTGATCGCGCTTGAGGTTTTATAAGAAACGCGGAGATCGAGGTAAGTTAACTTTTAACTTACTAGCAGTCTACTGTGTATGTGTGCTAAGTAAAGGAACTACAGTGTATGTATGTGTGTTATCATATATGTCATGCCATGTCAAGTTATCACGTAATTGTCTATTATATAGAATTTATTCTGTCATCAATTTTTATCTGTTACATAATATATTCTGTCATATTACTGTACCTTATAAGTACGTCATGCTAAGTATGTTATCTATTACATGTATGTCAAGTCATGTAATATTCACTGTTGCAAGTATGTTATGTTAAATATGTTGTCTATTATATGTTATGTCATGTTACGAAATGTTTCTATCTCAAGTTGGTCATGTATTTCAAGTTATGTTCAAGTCACGTTATGTTACGTCAGGGATTCAGTCTTTTCGTATTCCAGTCAAGTTTCATCTTGAGTACATTTAGTTTCGTGGGGTCCACAATATCTGTGGCACACGAAGTATGGAGTCACAGCAATTATGACGAATACACTACGTGAGACACAGTAATTGTGACGTGTAGAATACATGGGGCCACAACAACTGTGGAGTATGTATTTACACGTAAAATACATGAGTCCACAATAATTATAGAGTATGTATTTTTCATGTTAAGTCAAGTTTGTGTAGAATACATGAGGCCACAACAACTGTGGAGTATGTATTTACACGTAGAATACATGGGGTCATAACAACTGTGGAGTATGTATTTTTCATGTTAAGTCAAGTTTCAGAACAAGTTCATGATAAGTCAAGTTTCATATCACGTTCATGTTAAGTCAAGTTTTAGAACAAGTTCATGATAAGATAAATTTCATATCATGTTCATGTTAATTCAAGTTTCAGAGTAAGTTCATGCTAAGTCAAGTTTCAGATCAAGTTCATGTCAAATCAAGTTCAGTTCATGTTTCAATTTAAGTTATGTCAATTATGATATATTGTACGCCAAGTTATGCTTTAATTACTTATGAATTTGATTATGCATTTATGCTTTTACTGTCATCCATGCATCATTCGCTTGTGTGGAAGTTTTTTGTTAACTTACTGAGATTTGTAATCAAATCTCACTTTGGTAGTCCCAACTACCATTCCCCCCGAATGGTAGATCTTGTTACAGGACCTGAAGGAGAATCAGGAGCTGATCAACTAGGCACAGTTGACTAAGCGACGGTTCGACGTCAATGTTAATATAGTAGTTAACGTAAATTATTACTTGTACGATGGAGTTACATCTCTAATACTTTTTGGATCATAACCATTTTGGACTAGTGTTGTGATCTTAGTTGTTCAATGGATTTTTATGTATGAAGTATGTTTTAAGCATTTGGGATATTTTCAATTTGGTGCATAGTATTGCTAAAGAAAAAAATTATCCGTTGTGAATATTGCATAATGTTAGATGCATGTTAGGAACATTGCATCTTATATGTCATGAACGGGGGCAGGTAACCTTGTGTTGCATGTCTCGACGCTTCAAATGTCCGTCCGATCCCAAACGAAATTTGGGGGCGTCACAGGGTGGTATCAGAGCAATACGTCTCTGGGCAGTAAATCCACATGTACTAACGAAATGCACCAAACATTAGGCTTGAAATTTTAGTCGTCAGTAGGCTTGAATTTCTTAAGGTATAAAAGGCAGTATGTGGTTTTAATACATATACTGTGTGTTTCAAGAAGGGACACATGACTCGTGATAGAATACCTCGAAATCGTAAGGGAGATAACAATCAAGAGGATTAGAATTTCCCGATGGACGAAGGATTAGTTGAGGTGGTAAGTTTGCTGACCAACGTGTTTAGATATCCACAACTACGGCAAGTGCACATACCCATTAGAGTATATGCTGTCACTCAGAGAGACGTAGATGCTGGCACCCCAGGAACTGCAGGAGCTGGTATCGACACTGGTATTTTTGTGACGCCCCCAAATTCCGTTTAGGATTGGACGGACATTTGAAGCGTCGAGACATGTAACACAAGGTTACCTGCCCCCATTCATGACATATAAGATGCAATGTTCCTAACATGCATCTAACATTATGCAATATCCGCAGCGGATAAATTATTTCTTTAGCAATACTATGCACCAAATTGAAAATATTCTAAATGCTTAAAACATACTTGATATATAAAGACTTATTGAACAACTATGATCATAACACTAGTCCAAAATGATTATGATTCAAAAAGTACTGGAGATGCAACTCCATCGTACAAGTAGTAATTTACGTTAACTATTATATTAACATTGTCGTCGCATCGTCGCTCAGTCAACTGTGTTTAGTTGGTCAGCTCCTGATTCTTCTTCAGATCCTGTAACAAGTTCTACCATTCAGGGGGAATGGTAGTTGGGACTCCCACAGTGAGATTTGATTACAAATCTCAGCAAGTTAACAAAAAACTTCCACACAGGCTAATGATGCATAGAAGACAGTAAAAGCATAAATACATAATCAAATTCATAAGTAATTAAAGCATAACTTGGCATACAACATAGCATAATTGACATAACTTAAATTGAAACATGAACTGAACTTGACTTGACATGAACTTGATCTGAAATTTGACTTATCATGAACTTGTTCTGAAACTTGACTTAACATGAAAAATACATACTCCACAGTTGTTGTGGTCCCATGTATTCTATGTGTAAATGCATACTCCACAGTTATTGTGGCCCAATGTATTTTACACAAACTTGACTTAACATGAAAAATACATACTCCACAGTTGTTGTGGCCCCATGTATTCTATGTGTAAATACATACTCCACAGTTGTTGTGGCCCCATGTATTCTACACAAACTTGACTGAACATGAAAAATACATACTCCACAGTTGTTGTGGCCCCATGTATTATACGAAAACTTATTCTTTAACTGCTTAAATACATATTCCACAGTTGTTGTGGCCCCATGTATTCTACGTGTCACAATTGCTGTGTCTCACGTAGTGTATGCGTCACAATTGTTGTGACCCCATACATAAGTAATCAAGATGAAACGTGACTGGAATACGAAAGGACTGAAGCCCTGACGTAACATAACGTGACTTGAACATAACTTGAAATACATGACCAACTTGAGATAAAAACATTTAGTAACATGGCATAACATATAATAGACAACATATTTAACATGACATACCTGCAACAGTGAATATTACATGACTTGACATACATGTAATAGATGGCATACTTAGCATGACGTACTTGTAATGTACAGTAATACATAACATAATATATTATGTAACAAATAAAAATTGATGACAGAATAAATTCTGTATAATAGACAATTACGTGAAAACTTGGGATGGCATGACATATATGATAACACACATACATACACTGTAGTTCCTTTACTTAGCACACATACATAATAAATTGCTAGTAAGTTAAAAGCTAACTTACCCCGATCTCCGCGTTTCTTATAAAACCTTAAGCGCGATCACGAGGAACTGTAATTAGTGATTCTAAAAGTTAGCACTAAAAGTTAGCATGTAGGAAAATGACCGTTTTACCCATAACTTAAGGATTTTGCATACTAACTCTAAAATTCACCAAAATTTACATGCCTCATGTAAATTTTATCCTCAATTCATAAATCAATTTAGAAAAATTTAAAACTAATCACAACTATTAAAACTCCATAGGGCCGAAATTCTCATATGTTATTTCTATTGATTTTTGTTTCTAACTTGTTTTGATCAACCTTTTGATCTATGACTTATAAATATGTGATTTTCAAACCAAACCATCACATGGTTTAAAAAGATGTCCTAAAACATATATAAGCTTCTAATTCAAGATCACATGGTTAAAAATTAACCAAAACATAAATTTAGCCAAGAACATCCACACTTTGGCTTATTTGAATATCTCTTTACATAAAATTTCATATCTTTGAAACTAACATCAAATATATTCAAAATAATAATATAACATGTATATAAGATGCTTAGGATCCTCCAATAAAATTATCAAAGTCATTGGAATAGGTTTAAACCACCAAAGAGTTAAACTTTCTCAAAACAGAGACTGTTTTTCCTCTTCCAGTTTCTAAGTTTCTAAATCTAAGAAAATCTTTCATCAAAACATTTAATCATGCAAAAATATTCAACCAATAGTCATATATACATGTTAACAATACTCCATAAAAATTTCGGACCAATATCTATCCATTAGCTTGGTCAAAAACTCCAAACTATAACATATTCTCCAGTTTATCTCCTAGAATGACCTTTTTATAGTTTACACAATATTTGATTGACCAAATTATTTTCAAATGAGACAAATAAGATATCCATGTAAACTAGACTAAAAAAGGAACAACTTATATGAAGGAAACTTTATGATAAAACTCTTACAAAAGTTTCGAAATGGGGGTGCAAAAGAACTCCTAAAAGCTGTCCGAGAGAAAGTGTTTGATATTCTTTTAAAGGAATGTGTAAATGAAGATAAGTTCGTGGGTGATGGCTGGAGATGCTTATGGACGAGATAAGGAAGATGATAAGGCTGGAGTTGAGAGTTGATTGTAGTTTTCTCCTACCTAAAATATCTATAAAAGATTATCTCAAAATATTATATCCAATAATATCTACAAAAATCAGTTTAAGATATTTTCCAAATGTGGAGTAGACTTGGAAGAGTAAGGTGGCTAAAATCTTTCCATGTGTATTTTAAATCTCTATTCTTAAGATATTTTCTAAGGAAAATTCTTTTTATCATCCTCACACTTCACCACCACACTTATTTTAATTTTTTTTCATTTTTCTATAATAAATATGTAGTGTGTAGATGATAAATAGAATAATTTAATTAGTTTAATAAGAATAAAATGAAATAAAAAATAAAAAAAATAAAAAATATTATTTTAATATATAAAGTGTGTGGTGTGAGATGATGTGTAGCATTTCTCATTTTCTAAATGTGTATTTTGCTTAGGTGTCATGATCTCACACCTTGATTTCCTTCACAATTCCATCTAATGGTTTCTCTTTGTGCCAAGTATCTAATACTATTCATTATGTGTGGTTAAGATCTTGCCAAGTGTCCAAATAAAATTTCGCTAACCTAATTTGGACATTTCACACTGTGATTTTGAAAACACTGCGCATAGTTGTTTACCGAGGTAACTATTCACTCCAAAAATAAATGTAATAAACTTAGTACTGAAAAATCCTAAATATTCAATTAAGCCTAGTGGTGTAGACTATAATGTATTCTGACACTTCTAACTATCTCAAATAATTAAAATCGCATTTCTGGCACCATAGTGAGTGATAACACTAACTATTTTGACAGGTTAAAACCTATGCGATTAGTGGATTCATGAAAGCTTATAGAGTCTTCACGAGGTTCCTAAAGTCAATAGAAATTCCACAATTGAATTTCTAGCGGGCTGTTACAATTTTACTAGGACCTATATGTGGTTAAACATAGTTAACGTTGATTTGATTGCAATTGATGGTAATATTGCATTATTGTTATTTTGGAGTAGGTCAAGTCATTGGGTTGGTAAATTGTACATTGTTTGATTCAAATGAGTCATTGTTTCTATTAATTGTGGTAGTGCTTGAGAATTCAGCTTGGAAGCTGAATTGTTACCCTAGTAGGAAGAGTAACAATTTTCATTAGAAGTATTATTATTCATACCAATGTAGATATAGAATACATTTTAGTAATATGAGAAATGATATTTAAGATTGATGAATGGTATTCCACATATTTGGAGAATTGTTTTGATTCTGAGAATACGATAGAAATTGTGTTTGGAAGAGTAATTTGATTAGGAGAAGCTTTAGCCTTAATAGGATTCATTTATGATAATAGTATTACCACGCCGCCAGTAAATGATTTCTGGCAAAGCACTATCTTTATAGATACATAGATCGATCTTCTTTTGAAGACTATTATATGGGGAGTAAAATCTTGGTTTTGAGGATTTATGTGAACATTAGGAACAAATCATTTAGAGTTAGAATAATTGATAACTCATGATAGATAGAAGAGTTATGACAATCATAAGAGAGAAAGTCTCAAGTTTAAGTTATTAACTGGTCAGTTATCGAAGTACCACATAGGAAGCGGACTGATTGTTGCGATTATAAAGAAGTAAGTTAGTCCTAGACCAGTAGAACTCCTTGAGATTTTTATTAACTTGAAAATTACTGAGAGTTTGGATATGCATGATTAAATACATATTTATATGAGTCATTGGATCATGTCATATATATGAAAATCTCTGAAAGAAATAAAATAGAGCACATAAAACATCTACCAGAAGATAGAAACACAAATATGAATATTTGTGAAGTATTATTTTATTATCATAAAGCAAAATTACAGAAATTTGAGGCTCTTTGCCTCAATCTTTAAACGCTCTTACTCTTTAAAACTTTGCATGTCTTTCCTATCTATAGGAGTAGCCACTCGAAAAGAAGAGTTAAGCAAAGATTTTAAATCTCTGTTCTCTCGCTTTAGTGCTTCTATCTTCATGTTGGATTCCATAAGAAGCCTCTGAAGGACAGAAATATTCTCGTGGAGTTTGTCAACCCCACTAGTTCTGGATTGCAGTCGCTGAGAATATGCAACAATGGCTGATGAGTATCGGGTACCGAGACTCACAAGCTCGTAGATAAGTTCATTATCTGACTTATTAGTCAGATCATTATTGGATTGCATTATAGCACCTACGGAAGAAGCAAAAACAACTAGTGAACGAGGTGCATAATACCTCATGTATTGGTAATGAGAAGATTGCTGAGCCATTGCAAAGTGAGAAAGCAGAAAGAGATTGCAGAGTAAGAATGCAGACTAATTTCAGAAAAGTGAAGAAGATGAGATGCGAAAGAAGATGAACTAAATAATTCTTTTATAGAGAAAATTATGACGAATCATCTCTCATGAAGCATTTCTCTACAAGAGACAAGAGCAATGTAGTATCATAGCTGCGGTGCCTAACAACTACAGAAGAACAAAGTAGTGTCATAGCTATGCGGCGCCTGACAACTACAGAAGAGCAATGTAGTATCATAGCTGCGACGCCTGACAACTACAGAAAAACAAAGTAGTGTCATAGCTATACGGCGCCTGACAGCTACAGAAGACCTATAAAAATCATGCAGATCAAAGTTGTCTGGTCTAAAACAGAGGGCCATTGATTTTAAAAAGAGAGAGAGAGAGAGAGAGAGAGAGAGAGGTTAACGGCTTAATTTTGATGAATTCTCTACTAACTATGGTATTTACAAGAACACTTAAAGTATATCGCCTATGTTTTTCTAAAGAAGAGTTTCAGAAGATTATTTACTTGAAATTTTAGGTTTGGAAAGTGTGTCGATACAACTTGGCCAACCTTGTGGAAAGAAGTATAATATAATTGTTAATTAAAGTAAGAGAGTTAAGGAATGACATAATCTTAAAGGCAAATATATACGGGATAGACACCAGGTTGGTAACCAACACCTATTCCTTAACTTGTTATTTCTTACTTATTTCGATTTCGAGGACGAAATTTTTTTTTAGGAGGGGAGATTGTAACAGCCCACTAGAAATTCAATTGTGAAATTTCTATTAGTTTTAGGAACCTTGTGAAGATCCCGTAAGTTTTCACGAATCCATTAATCGTATAGATTTTTGTCTAACTACATAGTTAGTATTATTATTTACTATGGTATCATAAGTGTGTTTTGATTATTGGAGATAGTTAGAAGTGTTAAAATGTATTATGGTTTGTGCCATTAGACTCAGAGGGTTATTTAAGATCTTATGGCGTAATAACACTTTTTCATAATTTCGGGCGAAATGTCTGTTCAAAACTGTATATATTATTGAATAAAAATATCTTAAACTAATTTTGTGGATATTATTGGATAAAAATATTTTAAGCTAATTTCGTGCATATTATTGGGTAAAAATATCATGAGCTGATTTTTATAGATATTATTAGATAAAAATATCTTAAACTGATTTTGTTTTATAGAAATATCTTGAGCTGATTTTTATAGATATTTTTGAGTAGGAAAAACCTACACTCAACTCTCACTCCAGCCTCATCCTCTTCTATATCTCTTCCATAAGTATTTCCAGCCACCCCCCCGACAAAATTATCTCATTTAACACTCTCTCTTGGACAGCTTTTAGGAGTTCTTTTGCACACCTATTTCGAAACTTTTGTAAGTATTTTATCATAAAATCTCCTTCATATAAGTTGTTCATTTCTTAGTCTAGTTTACGTGGGTATCTTATTTGTCTCATTTGAAGATCATTTAGTCAGTAAAATATTGTGTAAACTATAGAAAGGTCATTCTGGGAGATAAACTGGAGAATATGTTATAGTTTGGAGTTTTTGACCAAGCTAATGGATAGATATTGGTCCGAAATTTTTATGGAGTATTGTTAACATGTGTATATGATTATTGGTTGAGAATTTTTACATGATTAAAGGTCTTGATAAAAGATTTTCTTAGATTTAGAAACTTAGAAACTGGAACAAGAAAAACAGTTTCTATTTTGAAAAAGTTTAACTCTTTGGTGGTCTAAACCTATTCCAATGACTTTGATAATTTTATTGGAGGATCCTAAGCATCTTATATACATTTTATATTATTATTTTGAAGATATTTGATGTTATTTTCAAAGATATGAAATTTTATACAAATAGATATTCAAATAAGCTAAAGTGTGGATGTTCTCGGCTAAATTTATGTTTTGATTAATTTTTAACCATGTGATCTTGAATTAGAAGCTTATATATATTTTAGGACATCTTTTTAAACCATGTGGTGGTTTGGTTTGAAGATCACATCTTTATAAGTTATAGATCAAAAGGTTAATCAAAACAAGTTAGAAACAAAAATCAATGGAAATAGCATATGGGAATTTCGGCCCTATGGAGTTTTAATAGTTGTGATTAGTTTTAATTTTTTTTAAATTGATATTTGAGTTGAGGATAAAATTTACATGAGGCATGTAAATTTTGGTGACTTTTGGAGTTAGTATGCAAAATCTTTAAGTTATGGGTAAAACGGTCCTTTTCCTACATGTAGAGAGTAAAATAGAAATTTTACTCTCTAAGTTAGTATTTTCCATATTTCAAGTTATTAGTGATTTAGTGCTAACTTTTAGAATCACTAATTACAGTTTCTCGTGATCGCGCTTGAGGTTTTATAAGAAACGCAGAAATCGAGGTAAGCTACTTTTTAACTTACTAGCAGTCTACTGTGTATGTGTGCTAAGTAAAAGAACTACAGTGTATGTATGTGTGTTATCATATATGTCATGCCATGTCAAGTTATCACGTAATTGTCTCTTATACAGAATTTATTCTGTCATCAATTTTTATCTGTTACATAATATATTCTGTCATATTACTGTACCTTACAAGTACGTCATGCTAAGTATGTCATCTATTACATGTATGTCAAGTCATATAATATTCACTGTTGCAAGTACGTCATGTTAAATATGTTGTCTATTATATGTTATGCCATATTACGAAATGTTTCTATCTCAAGTTGGTCATATATTTCAAGTTATGTTCAAGTCACGTTATGTTACGTCAGGGCTTCAGTCCTTTCGTATTCCAGTCACGTTTCATCTTGAGTACATTCAGTTTCGTGGGGTCCACAACATCTGTGGCACGCGAAGTATAGGGTCACAGTAATTGTGATGCATACACTATGTGAGACACAATAATTGTGACGTGTAGAATACATGGGGCCACAACAACTGTGGAGTATGTATTTAACTGCATTGTGATGTGTAGAATACATGGGGCCACAACAACTGTGGAGTATGTATTTACACGTAAAATACATGGGACCACAACAACTGTGGAGTATGTATTTTTCATGTTAAGTCAATACATGGGGCCACAACAACTGTGGAGTATGTATTTTTCATGTTAAGTCAAGTTTGTGTAGAATACATGGGGCCACAACAACTGTGGAGTATGTATTTACACGTAGAATACATGGGGCCACAACAACTGTGGAGTTTGTATTTTTCATGTTAAGTCAAGTTTCAGAACAAGTTCATGATAAGTCAAGTTTCATATCACGTTCATGTTAAGTCAAGTTTCAGAACAAGTTCATGATAAGTTAAGTTTCATATCATGTTCATGTTAATTCAAGTTTCAGAACAAGTTCATGCTAAGTCAAGTTTCAGATCAAGTTCATGTCAAGTCAAATTCAGTTCATGTTTCAATTCAAGTTATGTTAATTATGTTATGTTGTACGCCAAGTTATGTTTTAATTACTTATGAATTTGATTATGCATTTATACTTTTACTGTCATTCATGCATCATTCGCTTGTGTGGAAGTTTTTTGTTAATTTACTGAGATTTGTAATCAAATCTCACTTTGGTAGTCCCAACTACCATTCCCCCCGATTGGTAGATCTTGTTACAGGACCTGAAGGAGAATCAGGAGCTGATCAACTAGACACAGTTGACTAAGCGAAGGTGCGACGTCAATGTTAATATAGTAGTTAACGTAAATTACTACTTGTACGATGGAGTTGCATCTCTAGTACTTTTTGGATTATAACCATTTTGGACTAGTGTTGTGATCTTAGTTGTTCAATGGGTTTTTATGTATGAAGTATGTTTTAAGCATTTGGGATATTTTCAATTTGGTGCATAGTATTGCTAAAGAAAAAAATTATCCGCTGCGAATATTACATAATGTTAGATGCATGTTAGGAATATTGCATCTTATATGTCATGAACGGAGGCAGGTAACCTTGTTTTATATGTCTCGACGCTTCAAATGTTCGTCCGATCCCAAATGGAATTTGGGAGCGTCACAATAATATTTTATTTAACTTTTATATCAATTTATCTCATTTTCAACACATTAACCAAACCTCATCTAATACTTTCAAACACAATATTATTCAAATGCATGCATGCGTGAACATATATAATACCAATTAATTCTGTCGTTACGATCATGCAGCATCCCCCGAACTTTCCACAAGACAACATACACATTAGTACGTTAGTTATAAATTATAAAATAAATAATTTATTCTATTTAAAATTGTTTTCAGACATGCATGGTTAGTCCAGCTTTTGAGAGCCACTACAAGAAATTCGCCCTTTTGCAGCGCCTAAATTCGTTGCAAATTCGCCCAAAAAACGCTGCTATTACTTAATTGCAGCGTTACTACCCTCCTTGCATCTTCGACAGTATAAATGTGATATTTTTGATCAATAGCAACGTAGCTGAAAATACGCTGCAAAAGCATTCATTTACAGCGTTCATACATCGCTGCAAATTCAATAATTTAACGCTGCAAAAGACCACCACATCTGAATGGCTTGGCGCTGCAATAGATCAATTACAGCGAAATTTATCCTTGCTATATCATTAAATTTCGCTGCAATAGATATCCAACAACAGCAACGCTATAGCTGGTGCGTTGCTTTTGTAGCTTTTAGCAACAAATAAAATCGCTGCAATTAATATATAGGCGCTGCAATTGATCGACGTTAAAAGCAACATATAATTTTAGCGCTGCTTTTGTTACTAATTGCAGCATTACTTAATGTGTAACAACTTCACAATGAATGATAGTTTTGAGAATTTTGTACAACCAGCAAAAAGTGGACGTCGGGCATCCTCTAGTAGCTGCTCAAAAGATGAACTTGGAAAGGGATCTGGTATTGATCCACCAATTGGCAATGGATTACTATGATCTTGGGGCACATCAACAAATGTGCCTGCCTGAATGTCAGCTAACATATGGTCCATGTCATCAATGTAGTCATCGGTATAATCAGCAACACTATCGTCGTCTGAGTCATTGAAAGTTCGTGTTTCCTCCTCCCCATGAAAGATCCACGGGGTATAATTTGGATTGATCCCATTCAAGAACAAGTGAGTCTCCACATGAGATATAGGCAAGAAGAGAGTGTTACAGCATGAACGGCATGGACATCGAATGCGATCACTTTCTCTGGAATGGTTTCGTGCCAGGTTGAGGAAAGTGTTAACCCCCTCGGCATATGCAGGTGATCGAAGTCTATTGGGCAAGTGCATCCAGCTTTTGTCCATCTAAAATGGTTGAAATTAGCATGTTAGTATAATCGGTTTCCCTTTAAGGTTCAATTTAGCTATACGATAGATGGGTAAAGCATATGGAGGTGATTATACTAACCGGGGCTGTCATGTTTGTCGTAAGGGAATGACAAAGGTTGTGTATTCACTTTTGGTGTGTCTATGCCAGGAGTATTGAAGTGCTGCAGCAGATGTGATCATGTTAAACATTGTAATATCTAGAATATTTGTTGGTATATGGCGCAGGAATGCATATAAAGATGCTAAGAAGAAAGGCCATTGATATGGAGGTTGTACAAGCTTGTTGTTGGTATACTTTAGTACTTAAATTATTTGAAACGAAGACAATGATTTAATCCTCCAATTGCAAACATATCTCAATGAACTGCACTTGTAAACGAAGGTACTTGGGCAATAATAGGGAGGTTGTGAATAAGGATGGACGTTTCAAGAGATTTAGTATGTGCTTGAGAGAGAGCAAGAGAGTTTAGGAGTGATGCAACCCAGCAAGGTCCTCCACATTTCCAAGATTCCATTTCCATCTTTATTTAGAGTAGTCTTTATGTCTTGACATTGAAGATTTTTCTCCTATGAATTGTTTCCACTCAGTTTAGCTAACACTACAGAGAGTTTAATTTAATTTCAATACATAGAGGACACCTCTTTTTTGTATCTTCAATAACTTGTTTTTCATGTGACGAGACATTTGTCTTCATTAGACTCATCTTGGGTGCTGAAATTTGTAATTTGTATTCTTGTTATAGATATAATTTGTAACTTTGAGATAAAAAAAAAATTAAAAAAAAAAAAAAAAACCTATGGATATTATGAATGCACAATGTATATACAGTAAATTAGTTAGATTTACCTTAGCAAAGATTCACAGCAGTTCCTGAATTGGATATGGATCAAAATAATCCCTTAGGACAACATATTTACAATAGCAAAAGGAAATCATTATTTAGACTGCTAATAAGAAGAGTACTCAATGAAACATCATAATTACATAGATAATCTTAATTTTTCATGGAAGCAACAGTATCAACACTGTATGCAACTATATCAATAAGTATCAGGAACTAAAATCCGCATTTGAATTGAAACATGGAGATCAAACATGAGTTAGTACAAATGAGAATCTGGCCAGAGCTGATAGACTCACAAATGATGCTCAAAACCCCAGTAATTGCCAACTATCCTCTTAGTATGCTAATGATTTAGAGAATCTAAAGAAATTTTTCTTTCTAGAATAAGTTGAAAGAAATAATAATGCTGGCCTGAGCTCTTAGACTCATTAAAGATGTTCAACAACCGGGGGGAACTTAAAGAAAAACTACCTTCCAAAAAATGCAATATGAACCATTTACTAGTTCTCAGTCAGATTCTACCAGTTATAGGCGTCAATAAATTCACGTATAAAAGCTTAAGAAAATGTCAACTCCTATTTTTTTCTCCTTTATGATATTATAGCTAGGACTTGTGATGTCTCACTGTGATGAAACATCTTTTTTTCATGTTTTTGCATTCATAAAGATACAAAAAGTATGAATGTGATGTACCAAGGAGTCAGCAATTCCTAATATTTATAATATCGTCTAAGTTATTTTTAAATTTATTTAATATTTTTTTAAATATTTTTTCCATTACATCTTCGTTTTCTAGTTAATATCAGATAGCTATGGGTAGGAGTTCCAAATAGATATACTAATACGTAAATGATGCCCTATGAAGGTGATCAGTTGGCAATTGCAAAGGAGACAGGCCGACGACTTGGTATGGGAACAAACATGTACCCCTCTTCTTCATTATTGGGCCGTAACAAAGATGAACACGAAGCTCTTCCAGTGGATGAGCTCATTGAAAAGGCAGATGGCTTTGCTGGTGTATTTCCCTGTATTGTAATCTAATCTCTCATGAAAAGTTATACCTATTAGACAACATACATTACTATTTTCTGGTGATTTATGGAACATGAACATAAAAGCATGTTTTTAAGAGGAGGAAGAGGAGAAGGAAGAAGGATGAAGGGTATACTATTAAATTGTCTTCCTGGCCAACATTTGCTCTTCCTCATTGTTGAGCCATGACTGAGCTCTACATCAAATGGCTCCCTCCACAAGAAAGGTGTAGAGTGATGAAGATGTGAGGTTGAGACACATAGGGTGCATGTCTAGCTTAGGGATAAAAGAAGGGACATGTTGACTGCTATATATACATGTATAAATAAAAAAATGCCAACTAACTGAAGAACATGTAGCAAAAACTCTGAATTACTGTATTAGGCTGATATAACATACATATCAACAAAATTAAAAATTTCATGGCCAAGGTATGGCAAGGTTTCCACATCACCAGATCATGTAAATGACCTCATAAAAGTAAGCATTCTTCTAAACTGGATGATTAAATGAGAGAAACAGCTAAAATAGATGATTGCTTACATGAAAATCCCCGGACTATGTACTTACCAATAAAATATGTTTATCATCTGTATGTTACATATTATAGTCATGTCTCATGGTGTTTTGCTGATTCTAGTTACCATACCATATACCTTTCAGAACATAAGTACGAAATTGTGAAAATTTTACAAGAAAAAAAGCATGTGGTTGGAATGACTGGAGATGGCGTGAATGATGCACCTGCTCTAAAGAAAGCAGATATTGGAATAGCAGTGGCAGATGCTACAGATGCTGCAAGAAGTGCTTCTGATATAGTACTAACTAAACCTGGCTTAAGTGTGATTGTCAGTGCTGTGTTAACTAGCAGAGCTATATTCCAAAGAATGAAGAATTATACAGTTAAGTATTAATCTTTCTTCTGTCTATAATGATTTTAGCATTATATCTGTGGCATCAAGGTCTATAATGGGTTCAAACGGCAAAGAATTGAAATACTGGGAAGTTATGACTGGTGCCCCTATGTTGCCTTCCAACCAACTTTGGACTATAAGAATGTTCGACTCCCATACAAGTGTTACCTCTTATGTTCTAGTGGACATGGGATTCCTATGTAACAGATGATATTAAATCTGGGTACTTTAACTGGCTGTTCTTGAGGTTGGAGATATTCTAAAACCAATAAGCATGCAAGATTCAACTGAAAATTTTCTAGTAGTAACCATGATACTTAAATATATTATTTCCTAAGATTCAACTGAAAATTTTTTAGTAGTAACCATGATGCTTAAATATATTATTACCTTTTGAAAACTTTCTGTATTTCTTGCTTCTAAATTGTTTAATTGTAAAACTAATTAGCATGCATAAAAAGTGGACACCACTTTTTTTGAGGTTCTAGAACTCGTAAAACTTGTTTTACAACTTCATTTCTTGAGATGCTGTAGAAAGGAAATAAAGAAAAGACAATTGCAAGATTTGCTATATATTCCTTGTAAGTATCGATTATCCATGCCACTGCAGACTCACTTCCACGTAAGGTCCTTATAAGGCAACACTGAGGAAGTTTCATCAGCTGTATATTTGCAAGTTAGCATCATCAGCCAGGCTCTCATATTTGTTACACGCAGTCAGGGGTGGTCATTTCTAGAGAGGCCAGGAACTCTCTTGATGATTGCTTTTGTGGTGGCACAACTGGTAAAGTTTATGCAAAAACGACTCCTCTTTGAATAAGTCCAACAAAACTAACTATTATGATGTCATGCATAAAAGTTGCTTATAAATTTACTAAATCAAGACAAGCAGAGTCTCATAGCATTTGCTGAGACTTTGGTTTCTATGCATTCAGGTGGCCACTGTAATTGCTGTCTATGCAAATATAAGCTTTGCTTCCATTAGTGGCATTGGATGGGGATGGGCAGGTGTTATATGGTTATATAGTTTGATCTTCTACATACCACTGGATATAATTAAGTTCATAGTGCGCTACGCATTGAGTGGAGAAGCATTACATCTTGTGTTCGATAGAAAGGTTAGTGGCGTGTTCATTGCTCCATAGTTTTTACTACAATCTCTCAACCACTATAATCTCTCAACCATTGCTTGAAATGCTTCTTCTTACTTCATCTTTATTTTTGTTTTGAGCAGACAGCCTTTACTTCTAAGAAAGATTATGGGAAGGAAGATCGGGAGGCGAAGTGGATACTTTCTCAAAGAAGTCTACAAGGATCGATGTCTCCAGAATTGGAGACTAATGGGAAGCGATCATCTTTGATTGCTGAACAGGCCAGGCGGCGTGCTGAAATAGCCAGGTACCACAAAGTTTTACTGGAGTCTCTTTGAGTTTGGTTTGATCCCTTTGAAATTACTTAGCTTTCAGAGATTCTTTACCATCCTGATTCATTAGCTTATTCTAATGCCTTGATATACCTAAATTTTCAATCAGCTGGATAGTTTGGCATTGAATATTAACTGAAATGCACTAATCATAATAAACCTTGAATTTCGCAGGCTAGGGGAGATACATACTCTGAGAGGTCATGTAGATTCTGTAGTAAGGCTTAAAAAGTTGGACTTGGATTTGATCCAATCGGCTCATACAGTCTGATGCGATAATGGAGATTTAATATCGTTCAGTTTTTCAATGAAGGCAAACATGGTAGCCGTTGCTCACATGATTAATTGTTGAGTGTAATAAGCAAAAGAAAACAACATTTATCATGCGAGAGGTTTTAGAAATGGCCAGGGTGATCTATGCGTCGTTCTCAATTTTTGGGCTCGAGAGGTCAGCATTACATCTCAGAAGAGGTCTTTGAGCTAAATAAATCATGCCATTTCTTAGTATGATTGCAATTTTTTTCGATAAAGAAAGGATTATCTGTCTTCAGCTTTGGATATTCTTATTTTTATTTGTGGAGCTTTAATGTAATAGTTAGGCAACTCCCAGACAAATAAGGCTACTCAGATACATTTTTTCAATCAGAATTTATTTATCTCATATGGTTTGGAGGAAATAGTTTCCTGTAATAAGATCGTTCTTGCTTATGCAGTGGTTGTCACTTGTCACACCAAGTCAATGCATGAAATTGGAAATGGGTTGGTAATGAAAAACGCTAGCTGGGTGGTATGATAGGGAAAAGTACCTGACCGATACACCACGATCAATTTCTGAGTGGTATACACTGAGGGTTTCCATGTCCAATAGAAATAGTTGAGACTGCATTCTTAGTGCAAAAACCTAACTCGAGAAAGTAACATTATTCTGGCCTCTTTACTTGATGACTGCGTGTTTATTCTACGCTATGACAAGCATTGTTTGCAGAAGAAAATTTTCTTAGAATGAGGACATCATTTCAATGCATCATAGACCATAATGTTCATCATCAATTAATTAATTGGGTGCATCTTATACAATTTGTTCAAGAAGATAACAAATTTAGCGATCAAAACAGTTATCCTAAAGATGTACCTATTGCATTCACGTTGGAATAAGCAGAAAAAGCAGAATTCCTCCAATACAAGATATACATAAACTTCCAATTTTTCGATGCTATTCAAATCCTAACTGAAAATCTGGAAAATTAGGGATTTCAAGTAAAAGGGAATGTCAATCAGCGGTTACGGTGCAATTTAAAACTATAACCTAGTAAATTTAGGCCTAATTTCATAAACCCAACATCTACAGCGATGTAACAATACAGATATAAATGAAATAAAATAAAAAATTGGAATCTGTCTGAAAATAATGGCAGCTGGTAGATTCCAACATCTACCAGATGCAAAGCAGCGAGCGCTGATGAAGGGGGAGAGAGAGGAAAATGAGTAGAATCAATACCTGTGGTGACGGAAGGACTGCAAGCCTTGTTAGGTTCGACAATGGCAACGTCCGATGCAAAGAGAAACCCGGATGCAAAAGACCACCCCGACAGTAATCACAAACCCACACAGCGGGATGGGGAGGAAACGAGGCCCGTGGCTTCCGCAGAAGGGAAATGAGGTGGGTGGAGATTCTAGGGTTCGGAACGTAGGCGAGAATGGGGGTAGATTTCCAGCCGAAGATATGAAGTTGGTCTCCTGGGTACTGAAGGTAGGAGAAATGGGCGAGGCGCGAAGTGGAGAACTCTGAACTCGGTAACAGAGGTTTCGAGGGGGAAAAACAAATTCTCTTCCGTCTTCGCGCGCGTAGCCAGTGGCAACAATATTAGGCCGCTGCAAGAAGTTTTTTTATTTTCCAACGCATATTGTCGTCGTTATAGACTAAAATTTCGCTGCAAAAAACTAACTGAAGCGCCCCGCTTCATTAAACCGTGTATCGAGGTAAAAAAATTGCAAGGAGTAATTTAACGCTGCAAAAGTATATCTATTGCAGCGATTTTAATTTCAGCATAATTAAAAACGCTGCAAAAGACCTAATTTCTTGTAGTGAGCTCGCAACAGGATTCACATTTATGGGGATCTAGAATCCTAGATCGAGGAGAAGACTTGCTATATTATCGTTGTTTTTAATTTACCTATTATTTATATGCACAAATTAATTAGTTTTATTATGCATGGTTATTGTCGCACGTGAAACAATGGATCACAGGTTAATTAATTACTTAAAATGATCAAGAATATATCTTACTTAAATTAATGTTTTGTGTATCGTAAATACTATTATATATGCCGTCTTAGCTGTATCGCTTATTTTGCCACTTGGGTGTTACATTATATTGTGGTATTATCACATTATTTATTAAAAACAGAAAATTAAAGTTAAAAACATAAACATATATATAAAAGAGGTAGAGGAAATTTATAGTTTCAATATTAATCTTTTAATGTTTTCAAACGTAATTTTATTTAAATATATATTATTTTTTTAATAAATCATATGGTACCATATGGTGATACTACGTCGATGAGACAAAATGAGCGAAATAATTACTCAAACTTATAAATTATCGTGATAATCATGAAAAGTCGTTAATAAATTAAAAGTATATAAATATATATGTGTGTATCTATTTATGTGCCAAAACAATATGAAAATTCCATCACAAATTCGATCGTCTCCATGCGGGTTTAAATATTTTTTTGATCCTAAAGCAGTCCGTGCACGTATCAATTGTAGTGACATGCATATACGACGTCATTTCGGAAATTATTACAGTACTTAATTCGTTTTTCATGCTACCTGCATGCATTTGATTTAATCTATTATTGGATATTTTCTTGTTATATATACAAAAAAATTTGTCGGATACTGACAGTTTGATAGACCTAGGTTATATGTGTACGATTTTTTTTTTTAATTTCTAAGATTTTAATATAATAATTAAACAATTATTTATGTACGTAATTTTTAAAAAATATCTTATAATATTTATCGGCCGGTTTCAAAGGAAGAATTCGTAAATCCGTGGCTGAATTTCTGGACTGCAATTGAGTTTTATTTTTTTTTGTAAGAAACTCCATACGCACTAGATTATGACAGCTCACGTTTAATTTGGAACATAAACATTAATTATAAACAGTAATATCATTTTCTAAAAAACCGTCATATAAAGTTACCTTTTTTTTAAAAAAAAATATTATTTATAGTTATTAGGGATGATTTTTATCCTAGCCCATAAGGGCCCTCGAAGCCTAAGCCCACTAAGTGGACTTCCTTGATGATGAAATAGAGAGAAATAAGAGACTACATGAGAAGGAAATGAAAGGGAGGGGAGAAAATAATGTTAGGAAGGGAGAGAATTGGGGAACGGACGTGATGTGAATTGATGTGATATAACGAGAGAGTGAAGAATAGATAAAAATGGAAAGAATAGACGACTTAGGAGACTTCTTCTTGGAGTTACGAATGAACTTCTTGGGTTAGACTCTTGGCCAGACTTCGGAAAAGCTTCTCGGGAAGGCTTTTTCAACTTCCAAATGCGGCTTCCAGTGAATCAATGATAGTGTCTGAATCGGAAAGAATGAGCTATAAATCTACTATACAATGAGGATGAGAGATCTTAAGAGACTGTAAATTAAGCTTATATAGTGGATTCCTCCATATCCAAATTCCCGTAAACGTAAGCCTAGTGCCGAATCACATAAATCATTGTGTCTTCTGCTCTCTACTTTCCCTATATTCATCTACTGTATACCACCATTGTCATATGCATGGACCCGTACAGCCGCACCAGACTAACCATGGGCTTACACCACCTCGTTCAATCCCAGCACTGCTAGGCCCACCTCAACCTCGGCACATCGGGGGGTGATCCTTCTCTTCTTTCAGCCTATTGACGAAAATATGCGTTAACAGTAGTTACAGAGTTTGAAAGTACCGTGTATTTATTTTGAAAAAAAAAATGAGCAAATATAAGACCCATATAAAAAAGTTAATTTTTTAATAATGACTTCACTTTTTTAAAAAAATAAAATAAAATACTTGCACAATATATAATTGTATGTAACGTTATTCTATATTAGTTGCAATACATGCCTAAAGCCTTTTTATAATTAGTGGCAAAGCCTAATTATTTGGCCCAAATTAAGTAAGGTGTGCATGCACATGCTAAAAGCTTATTAAAATGACACACATGGTTAACGTCGTGCTTCATACGTCTTTAGGTCAAACTCTAGTAACTCAGATTTTCGGTCTCGCACATGTACATTTAGAAAAAATACAGAGAGTTGAGAGTTTTGGTAGAACTCGAGAAGTCTCTGATACTTAAGTCAATATCACCTTAATAATTCATGTGAGAGAGTAAATGAATCAGAAAAATTTCTTTGTAACTGGGGATCAACTTTTACACTAAGTTTTTAGAGTGAATCACCCATGCCTTATGGCAGAAGTATATGTCTCCTCAATTATATTTTTAGTCGGATTCCTTTAATGCAATGTGGTTTAGGAGGTTGCACAATTAATGCATCATGGCTTCGTGTCCCTTCCATTTTACTAGTACACGCTATCAGGCTTCTCCTCCCTTGTTGTCAAAAGATTAATGACTTTCCGTATTTTCCACTCACCTGCCTGTACAATATTTCCTGAGGTCATGTATCGTATGGGAATGCCAATACGGCGTGTCCCCTTTTCCTTCTATTTTGAAATTTTTTACATGATTATAGCCACGGGCCGGCCTCAAACTTGAGATTGGGGCCCGTTTAGTCAAGCTGGACTCTCCCGTTCTTGGCCTTGTCTTCTAGGCTTTTGGCCCGGGAAAAATCCTCCGACACCTACCAATGCTACCATATGAAAGAAGCAATTAACGATTAGTAACTCTATAGTCAAAGGTTCATCGCAGGATGAAATTAATGTTATGTCAATTTATTTACCGTCAAAGCAATGGATTGCTGGAAAAGACGAGGGAACTGTCCCTTCTAATTAATGCTTATAATTCCAAAGAGCAAAACAAAAATGTGGCCTATTCGTTGTGGCCACTTGACGCATTAATTCCCATATCACTTGTCCCTTGAGCCATGCATTCTAGTTTGTAACTAGTGCTATTGCATCCAACCGTATTTGCCTAAAAAGATATAGAAAAATAAGAAATTAGTTTAATTAAAACTTCTTCCATGCTTTACAATCTTCATTAATTTATAGATTATAGGATCCAGTGGGCTTTGACTAAAGGAGCCCACTAAGGGGAGTCACCACTGAAGATGGTTTATGATTGTATATTAGGAAAAATTTAATTATAAGCAATTTTACACATCAACATTTATATTCATCTAATGTGATTTATCAAAAGGTCAGCCTGTAATGAAAATTGTATCAATTTGAATTTTAAATATTAAAGTAACAATATTGATACGTAGATCGATATACGAATTTACTTTTACGTCACAAAATTCAAACTTAAAATCAGGTTTAAGGATTTTAAGATCTTTAATTTTAAGGTGAATAAATATAATTCAATATTAAATAACTTTTTTATTTTTTTGAAACAATTTAATATTAAATAATTGATTTTAGGTACATAAGGCTTGGGAAGTGGGAATATCTTGTCTGCTATGTAGACGATGTAACCGCGAGATTTCTCAATGTTAAGGCGGGAATTTTAGCCCTAGCATATAGGCTCAGTAATACATGGAAGAATTAGGTTGAATATAATCGAAGAATTGGGCTGAATATAATCGAAGGCCCACAACTAGGCCGTTGGATTAAATTTCAAATCTAGGGCTCAGTCCGATTCGGTCATCTCTCTCTCTCTCTCTCTCTCTCTCTCTCTCTCTCTCTCAGAGGCTGAAGACTAGGGTATTCTCACACTTCTGAGCGACCATGCTGACCGGGGATATACCTCCTAATCAGACCATATACATAAAGAATCTCAACGAAAAGGTCAAGAAAGAAGGTAAACGTCTCACTGTCTGTTTGCTTTCTGAGAAACCCAAGGAAACTATTAGAATTAGGCGAAAAAAAAAACTATTATTTTTTTAACTCACATTAGCCGCATCGGTTAGGTTTCCGGTTGAGTTGAGCGGTTCTGTTTTACTCTTACTTTTTGGCTAGAGCGGCGATAGTGCAGCACGAATTTCCGTGCCGGTTGGATAACTGCATACATATAAGTGTCTTTTGTATTTTTATGCACTTTCGGGACAAACAAACTAGAGGATTAGTTGCTGAAGTGATTTCCATGGTATCGGTGGTGCGAATACCCTATTTTTGCCTTCGTAAGTTTGATTGCTGAATAAAAGGTACAAATGGGAGCTTGTTTTCTTTTGCTTTAACTATAGAGACTAGCTCTAGAGAGGGCTCGGGCTCTTTTTGAGACAAAGTGATGTAGTTATGGTTATAGAACTGGCAAGTAGCGATTAATTTTTTATACGTTTTAAGTAGTGACTTATAAAAAAAAAGTAGCGACTTATCGAAAGTAAGCTGCAAGTAGTGATTAATTTCTTGAGTTCAGAAATAAAATGTTTGAAGTGAAACTAAAAGAATGCCTTGGTGGTGGAGACTAATCACATAGGTAAAAGAGATCATGTGCGTTAGGCATTTAGTTCATAGAAAAGCTGTGAATATAAGGAAATATTCATATTCAATCCAAGATTACTGTTCATGTATACTTTAATTAGTCCTTGTATGAGCATGCATGATTTGTGGATATTTCGATGGCTATGGTGAAGCCGAAGGGTTTAGGTGTCACATCAACTTCTAATGTAGGGGGGAAATAAGAATTGAAAAAAATATTGAAGGTAATACACTGGCATATGGATATAGTGCATTTGGCATGTAAGAGGAAACTCAGACATCCAGTTACGGTGCTGCCAATTTGTTATAATATATGTGACTAGTTAATAACCATGCCAAGTGGCTGGTGCAGTGGAGATATGCAGACTGCCCAGTTCATAGCATTAATGTGGATTTCAACCACATAAAATGATGATTCAATTTCAGTATTCGACTAATCCCCACCCCCGCGGGCGGACAAGGAATTAAATTATAAACACTATGGTGAATTGATCTATTTGCACGGAAAATGTGGGGAAGGCCTGAAGAGGCATGATTCATGGGACAATATGACGTGGTAAGGTCTTAAATTCATTGATTTTGAACAGGTAAATAATATATTAGAGTCTTGTATGATATTCACCTAGTTGTTTCCTTAAAGTTTGGACTTAGATGTCTTGAATAATATTCTTGTATTTAATGGTTACAACTTGTTTATATTTTCATACTGTACCTTAGTACTGAGCTTATCATGGGATTGATGCATTATTCCCCTTTTTTCCCTTTAACAGAATTGAAAAGATCTCTTTATGCCTTATTCTCGCAATATGGAAGGATCATGGATGTTGTTGCCTTGAAGACGCCCAAGCTTCGTGGACAAGCCTGGGTTGTGTTTATGGAAGTAACAGCTGCCAGTAATGCAGTGCGGCAAATGCAAAACTTCCCATTTTATGATAAACCTATGGTGGGTCTTAAGAACCCATTGGTACTTTGTTGCATATAGGGCACATATGCTTGTGTGTGGCCTGTGGATTTGTGTTAAAACTTTCATTTTTGAAACTAGGTCCATTCGCATGTAAATCTAATGCTGTTACCGTAGATCTTGGATTCTATCACACGGGATAATTTATGGGTTTTTATGCCTGTCAAACTTAAACCATGCCTACTCATATGGTTGTGTCCCTATTCCTGGGCTTACAAATCTTTGATTCTATAGGCATTGCATTGCTTGTAAGGTAGAGGGAAGAAATTGATGTACTCTTATGCTCAGTCCTCATCTTACTTTTGGAAGTTGAAATTGTTTGAATTTGCATGATACATGTTTAAGGAGGTTGGACATTTTCACCTGGTGAAATTTTTTACCTATGTGATTAATATCTCCTTTCTCTCTTTTAGCCAGTTGTAAGCTCTGTTTACTTTGTTGAAAGGTGTTTAAGTTACCAATATAAAACTAAGCAAATGTATATATGTATGTATGTACATATAGATAGGTAGATATGTATGTATGTATGTATGTATGTATGTATGTATGTATAGATGTGCCTACCTAGTTAGGGCATCTTGCCTATTTGTAATACTGCCTTTTGCCATTTGATTAATAAAATTTGTTTATTCATAAAAAATAAATAAATAAATGTATGTATGTATAGATAGATAGGTAGATAGATAGACCACCTAGACTTGTTGCATTTAATTTATTTTTTATAATAAGCTAAGATAGAAACTTTGTGCTATGAAATTGTGTATACAGTGGAATTATACCCACTAATGTGTGAAGAAATATTGAATAATTTCTTAAGTATAGCTGCTAATGTTGCCTTTGATTCAAATTCTACAAAGTGCTGACGTTTTGAACTTATTTTTTCTTTCAAATTAGAAATCGTTTGCTGTATTATCGTTTATTCAGTTGTCTACAATGAAGTTTAAAGACTGCATTATTAATTTGGTGCAGAGGATCCAATATGCAAAAACAAAGTCAGACTGTGTTGCTAAAGAAGATGGAAGCTATGACAAGAAAAAGAAGCTAGAAGAAAAAGGTAAGAAAAATTCTTTTGCGGTTTTTATATTGCTTCTCTTCTTCACTTCTTGTTATATCTTACATAATGTTGAAGTTTTAGATAACAATGTTTTGTTGTAAATAGTTATATAACTTCGCTATGACTGAATCCTTGCGAATTCAAGCATATAACCATTCTGGTTACAAAAAACGAATGATAGGGCTACTTGACGTGAGGGGTTATAAGAATGAAGACACACAAGACATGAAATCAGCAAATAATAACAATGGCCTTAAAACTTATGGCATCCCATAGATAAGGCGTGCCAGGGTGAGGTTACTGTTCAATCCTATATGGATGAGCTATATTTGCCTCTGAAAAGGCCGAAAACAATAATCACAGTCAAATATCTGCTTTTGCGAAATGAAAGAACTAAGTTACTAGCATTTTTTGCTAGGCTACAGTGAAGAGGCTTCTTCCGCTTGCTGATATTGCAACATCATGATTGATGACAATATTATGCAAGTGTGTTCCATCGTCTTTCTCATTAGGAAAATTTATTTTATCATTGATTGATAATTAATTATGGTTTGCACGATTGATGTGTCTACGTATGTGTTTTGACTTCTCTCATTAATAAAGTTATCTTGCTTGTAAAAAGAATTATTATCCTGGTGTGCGGAAAGCAAAGTTCTAGGACAAGGAATCAAATTTTTTATATTCGTGAAAGGATCGTAATTCCACCTTTATAAGTCCAGTTATGGGCTAACCACTTTCTTAATTCCAAGTGGCTTCTCTCTCTCTCTCTCTCTCTCTCTCTCTCTCTGTCACACACATTTTCTTACCTAAACTTGCATGTCCAGCTGAAAGAAAGCAGCGTGCTGAAGAAGCGCAGCAGTCTTCCAGGGCTAATGGTGCAACTGCTGAAAATGGAAGCTCAGCGGTAACTTTTTTGCCCCACTTTTTATTTTCCTCTCGTTTTCTTACAAGCGTTTCTGTTTGCATTTTTATTTTTATTTTTGTGTCTCTGTCTCTCTCTGGGCTAGGGAGTGGGCCCATCAAATATCTCTTATCTATAACCTTATTGTGGCGCACAATTTATTTTTTAGAATGCTTAGATGATATTCTAGGTTGACCATTAACGTATAGATATCAGGCGTGGAATGCTGGGTCATATATACCCATCGGTTACAAGCTTTCGCATTTCTTAATCTCCCATGCCTACACCGAATTTTCTCTGTTCAGGGAAAAAAAACAGGGAAATGGAACCGACTATGCTTGTTGATTGATATAATTTGGATTAAATTTTGTGTTATATGCAGGCCCCATTCCGCCAAGGAAAACCAAGCGTAAAAGAAGCAGTAGCTCCAAACAATATACTCTTCATAGAGAATCTGCCCTACGAAGCCACTAGTATGATGTTGGAAATGCTTTTCCAACAATATCCTGGATTTAGGGAAGTCCGGATGATTGAAGCAAAGCCAGGTATCGCCTTTGTAGAATTTGAAGATGACCAGCAGTCCTCTATGGCGATGCAGGCCCTTCAAGGCTTCAAAATCACACCTCAGAACCCCATGACCATCACTTTTGCCAAGAAGTAAACAATATTATTTTCATAGCAATCGTTGTCTCCGATTAAGTCCTTGAATTTTTGGTGTTGAAGAGTTTTATGCGTACTACAGTCTCGGTAGATCTTTTAAGTAACCAACTCCGGCTACTGATTTTCGCTACATCTGATTTAGATGAAAGCAAGAAATTCTATATGGTAATTATGCTATTTTGTGACGGTGTTATCTTGCGCTTTGTAATGGAGGTGGTGGGAGGGATAACGCACCAAACATGCTAAGGATGTTGATGTCTACAACATTAACTAATATGCAAAGTATCGGTGTTTTGTATTTTTGTTTTATATATATAATTTAAAAAAAAATATTTGTAACCGTGAATTATATAATTATCGTGTAATTATTATAAAAAAAATAAAATATTTATATAAAAAAATTTAATTTTTTAATAGTAATTTTTTTAAATGATTATATTCTATTTATGTACTTCACAATTTACAATTATATGTGGAATTACTTATGTTGAATTTAAGGTTTTAAGTTTTGTGTAATTATATATCTATATATAGATTTTGATGATAATAAATGAATTCAAAGAATAAAAGAGTTTCAAGTTTAAGTTGTCTACACAATGGAGTCAAGCATATTAAGAAAACAAGCATCAGTAAGAAGGGGATAAGTTTACATGAAAGTTATAGAATAATTTTGTAAATCTCTTAAAAATTTAAAATTAAGATTAAGTCTCAAAATTAATATTTTATCATAAAGCATTAAAATATATTTTTTACATGTGCATGAATATTTTGAAAATTAAATTTGAAAAATTTGAAAGATGATTAATTGTTATCTTTCATATGTGCATGCCTTGATTAAAGGTTTGAACTTTGAAAATATTAAAGATGATTGATACTTTTTTTAACTTATGCAAATGATAGATGTTTTTGTTTGAAAAATTTGAAAAGTAAAGTGTGCTCCTTTTGTCATATGCAAAAAGTAAAAGATTAGGTTTGAATTTTTTGAAAAGTAAAGTGTGTTCCTTTTGTCATATGCAAAAAATAAAAGATTAGATTTGAAATATTTGAAAAATGAATGATGTTATCTTTAACAATTGAAAAAGAAGAACATTTTATTTGAATTTTTTGAAAAAGTAAATGATGTTATCTTTGACATGTGAATCTTTTTAAATTTGAATATGAAGTCTTATATGCATATAAATAGATCATTTGAGAGTTTCACATTTACAACATCTAGAACATATAACATTCATTCAAATCTTTCATTCTTTCTTCTCTAAGCATTAAGCCTTAATCCTTATTCATTTTGAGGGAGATATAGTTTGCACTGTATTGTTCTTATTTCACTCATTGATGAGTGTTTTCTGATAATCAATCCACTATCAGCTCTTGTATTAGTAAAATTGTGTGCATAATCATTGTACGTGTAGAAAGTGTTCTACACAAGGAATAGTTGAATCACTACGTATAAGGTGATTGCAAGTGTAGAAGGTGATTGCAAGTGTAGAGGGTGTTCTATACGGACCATTTATAACGATATTGTTCAAAGGTGTAATAGGTTTCTATCTCCACCTGAAGGAGGTTGAATAATGAATTTGAAATCCTCAAGGGGTAGCTTGAGGCGAAGACGTAGGCAGTAGGGCCGAACCTCGTTAACATACTGAATTTACTTGTCTCTTACCCTTACTCTTTATATTTATTTCTATTTTATATTTTGTTTATATTTTATATTATATATTTAATTTATAATTTTTATTTTTTTAAATATAATTTAATTCACCCTCTCTCTTATTATTTATCTAGACAATCACTTATATAATATTGATGAGTTTCGTGCATCAACTCGTAACTCAATTGTTACCTTGACAGACCTTAAAATATCTATGCAATGATGTTATCTAATTCGTTGCTTCCGTATATAAGATGAATACGGAATGCGTCCATCTAATTCTAGCCATCTATTCTTCCATTAAATATAAAAAGATAGGTTGAACGTTGAAGCAACGTTATCTTGTTGGTTATAAAACCATCGTAACTCGTTAGAAAAATAAACATAAATTAAACAACCCATTGTGAGATGGTGACAGAGTGGTCCCAACTCCGCGTAACCCAGGTTATGTTCTGTAATTTTAGTGCGTCCAAATGACACAAGACGTGACCGGAAACTGTTGAAGATTTAAAAGATGAGCCCAAAACGAACAAGTGGAAACCATTTATAAAACGTAGTTGTTATAAAAATTATTAAATAATTTACTATTTTTAAACAATAAAAAAATTATGATCTCGTTTAATTATAAATATAAGATAAAATAGAATGAGATAAAAGTTAAAAATTAAATAAAATATTATTTAAAATATAAATTTTTAATATAATTTTTATTTTAAAATTTAAAAAAATTAAATTATTGATTAATTATTATATTTTATATAAAAATTTAAAAAAAGAGCAATACTACGTATAATTACATTTAAAATTGGAATGCAGATTTAGATAATTTTATATTTAAAATTTTTTAAAATTATAAAAATACCATTATTAAAATGATATATTTTTTTATTTAATAAAAGGTTTGCACATGTAATATTCATTTAGAGACTATAAATAAAATTTTTATTAAAAAATTTATAATTATTAAATAAAATAAAATAATCTGTGTAACTAAATGAAATCTAATTTAATATGATACTAATTTTAAGAAAAAAATATATTTATAAGCCGATATAGATAGACTCGCATACTGCTCGACTTCATTTTCATAAAATTAATATAATATCGAGAATTTAAATTCTCCTCAAAATCTACAAACCCAACACAGATTTAGGAAGAAATTAAGATATTAAAAATGCAAGCATTGATTTGTTTGGTTAAATAAAATTAACTCGTAAAAAAAAAAAAAAAAAAGGACTACGAAGAATTACGTACCCATAAATGCCACGTATTAAGGTAAAAAGTAAGAAGTATTTAAAATGTAGAACAAATATTGTTTTTTGAAAAATAAAAAAAATTAAGCAAGTTGAGGAGTGGCATGCCACCCACTAATCACCCATGGGGTTATAAAACTAGGAAGGGTCCGGCACTAGGAGTTGGCGTGTCAATTGCGTGGCCGGTCACTTCACAGGTGGGCCGCACCCAGCAACAACACGCCTCCCGAAACACATCCCTGAATAGCGCGTGGAGAACAATACCCAGAAATACTGCTACATGGTCGGAGAACCGAAGATCACGTAGAAATTAGCGCGTGAATTTGAGTCCGTAAAGGACATAGTACGTATAATTTCTGGGCAGGCTTTTAGTATTTTTTGTTGGTGAAAAAAGCCGTACCATGTGCACTTGTATCTGTCCTTCCTCACATGTTCCTGCCCCGAATGTGATCCCTCCCGGCTGGACCCCACCCCACCCCACCCCACCCCACCTCCAGATCACAGCTTCTGGTGGCGGTGGACATCGTCACATGGAGACACCTTTCCTCTGCCCATAAATCCCCCCCCCCCCCCCCAACCTCTTTAAACCTACAATTTTTGTTTTTTTTGTTGTTTTTAAAATACAACTTTTTTTAATTTTGATTTATTTTTATGTGTTCATGCAACTTACTATATCTCTTTAAGTTGTCGTAATTTATCAATTAAATTTTATTATATATAAATAAAATTACATATTAATTTATATATTAATATTAATTTATTTATATTTAAAATTTAAATTAACATTATTTTTAATAAAATTTATTTTTTAACTAATCATATTAAATTAATATATATTAGTATATAGTTATACTTACAATTAATTTTTTTTTATTAATTTGAGAACACATAAAAATAAAAAATAAAAATATTTAAGAACACATCAGATCCATGTTTTCAAAAATAAAACGGTTTTGACGTTTTCTTTCTCGTATTCTACGGAAAGTACTGGATCATAGTTTTTTAAATATTTCTTTAAACTTTTTATGGTCAGAGATTTTTTTCGTGGCAATGTGATAATGTATATTAATATAATAAAAACGCTCACAAGCTCCAAAAGTCGAAATATGAGTTCCTATTTCCTAACAAATTGTAAAAATAGTAATATCTTATCCTAGTCTTTGACCCTCAATTTATGTTCCATTTTCAAGAGAGTTATTTACTCAAACTAGTATATAAATATATATATTTTTTTAGGATAATGATAAACTTATTATTTTTCTACCACTCATTTACTATTTTACAGTGTATTTAAAAAATCTTATTTTTTTATTATTTTATTTTAAGTATTTTTATAACATATTTAATTATTAAGAAAAAAATTAAAAATAAATAATTTTATTATTAGTCATTTTCTTAACCATTATGTAAAAAAATAAAAAAATAAAAAGAATAATAAATGAGTAGTAAAAAAAATACTATTTTCAAAATAATAATAAAAGGATTATTAATATTTTTAAAATAGTAAACCTTTTCTCTCAAATTTCAAAGAATTAAAAATAACAACACTATCAAATAAAACAGAAAGCAGAAAACTAATTTTATTTTTACTTTTTGTTGGCATATAAAAACGTAGTCAACCTTCAGTGAAGTGGCAATTGACAAAATTCCCCGAAAAGCCCAGTACTGTAATTTCACATCCCGCCTCCTATCTTCCTCGGCTCCCGATCTTTCCTTCCTTGAACCGTACTCCCCCAGCTCCTGAACCACATGTGACTTCGTTTTTGACTTCTCAGCCATAACTACCGTTTTAGTTTAACGGTTTAGAACCTCAGAGACATTCTCGGAAACCCACTCTGTATACCACTGCACTCTCCCAAAACTTACCCATGAAAAAGCACCGCGACGTTATCGTCAACCCCTTCGACCTCCTCACCGACGAGATCGTCTTTGCCATCCTCGACCGCCTGAACGACGACGCATTGGCGAAGAAGTCCTTTTCACTCGCCTGCAAGAGCTTCTATACCATCGAGTCCCTCCATCGCAGAGCCTTGAGGCCTCTCCGCTCCGAACTGGTTCCGCGGCTCCTCAAACGTTACAGTTTTATCTCCCACCTCGACCTCTCCTTGTGCCCTTGCGTCGAGGACGGCACGCTGTTTCGGGTAGCCGCCGAGACTCGGTCTTGTCTTCGCTCGATCGATTTGTCTAAGTCGAGGTTCTTTACGCATGCCGGCCTATCCACCCTCGTGACGATGTGTGCGGGATTGGTGGAGATCGACCTGTCGAACCGGACGGAGCTGAGCGACTCGGCTGCTGCGGCCATCGCGCAGGCGAAGAATCTGGAGAGGCTTCGGTTGGCGAGGTGTAAGATGATCACGGACATGGGGATTGGTTGCGTGGCTGTTGGGTGCAGAAAGTTGAGGTTGGTTTGCTTGAAGTGGTGCCTGCGTGTTAGTGATCTTGGAGTGGGATGGATTGCTATGAAATGCAAGGAGATTCGGAGTTTGGATCTTTCTTACTTACCGGTAATTCATTTTACTTCTTTTTGTCCCTTTTTTTTTCTCCGCCCGTTCGTTAACTAAGAAAGCCGAAGAAATAAATAAGAATGTGTACACTTCAGTAGTTGATACTAAAACCAGTGTTTTCTCAGAAAACAAAGGAAATGATCTTTTTTTTTTTTTTTTTTGGTTGGCTGCTTTATTTGACGCGCTTCATTTTGGGGTGTTTACCTTTTACTTTTGTTCAGTTGGTTTCATGGTTTGCACTGGTTGTTATCTGAATTTTCTTTGCTTCTGAGACGTTGCTTCTGTGTTAATTGCTCTTTTGCAAACGTGAGGAGGTTTGCGATTTTAAAATGATGTCTTTTGTGTTAAGATTGGGACCGTGTTCTTCTTGGGTGCGCTGGTGTTGTTATTTTTGTTGGTGGATGCCTTAACTATTTCCAATCTATCGAATTTTCCATAACTCATTTTATGGGTTTTTTTGTTATTTGAGACTGGTCATCCAGAATCGGATTCGAAATATGGGTTTCTTTAGAAGCTGTCGTTGATGATTCATGTAATCTAATATACGGCAGCTTGGACTGCAATAAGATTTTATTTCTGTGGATGATTATGCTAAATACTGTGATTATTAAAGTTCTATCTGTAATGATATTAGATCGTGGTTGATTGTTTTACCTTGTTCTTTTTTTTTTTTTGGGGGGGGGGGGGGTTATGGTTGTGTTGAATGTAGTTGACCAATAATTGGTCAAAAAGTTGCAGGTGATAAAAATAGATAAATTGCCTAGTGCTCAGAACTTGGCAATTTCTATGTTTGTTCCACGGTTGTTTAGGCTGTCTTCTATATGCTGCTGCTTCATTTATTCGAACTGGACTGATTTTTTTTTTTTTTTTTTTTGGCGTTAAATAGAAAGAGAAGTTGCTGCCGCAATTCGACATAATGGAGTCATTCAATAATGATATACGATAATACAGTCATCGCTTAGTGGTTTCATAAATTCAAAGTCTCCTGTACATGAATCATATGCATGCCATCGTTAAGCAATATTTTTGTTACCATTTACATGCTGTAATTATTTGTTAGGCAGTTTTAGCATTTTCTTTCCGTTTTCATTTTTATTTCTATTTTCCCCCTTTTCCCCCTTAAAGGTAAAAACTTTCTATGCTTTTCCCATTCACATGCTGTAATTATTTGTTAGGCAGTTTTAGCATTTTCTTCCGTTTTTATCTTTATTTCTATTTTCCCCCTTAAAGGTAAAAACTTTCTATGCTTTTGAACTGCAGATCACAGAGAAATGTCTTTCACCAATACTGCAGCTAGAACATCTTGAAGACCTGGTTCTTGAGGGATGCCCTGGTATTGATGATGATGGCCTTGCAACCCTCAAACACAGTTGCAATTCGATAAAGGTACACTTTATTTTATTTTTTTCAAAATCCTATTGCTTATTTTTACTACTTTGACAATTTATGATATCTTTCTGGCATGGCTGTATATTTTGTTTAACTTTTAGGTATATGCCCATCATAAGTTTAAATGTAATGTTCAGATTAATGATGAGAACTACATTCCATCTCAACTGATTTAGACTTTATGTTTATCTTCCTTCAATTTACTGTTATTAGGATCGACATTTATCATATTTCCATTTTCCACAGATGCTTAATTTGTCCAAGTGTCAGAATATCAGTCATGTGGGGTTGTCTTATCTGACAAATGGCGCTGAGCACCTACAGCAGCTTGTTCTAGCATATGGTCCTGCGGTGAGTCTGTAAAATATTCAGGCAATTTGCCTACCAAAAGTTTTCCTTTGACTTATTCTTTATATCCCTAATTGTTGTTCAGGTCACGGCTGATATGGCAAAATGTCTGCATGATAGAGCGGGGTTGCAATCGATTAAATTAGATGGATGTTCAGTTACAACTTCTGGGATAAAAGCCATTGGAAGTTGTCTTGCCTCACTGGAGGAGATGAGCTTAAGTAAGTGCTCAGGAGTGACTGATGAATGCCTATCCTTCCTTGTGCAAACACACAAAGAACTGAGGAAGTTAGACATCACATGCTGCCGCAAGATAACACATGCCTCTATAGACAGCATCACGAATTCTTGCACCTTCCTTACATCTCTTAGGATGGAGTCTTGTAGTTTCATTTCAAAGGATGCCTTTACGTTGATTGGAAGATGCTGCCAATTCTTGGAGGAATTGGATGTCACAGATAATGAAATTGATGACGAAGGTTTTGACTTGGGCCATACTTTGCATGATTTATAATATATGCACAGATTATGTATGTACTTTTATTTCTGCAGGGTTGAAGTCCATCTCGAGATGTTCCAAACTTCTTACCTTAAAGCTTGGGATTTGTTTGAACATAACTGACGATGGGCTTACTCATGTGGCAAATGGTTGTCCTAAGCTCAAAGAGCTAGATTTGTACAGGTTTGGGACTTTTCAACTCTGTAAGACTCCCCCCAAATAATGGGATTCTCTGTAGTTTTCTGAAATTAGGGGCATTGACCCTCCATTGTTTGAATTCAACTTGAAAATGAAAATGAACCAACAAGTTATGATCTGGTGAGGAGGGGTGCCCAACCCTGTCTGAGAAAAGCGGGGTGTAGGGGATGCTTTGAGCAGTGCTTTGATAAATGAAGAATAACCTAGATCTTCTTTCCCATACGGCATGTTATAAAAACATAACTTCTGTACACTGGCAATCCCAACGACATACTGAATTGGGAAATTACACAATTAGTTTCTAATTCAATAGTGGAAATTTTAGTATGTCTTGTAAAGTGTTGGGGAGCTGCACCAAAAGAATTTTATTTGTTTCAGACATTTATGTTATTTAACTGTTCGAAATTTCAAGTGCATTTCTCAGACTTGGTTTCATCATAATGTTAGATTGAGTTATATTAAGAAGGCCTGCATTCTTTAGTAATCTTGTTTTCTTTCTCTTGTAGATCCTCTGGAATAACCGATGCTGGCATAGCAGCAATTGCTCATGGATGTCCTACACTGGAGATGATTAATATTGCTTATAATGATAAAATAACGGATAGGTCATTAATATCCTTGTCAAAATGTCTGATGTTAAAAGCCCTCGAAATTCGAGGATGTCATTCTGTCTCATCAGTGGGTATATCAGCCATTGCTATGGGATGTAGGCAACTTATGGTGCTGGACATAAAGAAATGTGTCAACATTAACGATAATGGAATGATTCCACTTGCACAATTTTCTCAAAACCTCAAAGAGGTACTCTCCGTTTCCTTTCTCTAGTTGTCAGGGTCAGAGGGAAATTGAACGTTGATGGCAACATATTAAAATACTGTTAGGGGTTCCTTTCTTTTGCTGCAGATAAACTTGTCATATTGTTCAGTTACGGATGTAGGGCTCTTAGCACTTGCTAGCATAAACCAGCTACAGAACATGACTATCTTACACTTGGCGGGTTTGACCCCTAACGGTCTAGCTGCTGGCTTGTTGGCCTGCCGATGGCTAACAAAAGTGAAGCTCCACAAATCCTTTAAACCTTTACTTCCTCAATCCATTTTTCAATTCATGGAAGGCCGTGGCTGTATGTTTCACTGGAGGGACAAAGCATTCCAGGTACTTATTGGCATCACCTTTTTCAACTGTATGTATGCAACTTGGATTACAATTGGAATGGCTGTTATAAACTTGTCATGTCACTCGGATTCTGTACGTGTGGCTGGCAGGTGGAAATAGATCCGAAAGGATGGGAGCTGCATTATGGTAGGAGTCCTGAAGCTCCATAGAAAAGGGAGAAAAGTGGGGGTGGTGGGCTTATTTTCTCTGTATTTGACCTCTACTTGGTGCCTGAAGCATGGAGTCTGGAATTTTATGTAATCAAATTCAATGGATATTTGGATGCCGAGACTATCCACTCAATGCTGGAATCAACAACCATATTTGACCATTTTGTTGGCCTTGTCAGTTTCTGTCTGTGTTAAATATTACAAAGGTAGACCTTGGATGATTTAAAACAGCCTAGGACTAGTCACTTTGGGGAAGGCTTCAGCTCAGTCCAGGTCTGAAAAAATTGTAATACTTCCTAGATATGAGATATGAACTCATTCAAATATTCACTTCTCATCGTCTGATCATAGCCCTGGGGAATAAATTAATTAATACATTTAAGTAACCAAATAATAAAATATAAAATAATCTTGAACCCCATGCATAAGGGAAGGAATCAGGACATAATGCAATAAAAATTGGGAAGTATCTATTCTTCAAACATCATGGGTCATGACTGGCCTTAAATCCCATTCTTCCCATTCAAAATATTTGACTTAAAATATAAATTATTAAATATTACCTTTTCTTCCCGTCAATGGCACTCATGGTTGGATGCCTCGATCTAGAAAACTCTCTGGGGCTGGCAAAAGTTAGTCCTTGACTTTTGTTATTCAATTAAGCTGTTCAAGATCCTTCAAAGATTTTGTTTTTATTATTCGATTGAGTTTCTTGGATAATATTAACTCTTAAAATAAATATTATAAGACTTGTTTCATATTTTTGGATAAGAATGGTAAAAGTTTCGACCTGGCCATTAATTGAATCAATTGAAGACTGATAAGCAATTTTGTTGTCTCTCCTCCATATATCTTGTAAAAAACATTACAATAACTGTGGGGGTCCAATGCTATGTTAATGAATAACCTAAGATAGGTAACTTGCTGACCTACCCACATTAATGTTATATGATGTTGCACCACTAATCATATCGATGAACTCAGAAATGTACGGAAAAATATCTAGCACCTATATATGTTCGAAAAATGCATGTGGAATTCCAGTTGTGAAGAGATAAGAAGAATTAGGTCTAGGTCTGGTTTAGATAGTGAAATCATTTCAACTCATTTAATTATTAAAAATTTTTCAAACTTTTAAATAAAATATAATAAGTAATTAAATTTTTTTAAATTACAAAATAAAAATAATATTTTAATAATATTTCATTCAATTTTTAATTTTTATCTCATGCCATCTCAATTTATTATTCAAACCATAACTAATATTTACTCATGCTTGGAATGCAAACATTGTATTAAAAGCAACTGTCAGACACGCTAAGTCACAAGTCATTGTCTGATTATTGCCATGGAAAAAAAAAAAAAAAACAAAGAGAATGAAGAAGATGTTGGTCACAATTGAAAAGGCTGTTTGTAATCGTGTTACTCAGAATTCTGTATGTACAGTTGAAAGAAGGAATTAATTAAATAGATCCAAAAGGAAATAACTAATAGAGTTGTTTTATCTGCACATGTATGTTTCAATCAACCAAATTTGACCATTTTATGTTGAAGATTGAGAGAACTACGGTGTTTACTCTCTGCCTGGATGATCAATGGGGCCGTGACTTGTGCAGGATATTCCATTTCCTCCCCCACGACTTTCAGCACTGATTATATATGTACATAACGGGATTGAGATCATGAAGCTACGATTCGATCCATTTTGAGCAAGCAAAATGTATAGACCCGAGATATTACAAGGAGATAACAAGTACACCAAGAGACATAGGAAATTTCATTGTTCACTCAAGTATAGTGCATTAACAATAAAATTTCTGTCTGTCTGTGTGTTAACCCCATGCCAGCTTGTAATACACCACCCGTGCAAGAAAAATCATTTCCTGCATCACACACTAATATATATATATATATAATTTATTATTTTTATTTAAATACACACTAATATAATATTATGTATATTAAAATAAAAAGATAAAATAACTTATTAACATATTAATGTGTGGCTTAAAACTGATAAGTAGCATTTCTCCCGTGCAAATCATTGCTCTTTGAGGGGATCATTTGCTCCAGGTCACATGTTTGTGTAGGGCCCCTAGGAGAGCTCCTCTAGATCCTTTAGTTCCGGATTGTAATTTGTGGGTCATTTTCCTTGTTCTATACCTTAATCGTTTGAAGTTTTAATAAATAAATTGCTACAATGATCACATGATTCAGATAAATATTAATTTTATTATTATTATTATTTTCTTTTATCTTTGATTCTTTCGTACTTAAAAAAGAAAGAAGGTGAAGTGGGTGTGTCTTAAACTTGGAAGGGTTAAATCACGTTTTTTATTCTTTTTTGGGGGCCGGGTCAAAAACAACTTTAACGTAGTCATGTTGTGCTAGAGCAGTATTTCAAGAATTAAGATCTAGACTTTTTTTTTTTTTTTTTATTTGAAGTAAAGATAGTATTCATTTCTATTCAAAAGAATTACAATATTTCTCTCTCATCATAGAATTCATTATCTGTAAGGGACCCTCTTCCATTCAAACATTCTCCTCATTACAATTAAGTCCTAACTTTGCAAGTATATGAGCCGTGTTATTGGCTTTTCTGTATGTAAACTGTACAGACCATTGCGGTTTGTCACCCAACATCTTCCTAATATCTTCTATGACAACTCCGTGCTCTGCCCAGACCTCTTCTTTGCCATTCGCATCATTCACTATAGTCTGGGAATCCCCTTCAAAGCATGCTGAAGAGATCCCCACTTCTTGACAAAAGAACATAACACTTCTCAAGGCTAATGCTTCAGCCAACACTGGCTTCATACTAGCTTGAATCCCCGAGCTCAAACATGCCAGAATATCCCCATCTGCATTCCTCGCAATCATACCAATTCCCACCTTCTTTTCCTGCACACTGATTGATGCGTCCCAATTAATCTTGCTGAGCACATTTGTTGGTCTTTGCCACTTAACTTCTCCTCTATCTGGTTTACTCTTGAAATTCTGAAGTTTGGCAGCAATAAACTCATCCCTTCCTTGTTTTGCAGCACTCAAGATTCTTTTCAGGCTCTCAAATTTCCTGTCAAAAATTAATAAGTTTCTTCTCAACCAAATACCTCTTAGAGTGCAAGCCACTAACTCAATCTCATCTTCATCCAAGCTGGAATTCAACTTCTTCCACAGCTCTATAAACTCCAATTCTGTTACAGCCCACTTCTGCACTGGGCTATCGCTTTCTGCCCATACATCAGAGGCCGCTGGACAACACCACACCGCATGGATAGTTGTCTCCACTTCATTCTCACATACTGGACATTTGTTACATTCAATGACACGCTTCTTAAACAAATTCAATCTTGTGGGTAATAAATCATGGCAAGCTTTCCATAAAAAATGCTTCACAACCCCTTGCACATTCAACTTCCAAATTGATTCCCAAACCTGTTCAGCCTCAGCCATCATTGAATATTCACCTTTGCCCGCTTTAACCCTCGAGTGCTCTAAATGGTAAGCACTTTTAACTGAAAACACACCCTTAGCCGAGCCACTCCACATCATTCTATCCACCTTACCCAACCTACTAAGTGGAATACTGCAGATTATTCCAGCCTCTTCTTCATTGAAAATCTACTCTATCAAATCCTTCTTCCAGGTACCCCTGCTCCCCTCAATTAGCTGTTGAACACAAGCATCTTCCTGCAATATGGACACATTAGAGAGAACTTTAGGATTTGAAGACTGTGGCAACCAGCAATCCTTCCATATCTTAATCTTACTTCCATCCCCCACCTTCCATACCATCCCTTCCTTTATCAAATTAAGAGAATACCATAAGCTTCTCCATATTAAAGATGGGCCATAACCTACCTTAGCTTTCAGTAAATCCCCATGCTTGAAGTATTTTTCTTTCATAACTCTCGCAACCAAGGAAGTTGGGTTATTAAAGATCCTCCAACATTGCTTGGCCAGCAAAGCTTTATTAAAGCTTTCAAGATCCCTAAAACCCAAACCCCCTCTCTTCCTAGAATCTCCCAACTTAAACCAACTCCTCCATTGTATTCTTTTGTCATTTTGCATGTGACCCCACTAGAACCGAGCCATGACTGAGGAAATATCTTTGCAAAGTTGTCTAGGCATTCTGAAAACACTCATGGAGTACATTGGTATCGCTTGAATGACTGTCTTAAGAAGGATTTCCTTTCCAGCTTAAGACAGAAAATTGTTCTTCCAACTATTAACTTTTACCCATACCCTTTCCTTTAAACTCTTGAAGGTATTGTACCTAGACCTTCCAACCAAAGCTGGAAGTCCTAAGTACTTTTCATAGCTTCCACAAGTTGCTACTCCTACCATCTGCTGAATCTGAGATCTCACTAACATAGGAGTATTCAAACTGAAGAATATAGTAGTTTTTTTTTTTGTTAGGACATTGTCCTGATGCCTTTTCATACATATCCAACAGTCCCTGGATCCTCCCCCATTCTGCAATACTTGCTCTTCCAAAGATAACAAAATCATCAGCAAATAACAAATGGTTTACCTGTACCCCACCCTTCGCAAAGGCTACTCCCCTTATCTCTCCTTGTCTTTCAGCTGATTCTAATAGAGAACTCAGTCCCTCAGCACACAACAGAAATAGGTATGGAGATATTGGATCTCCTTGGCGAATCCCTCTTTCAGGTTTAAGGACTTCCCCTGCTGACCATTCACCAACACAGAGTAAGAAACAATTTTTACACACTCAATCACCAAAGAAATCCATCTCGCTGCAAAGCCAAGCTTTTTCATCATCATCTCCAAGAAACTCCATTCAATTTTATCATACGTCTTAAAAATGTCCAGTTTTATTGCCATTCTTCCCATCTTCCCTTTCAGCCTTGTCTTCATGGTGTGTAGCGCCTCATAAGCTACCATTATATTGTCCGTGATCAATCTTTCCGGGATGAATGCACTTTGGCTATTTGAGATGATAAAAGGAAGGATTTTCTTCAACCTGTCAGCTAGCACTTTGGACACAAGCTTATACAAAGTATTACATAGACTGATGGGTCGGAAATCACTAGCTTCAACAGGATTTTTTTATCTTAGGGATTAAAGCAATATAAGTAAAATTTATCCCACAATCCAAACCCCCCCTCCCATTAAGAAAATTAAGAATAGCTTCGCATACCTCCTTCCCGATTATATTCCAATAAGCCTGGTAGAAATATGCCCCAAAGCCATCTGGCCCTGGGGATTTGAGAGGTCCCATCTGTTTTAGTGCTTCCTCAACTTCAGTCATATGAAACTCTTTCAGCAATTCAGCATTCATATCACAGGTTACTCTTGATTCAACAGCTCTTACACATTTTGCAATGGCTACTTCTGATGGTCTTGATGAGCTAAAAGTACTTGTGAAATGCTGGAAAAAAACCTTCTCAATCTGCTGCTGTTCTGACAGTATCTGGCCTTGGGTATTCTTTATTTCCTTTATCCAATTCTTCTTCCTCCTTTGACTTGTACAAGCATGGAAAAACTTAGTGTTTTTATCCCCATGCTAGTACCAATTCCTCTTCGCACGTTGCTTCCATTTCAAATCTTCTTTCTCCAGTAATACACCCAATTCCTCCTGCAATTTCTTAATCAAAACTGTATTAAGTGGTCCCTCTATCTCTTATTATTTTTTGAGTTTCTCGGTTATAAGCCCAATCTCCTTTTCTCCATCATTTCTTTGTGAACTCCATCTAATAAGCCCCCCACTACACCACTTCAATTTTTCCTGAACCTCAGCTAAGAACTTGTTTTCACTAAGGCTCCTCACCCACGAATCTTTAACTATCTTTCCCCCCTCCTCCTCCAAGGTCCATTTTACCTCAAATCTAAAGCATTTCTTCCTGCGTTTTATAGCAACAACCTCATCTCTTATGGTCACCATTATAGGTAAATGGTCTGATTGACTTGTAGTAAGGGTCTCCACTTGACTTTCATAACATAACTCCATCCATCTATTATTTCCCAATGCTCGATCAAGTCTTTCTTTAGTAAAGGATTCATCCGAGTGTTTATTACTCCAAGTAAATTTCAATCCCTTCCATCCTAGATCATAAAGACCATTCCCTTCCAAACATTGTCTAAAATCTTCCATTTGGCTCTCCGATCTAGGTCTGCTCCCTTCCTTTTCTGCTTGACTAATAATCTCGTTGAAGTCCCCGATTACACACCATGCAAGATCATTGGTAGGTTTCAGGATGGATAGCAAGTTCCAAGTGTATTTCCTTCTACTAACCTCAGGGTGTCCATAGAAACCACTTAAAATCCATGGCATTCTTCTCCTTCCAAACAGTACCTGAGCACTTATGTGATGCCGAGAGAAATTAATAACTTCTAGTTCCACCTCTTCCCTCCATAACAATGCCAATCCCCTACTTTTCCCCTTAGGCTCCACTACAAGACAGCCTGTGCACCACAATCTCCTTTTAATACTATCAAATTTTTTGGCCACTAGTTTAGTCTCCATTAAAAAGACTATGTTGGGTCTCTTCTCCTTTATTAATAGATAAAGATCTTGAACTGTCCGGGGGTTTCCAAGCCCCCGGCAATTCCAACTCAATATTTTCATGAAGTTTGGCGGGGCTGTCTAGCAGCCTCCGCCAATAACTCAATACATTCCTTTCCCTCTCCTTCACCACTTTACTTCCATTTTTTTAGAGTATTTTCTGCAACCCCACTTCCACCTTCCAAAACCATCCCACGTTTACCCCTTACTGCCCTCACCCTATCCACATGAACCATTGCCCTCACCCCATCCATATGAACCACTGCCTCCCGAGCCCTTCTTTTCCATTTTCCACTTTTCATTGGACCATCATCTCCCCTTCCCTTATCACAATCTGGTTTTTTATTATTTCTTCCTTCTTTTGAACTTTTTCCATTAAAGGACCAGCAGCAACTAACTCCTTTACTACCTCAACTCTCTTGCAATTTTTTTCAAACACCTGGCCCACCACATTCTGCTCCACCACTTCTATACCCCTTTCAACACTTTCCACTCCCTTTTCGGTCTCTCCATTATTACTATCACTACCTAAATCCTTCTCCTCCTTCCCCATTCCCTTACCCGACCTCCTAACATCCTCTTGAAAAAATTCAGATCTAGAAGATCCTTCCCACTCCTTCCTTACGTTCCCCTCATCCCTGAAGTCACCATAATCATCCACATTTTTAGGAATAACCCTCTCACTCTTCCTTCCCATACCATTATCAGCACGAAGCCATGAACCATATTGCATTTTTTCACCATTATAATCTGCAAGTTTAACCCCCATCCTACTACATACCTTACCACCATGTGTTATCCACCCAGATTTAAAACAAATCTTAGGTAGTTTTTCATATCTCAGCGGGATCCAGTGCTTCTGTCCTAGCAAGTTAACAATTCTTCCTCTCGCAATAGGTCTCATCAGTATAAGCTCTATTCTGACTTGTAAGAATCCTCCCCACCCCGTACCATCCTCCTTGACATCAACATCCAAAACTTCACCCAACGAACCCCCCTAACTACTTGCCGATCTCTCTGTTCATAAGAGCAAGAGGCAAATTGTTTAACCGTGCCCAAAAAACTTCTTTATCAAAATTCATCCGCTGAGGAGGAACAAAGCCATCAAACAGTTTCAAAACAAACAACCAGTTATCGAACAACCAAGGTCTACCTTCCAGGATCCTTAGTTTGTCTTCCTGGTTCTCGAACATTATAACAAACAGGTTAGTTGCAATTTCTTGAAATCCAAAACCCCTTCCTATTTTCCATATCTTTGCCATGGTAGATCTGATAACCTTCTTCCCCACCCTACGTTCAGCCCACAGCCTCCCTACCAAACTCCTAGCTCCTCTCTCCTCAGTTAGATCCACACTTGCAGGTTCAAGTTCAATAATGGAATTCTCCTCCTCCATGAGGCTGAGATGATCCCATTTAGACTCCAATTCCTCCATACCTTCTACTTCCCGATCTCCACAACCTCCTTGCCGGAACGAGAGGGGAGAATGTACCTCACTTACTCCAAGAGCAACGAGACGGCCACTCGAGAGAAAACATAGAGGAGACTCTAACTTCGGCGAAGAAGAACCTAGACGCTTGAAAATTGTAGATCTAGACTTGATATAGTGGAAAAATGGATAAAATAATATAATTTTAATGGATGGTGCATGTGCATGATATAACTAAAGTCTTAATTGATGTAGGACCATTGAGTCTGATAATGCAGAACTGTCAGATTTTATGTTGATAGCACTAAACTATTTTAAAAGAGTTTTGTTACGTACAAATAAAATCGCGTATCAGTCAGCATATCAATACTAATTTTTTCATATTTAAAATTTAAATTAATACTATTTTTAATAAAATTTATTTTTTGATCAATCACATTAAATTGATATACATATTAGTATGCAGTTGTACTTGCAACTAGATTTTTCTATTTTAAACATATAAATCCACATAAATAGTTAAATACAACAAGCAATGGTAAAAAAATTTCAGAGTAGTGTACTGTTGCCCACATGGCAGTCTTTTGAGTATAACTTTGACTGCAGGTAACAAAATCGCCTATTGGACTCCAATTTCGAAAAAGAATTTTGCCATGGTCATTAAGAGTATTCCCAATAGATTCTTCATCCTATCTTTTAAAATACATCATTAAAATACACTTTTTCTATTTTACATATTGACTTTTACAATATACCATACATCAACTTATTTATTTTTTCTTCATATCATTTAAATATTATACTTTTTAATATATTTTATTCATTTCAAATAAAGTAAAAAGTAGAAAATAAAGAAAGAAATGAATAAAGAGTAAAAAGTAGAAAGATAAATGAATTGAAAATTTATACAAAATGTGAACAATATTTTATAAATATAGAAGAGGTACTGTAGTAACTGTATATTAAAAATAAAATACATAATCCAATGGAGGCCTCTTTTGAGCACATTCTTTTATATTTTAAAGAAATATCTATTTTACAATAACGATTGGGAGTGCTCTAACTATGCCTAGTGGTTTACATATTGATATCAAAATTAGTTGTTATTTTTTTTCCTTAAATAGTCAATTTACATGATTTTTTTACCTTTTAAGGAAATGATTCATTTTAGCTTTTAGATATGATTTTGATTTTGATTAGATTTTTGTAAGATTCTTATTTATCATTGATTTTTTAATCAATAATTAAGTTTTTGGATTTTCGAGTAAAATTCTCATCATTTTGGATTCTTATAATTATTTGAACCTGACTTGGAAGTTTTAAAACTTGGTTTCGAATTTTATGAATAGAATCTCTTTTTAGATTTTTTCTCTATTTTTATATCTATTTTCAATCTCAATTTTATAGTTTATTTAATTTTTAATTTTTTTTAAAAAAAGACTGTATCTTAATTTTATTAATAGTCATCTCTTATGGTGGAGAAATAACTTTTGCAATTGTCAATCGGTGTAAGAGTTTTGCCGGTTACATAATTTTAATTTAATTTTCAATCTCAATTTTAATTTCTAGCCACTAGAATAATAAATCTTAGTTCTGCCGGGAATAATTTAATCCAGATGCTAATTTATGAATGATATTACAATGTAGGTTATAATTGTAGAGGTTAGTTTTTCCAAAACCGAAATACGTAAAATTGGATACGAGTTATGCTACAAACAGTAGTTTTTGTGTATTGTTTATATATTCTATTGATATAATTAGTTAAATTAATTATTTTATATTAAAATAAAATTACGTAACTAATCACATTAATAAAATATATAAAAAATATAAAAAAATAACTTTATATAAAATTTTTAAATATTTAAATTAAGTAAGAATCAATGAATAAGATGAAGTAAGAAAAAATGCAATAAAAAAAAGAGGTGGAAAATATGTAGTCTACAAGAATCATAATTGGCCTTTATAATTCCCATTTCCATTATTCAAAACGTTTTACCTTGCCTGCATGCGTAGATATAACTCTTGGATCAGTCTCTTCCCCTACTCCCACTCCCAACAGCAATGGCAAATAGTCATAGACTCTCCTCGATCTGCACTCCAGATTCGGGCCAGCCAGCAAAAGTCAGTAGTACTGTTATTAATTCCCCGAATCCAGGCCATGCAAAAAAGCAATATCCTTGAATCTAAGCCAACCGGGATTTGAAACCTTATTCCCCTACATAATTCGGTGCAATCAAAATGTCAGATCGTGATGTCATTTTATTGTTCCCTACATTGATGGAAACCGATGGAATAATATATATGGAGAAATAATATTTGAAATTGTGGTTGTATAAGTGGCGTGCAGTCGTTTTAAAAAAAATGAATTAATATAAAACTTATATGAAAAAAAACTAATCTTTTAATTGTGGACCCCACTCTTTTTCAAAGCAGTTGCGCGGCATTTATAATTCCATAACCTGTACGTAATATTGCTCATATATATATATATATATATATATAGAATCTTTAGAATCTGAACTTGGATACACAAGAAGTGTTACAAAAGCTTCGTTTTTCTTTTAAACTTAGTAATTAAGAAAGTATTTTTAATAATATTATAAATTTTTTTTTATTTTTTAATAAATATTTAAGAATATAAAAAAATTAAATAAAAAAAATTTAAAACTTGTTCGGTGATTTTTCGGTAGATATAGCACCACTCATATATATGAAAACTACAACAAACAAAAACAAATTACAAAAAATAAATATATAAATTATGTGACTTTATAGAATCTATTAGATATATTTTATAACAAAACTAATTTTATAATTTAAATTACCAAATCATGCCATTTCATATTATAGATTTATTTTTATATAATTTTTTATAATTAAAAGTAATTTCATATATATATATATATATGTATACACACACGTGCAGTTCGATCTAAAAGTGCTATATGATGACACTGTTTTACTCGTATATAACTTTGTTTAGCTAGCTGCTTTTAGCTTCGTTGCCTCAATTGTCTCCTCTAAATTCTATTCAACCGCTTGACTTTGATTGGGTTATAGTACCGCAGTACTTGTTACGAATGCTCTACTGGATCGACTTAATTTCTAAATAAATGATACAGCTTTCAAGTTGTGGTCCATTACGTTCATGTACATGCATTTATTTTTTTTAAAAAGAGATGAAAGTCAGCTATCCATTAGTGACTCCTTTCTAATATTATTAAAAAACTTCCACTTATGGCAAATGAATACCATGATAATAAGAATACATCATGACAAACCCAAACCGGCTCCACTAATATCTAACATAAGGAATATCCAACCTATTTGTACGTATAAGCCCATTCAATCTACCCTAACCAAAGTTCTCATAAAACAAAATTCAAAGTCTCGCCACTCGCCCATATTTTGCTAAAAAAATCTATTACCATATTAGCTTATCTAAACACATGCTAAAATTGAGCATTCATCAGAGAGATAATAGAATGTATTTATTTCCAAAAATACCAATATTTACAAATCTTCAAGATAAAGCATCCCATAATCAATCCGACTCAACTAAAACATTTTGCAACCCTAACTACTGACAGAAATAAAGCCCATCAAGCACTACTCTACACTAGGGGTGCTACCCGCACCATACGGTGTGGGGTAGACCCCACCCCCCGACCCCCCGCCCCCCCATGGGGCGGATGGGAAAAATCTCCCCCATCCCCCGCCCCCGGTGTGCGGGGGTGGGGTACCCCGTCCTGCATGACGGGGTACGGGGTGGGGGGGCAATCCGTCCGCCCCCCGCACCCCCTTCTGGGCCTTGGGCCCAAGAACAATTTCTGAGCCATTTTGGACCCAAAAACCTCAGTAATGGGCCAAAATTGCCCACAAGTATGTATTTTTGGCCCAAAAAAAGCTTGTAGGCCATTTTTATTTTTTAGCCCATCAAATTATAAGTAAAAAGGAAAAAACAATTTAAAACCCAGATTAAAAAAAAATGTTATGTCTAAGAGTCTAATACGTAATAAACTAATAATAATAACTAAGCTATTACAAAATTGAAAGGCTAAACAATTACAAAATTACAAATATAAAAGTGTCCAAGGGACATTGTATCAATATTACAAATTATTGAATACAAAATTTTAACAAATAATTAAAATTGATCATTCTAAAGAGGCTTGTCAGCTGTGGCTTGTCTTTGAGTCAAGGGGTGTGACTGTTGGGGCGGCCCGGACTTGAGCACATTTTTATGTTGCAGAGGTGCTGGACGTCTCATGTGTTACTATAAAAATTAATATTAAAATTAATAACGATGAAATGACAATGAATATAAATAAATTAAAATAATAAAATAAAAAACAATTACCAAGTGGTCCAAATCCAGACTGATCACCACCCTCATCGGTCTCCTTAAAATCTAAAATATCCGAAACATGAATATCCTTTCCTATCGTCCAACTTTGTATGCATATCAATGTCTCTACAGTTGTAGGAGACAATGAACTACAGAAAGGATCCAATATACGACCTCCGGTACTAAAGGCTGACTCTGAGGCAACGGCGTTAATAGGGATGGCCAAAATACAGCGGTCAATCTCAGAAAGGATGGGATATTTCTTTGAGGCATTCTTCCACCATTCTAATATATCGAAATGATCATCATCATCTTAGACCATATCCACTGACAAATAGTTGTCTAACTCAGAAACAATCTTCGTAGATTGATGGACTAGTATGGGATTCTGTGCGAGGGTCTTAGTCCACAGCATTCTGCACTTCTTTGTAGGAGGCCCGGTCACGGTGTCTGTAGAAGGCTTTGGGGTTGGTGTATGTGTCTTCGATGTAGTACCACCCTTAATTGCCATAAACTTGTCATACAATTTTTTCAGGGTATCTCGGGCCAATTCACCAATAATTTCAGTCCATACCTGATCGTGAACAAGTCTCAACCCATATAACAAGCTTGAAACTTTCAGACGAGGATCAAGAATAACAGCCACATATAAGAAAATATTCATTCTAGTCAAATCTCCCCAATACTTGTCATATTTTAGCATCATGGTCACTGTCATCCCCCTCATCCTTTCATTGGAACTCCTACGCATATCTTCTAATTCTTCTTTTACCCTACATATTTGTTGACAAAACCCATGGGATGTAAGGTACAAAGAACCAGATATATTCAATATGACATCATAAAATAATCAAAGAAAATCAACGAAAGTAGAAACTACCACCCAATCATCATCATTAGGCTTTCATGATCCCCCGTGCTCATCAAAGTATTTGACATATTGGATGTCTTCATCACTCAATAATTGAAAGGTTGCCTTATATTCTTGGGCCGCCTCCAACATCAAGAAGGTTGAGTTCCATCTGGTAGGAACATCAGTACAAAAACCATTCTTCGATATTATGTCTGTAGCCTTTGCAGCAACTTTGAATTTCTCCAATCTAGAAGGAGAAGACCTCACCCATTTCACAGCCATTCTAACTCGTGCAACTGAGTCATCAACATCTTTCAACCTCTCAGTCATAATTAAATTCAAAATATGTGCAACACATCTAACATGCAAGTATTCACCACCCAAGAATGTCTTATTTGCATCTTTAAGATAATTTTTTAGATATCCCAATGCGACATCATTAGACGATGCATTATCAACTGACACAGACAAAACCTTTTCCAACCCCACTCCTTTATTGCGGCCTCCAATACCTTCCCAATCGTCTCACCCTTATGATCAGTTATTTGACAAAATTTAATAATCTTTTTGTGCAAAACCCAATCAACATCAACAAAATGCACAATCAATGACATGTAATTCATATTTTGGATAAAAGTCCAAGTATCGGTAGTGAGGCAAACTACCAAACCCGCGAGTTGCCCCCTCAAAACATTTTTATCACGAATGTACATCTTTTTAATATCCTTTGCCACAGTGTGACGAGAAGAAAGTACAAATCTCGGTTCCAACTCTTGGACAAATTATTGGAACCCTTTACCCTCCACAAATTGAAAAGGCAGCTCGTCCATGACAATCATACGAGTTAACTTCCTTCTACACTCATTGGGGTTATACTTCGTATATCCCTTCAATGTTGGCCCCCCGGCCCCACTACTCCCATCCGCCATTTTAAAATCTAGTTTAGATTGACCATTCTCTACTAAGGATTTTAAAATTGGATTCTTCTTGCATTGTTCCTCTAGATGGACCTTCAGCTGGGATGTACCATGTTTTCTATAGTGACATCCATATATTTTCCCACAGTGATTACATTTAGCTTGTGGGTTGTTAGGGTCACCACCCTCTAGTTTGGTAAAGTGTTGCCAAACTATAGATACAGGTTTCTTGCCCTGTGTGGGCTTCGGAGCAGGGCAATGTGTACTCGTTATAGGAGTAGGAGTAGGGTTAGTTTCTGAGGAAGGGGTGTTGGCTGGAGAAGGCGAGCTATCACTGAAATCCGAAAACATTCTTGATTCTCCAACAAAAAAAAAAAAAAAAAAATTCAAAGTACAATCCAACACAATCAGCAAAAACTGCATACAAAACTATTATTGATGTATTAAGTACTTTTTATATATAATGATGATAATTGAAATGCTACACTGTAATAGGTTAAGAACACATGAATTTCCATCATTTCACAAAAACATGAAGATTAGGGTCATGGCCCGTTGCCCTCATTCAAAGGGTTAAAATTAATTTTTTCTAACCACTAAAAAATAATTCTATGTGAAAGTTTTACACCTCATATAAGCAATTCCAAATAATTTGATTAGGAAGAGAATTTTTTTAAAAATATAATTGAAAAAATCTGGAAAAAAGGAGTCCGTTTCCACATGTCACTTCAACATGCTTCATATTTTCTTTTTAAGCCGCCCTAAGCCTATAATCTTTCATCATTTTTCCTCTCTCATTATTATTATTATTTTTTTCTCGGCCACTTTAATAGGCATTTTTTAATAGGCCAAGTGCATGGTAATTTAGGTTAATTGTGTGTACGTTATATATATCATGTGGAGTCATGAGCATAAAACTATATATATACATATGATAATTTTATTCATTCATTTAACAAATCATTCATAATAAATTAACTTGAATAAGACCCATTTCTATAAGCTTTTTTGATGATCTGTTTAAAAAAAAAAAAGTTAAAATAATGCAAATTAATCCATCCGATTCGATGATATATTATATATAATATATCCAATATTATATAACAGGATAAAGCCTCCCTACTCACTAAACATTATGATCACTAGTTATTAATAAGCATGGACGTCACAAGTTTTTTTTTTTTTTTTGGAAAAAGAAAGGTAATTTAAATATTAAAAATTAGAGAAATGATACTTGTTGTCTTATATTAGTACGTAGATTATATGCCATCTATTTTAAAAAAGTAAATAAATATGAAACTCTAATAAATAAATTAATTTTTTAACAGTAAAGTTTACTTTTTTTTTTTTTTTAAAGAATGTACTAGACTTGCACAATCTAGACCGATTGTATCTAGTATTACTCTAAATATATTATATATATGCCAAAAGTTAGAGTCTTAAGAAGTAAAGAGAAATCTTATGTACTCAATAATTTTATTATTTTTGGTAAGTCCTTTTATTTATAAGCCTGGGTCTGTTTACATTTTTCAGAAACTTTGGATTGATGTTCATCTCATCTTGTTTCAAGTTGTACTTTAAAAGAAATTATACATATTGTGGTGGACTTTCTTTGTAAGCTATGAAGATCATTTTAGTATTTTACTCTCTGGACTTTTTTTTTTTTTTAAATTTTATGATTTTTTTTAAAGATATATTGATTTAAGGGTTTCAATCATTGAAACCTCTAAAAAAAATTAGGGTTTCGAATTGGAACCTAATTTAATTTAGGGTTCCAATCCGAAACCCTAACCCCTAAATTGATTTAGGGGTTTCATAATCCGAAACCCTAACCCCTAAATTGATTTAGGGGTTTTAATGATTGAAACCCCTAAATCAATTTAGGGGTTAGGATTTTAATGAAATTTACAACAAAAATAAACAATCCGAAACATCCAAAATGCTTGAAATCCGAAACAATCCCACAATGTCACAAACAACGAATCTACATCACACAATTCACAAATCTCATCCTCCATCTCCGATTCAACCCCATCCTTCCTCCAATCTCCGATTAAAACTAATATATATATATATATATATATAAATTAACGGAGAAAATCAAAAGAGGAGGAGAAAATTTAACATATCGTGCGTCCGGCGTGCGTTGGCTAGGGAGAGGGAGGAGGGACGGCGTGCGGCACTGCGTGTGGGGACTTAGGGTGTTTCGGAGGGGAGGGGAGTCGGGACTCAGGAGAAGCTTGGGGCCTGGGGGATTCGGACGGCCAGGGGGGGTTAGGGTTAAGTGTTAACCCACTAAATGAAACGGCGCCGTTTCATTTAAGCATAACTTATTAATATATTATATATATATATATATATATATATAACATACGGGGCGGGGTTGGGGAAAAACGGACCGGGGTGGGTCCGTTCTCGTCCCCCGCCTCCGCTGGGTTACACCATATGGGCCAGGGGGCCCCGCCCCGACCCTAACGGTGCGGATGCCCCGCCCCGCCCTATGCGGGGGCGGGGCGAACGGAGCGGGGCAGCGGGTTCCGGGGCCTCGCTGCCCACCCCTACTCTACACTCCACAATATTATGTGTAGCCTGACCATAACAATGATAAAAGACTTTAAGAACCCGCCCTTGCACATTCCTGACAACACCACCCCCACCAACCATCCCAGGATTTCCAGGTGACCCACCATCTACATTAAACTTTGTGAATCCCTTTGTCAGTGGTGACCAAGCAACCAACTTCAAATTTTTAACTTTAGTCAGTACAATGGGGCATTTAAGCTACCTTAATACTCTTAAATCATGCTCCCCCACTACTTTAAATGATCTCATGGACCCCGAGATATCCAAGATAAAACCTTTTACCATTCGAATAATGTTATTCCAGTCAAATTCAACATCTTCCATCCGTGCTGCATATCGAGCTTTCCAAAGAGCCCAAGAGATCAATATAGGAATAATACCAAGAAGCCAACGAACTTGTGAGGATAGAGAAGCCTGACACCACCATGTATTCGACACATCAGTCCATACTTGAGCATGTGGTAGTCGAATGCCAAAAAGTGTAGCAAAAAAATCCCAAACCTTTCTCACTTTCTCCCCATCACAAAGCACATGATCCAATGTTTCAACCTTGTTAACGACACAGTAATGACACTTAGAAACCACCAAGATACCAAGCTGTTGGATAGTAGCATCAACGGGAACAATATTTTGACATGCCCGCCAACATACAAAAGACATCTTCTTAGGGACATGATCTTGCCATAGCCACTTCTTCCATGGACAAATACTACTGCATGAACGAATAATTTGCCAAGCCGACTTCATAGTAAAAACTCCATCCACCGTGTACTTCCAAACCATCATATCCCTTCCCTCCCTGGAACACGAACATTTAATTGTATGATTTCCTGGACCATATCCTCATCTACCAATAGCCGAATCTCATCATATTTCCAACCCACTCTAGCCCATAAATCCTGACAAGCAATTTAGGATTCCTCACAACAGGTAAAGAATCAACAATAGGCTCATCGCCAAGCCAATTATTGTATAAAAAATATAAGGCACCCTCTCGAACTATCCATTGTGAATTTTGTACCATTAAAGGCAGCACATGTAAAATTTCTTTCCAAAAATAGGATCCCCTTGCACCGCCCCAATTAAGGCAAGTTGCTTCTCACCCACATATTTTTTTTGGAAAAAAATAGACCAAAGAGAACCACCCATAATTAGCTTCCAAACAAACTTCATAAACAAAGATTTTCAGACCTCCGAGAGGTCACAAATCCCCAATCCGCCTTTCTTGACCGGCAAACAAATATGCCACCAAGAAACCTATTTCCTTTTATTAATATCCCCACCTGATCCCCAAAGGAAGGTGGAAAAATTTTTCTTTAACTTAGCAACAATTTCTTTCAGCAAAGACAACACAGACAACAAGTGAATGAGCATGCTATTAAGAACATGTTTAATAAGGATGAGTTTTCCTCCAAAGGAGAGTACCTTACACTTCCATACTGCCAATTTCTTTTGCACTTTCTCTAATACAAGTTCAAACATATTCAACCTCTTTCTTCCTACATGAATCAACATCCCCAAATACACACAAGGCCAGGCACCTTCAACAAACCTGAAATATGTTTCAATTGTATTCTCCGATCATAGGGAGAAAAAAATAGAAGACTTACTTGGACTTACCAACTGTCCTGATAAGCTTTCATACTTGTGAATCATCCTCATCAAATTCCGAATAAAAACCTTTCCACCATTTGCAAAAATCAACCAATCATCCACATATAACAAATGTGAAACCCGACTACCACTATTGGAATTAAAGTATTTAACTCGCCCCAACTAAAATTCATGATTAAGCGTATGAGATAGTAATTCTTCTAACAGTATGAACAAATACAGAGAGAGAGGGACACATTGATGAAGTCCACGAGAAGGCTTAAAAGAACCTTTGCAACTACCAATTAGTATGACTAAAAAACTTAGAGATGAAATAGAATTAAAAATTAACGACCTCCATTTCTCAGAGAATCCCAATCATTGTAAACCTTCCAACAAAAAACTCAAATCCACATGGTCATATGCTTTAGCCATATCAATCTTCAGCATGACATTTCCCCCTCTAATCTTCCGATTCATGCTATTCACAAGCTCTTGAGCAATAGACATATTATCAAAAATACTACGATCCCAAATAAACAGAGACTGCTCTGCCAACACTGTTTTCCCAATAATCGGTGCCAATCTAAAAACCATGATTTTAACCATAATTTTATAAGCAACCGAACACAAGTTGATAGGCTGAAAATGACCAAAGTCTTCTGGTGCATCTACATTCGGAATCAAAACAATATTAGTTGCCTTGAAAAAGTAGTTAGAGGGACACCTTCAAAAAATTTCCCAGCCATATCAAGCATCTATTGCTTCACAACCTCCTAAGCAAGTACGAAGAAACTTGCCGAAAACCCATCGGATCTAGGACTAATATCATGAGGGATAGACCACAAAGCATATTTAACTTCTTCTAGAGAGGGAACTGCACACAACAAGGAATTTTCACTCTCAGTAACGACATGAGAGCAATAGGAAACTTTCCTCATGTACTTCAACTGGTGTCACTGAAAGCAAATCTTGAAAGAAGCTCACTGCCACTTCATGAACTTCTTCAGCGGAACATAACAAAGTTCCATCACGCAGCTTCATACAATCAATTACTTTGTTCTTTTTTTTTTTTAATATGTAAGGAAGCATGAAAGAAAGCCGAGTTCGAGTCACCTTTAGTTAATAACTTGATACGTGATTTTTGACATCTCAAAATCTCCTCATGGTGTAGCCATTGTAGGTGTCGCTGCTTACACATCAGTAGTTCACTCTCCTGACCTTGGGGAAAATCAGCACTAAGCACTTCTTCGAGCTCCATTATTATGGATTCAAGGCCTTTAAGCTCCAGCTCAACTATACCAAATGTTTCAATATTTCACTTCCTCAAAAGCTTCTTTAGGCATTTTAATTTATAACTCACCCTCACCATAGCACAGCCCAAGCTTCTTTAAGCATTTTAATTTATAACTCACCCTCACAATAGCACAACCCTTAACCTCTTGATTCCAACACTCTTGGACCAATTGTAAGAAAGTTTCATGAGTCCCCCACATACATTGAAACTGAAAATACTGAACCCCACCCCTCCTCTCCATTTTTAAATAAATCAACATAGGGCAATGATTCGAAAAGGTGCGCGGAAGATACTCTAGACGTGTATCTTCAAAAACATTGAGAAACAAAGAGTTCACCAAGACCTTATCCAATCTAGCCCAAATCCTCCTCTCCCTGAGCCTACCATTACACTAAGAAAATTTTTCTCCCCTAGATGGTAACTCAATATGCCCACAATCATGAAGACATGTATTAAAATACTCTTTTGTCCGATAAGCACTCAACAAGCCTCCCACCTTTTCCTCATCACAATAAACAATATTGAAATCTCCACCAACAAAACACGGCCAAACACCTGCATCAAGAGCACGCAAATATTTCCATAGCTCCCTACGCTTCCTCTGAAAATAGCTAGCATAAACTATAGAAACCAATACCTGCACACTATCACTAACAAACCAGCCAGACAAGGCTTGATCTGATATGGAAATGAATTCAAACTCCAGACTAGCATCCCAAAACAACCACACTTTGCTCCCTACTTCGACATTATTCAAAAAGTTCGACAGGTTTAACCACCTAGCCCATCACTAACATTTATTAGAGAAAAGAAAAGGTTCTAACAAAGCCACCACCAGCAGCTAATTTTTATTCATAAGGCGCTAAAGTCTACTCTTTGACGAACGAATACCTCTAATTCCATATAAGAATCTAAATAAATAATTAATTTTTTTTTTTTGGATCGAGTCCTCCTATATAGGACTACCAAAGTTTCTTTCTTCTTCACTCCCTGTCATTTCTTCGAAGGGACATTCAACTCCGAATCGGAATCAAAACACTTGCTTAAGAAAACCGCCACATCTTCATCAGGTTTGCCGTCAAAAAGAGAACACCACTTGTTAATACCACCATCCTTAACCCCCACCGTTGTCAACTGTGATAACTCAAATTTCAACACCTCATCCAACACTTTCACCGAACTACATGGCATCTCTTTCATAACCTCCACACCCTCTAGAGATGCCTTAGTATCCGAAACCTCTTCAGAAATTTCAAACTAACTGGCCGAGACTTTTTGAATCGATTTTTCACTACTCTTCGCAGCATCTTGCCCCCCAGATAGATAAGCAACAGCACCCACCAAGCCTACATCATCAAGTTCCTCCTCAAATTGTCTCATAGTAAGAGTCTCGTCCTTCAAGTCCACATAAAAAACCTCCATTGCTTCCATCTTCACTGCACGTCGATGCTGATTTATCCCATTCAGAAAATTTGCTCGACGGCTTGCAGAAAAAACCTCATTTTCAATTCTCACCTCTGGTTCCAAGACTTTCATATTTTTGTTTCCCACCTCCTTCCACCTAGTCTTAGCCTTCTCAAGACCACCACCTTCATTTACACCATTCACAACTCCATTTTGATCAACTTGATTCTGACGACCACACATGCTGTCATCGTGGCTCTGCTTTCGACACAAACTACAAAACAAGGGGAGAGATTAAAAAATAACCTCATGATAGCGACTACATACATGCCCTAGAACCCTCAGCCAGAAAGCCCATTTCAAAGGTTTGGAGGCATCGACCTCAACACAAATTCGTGCTACCTCAAGGCGGGTCACACACGCCGTAGCATTATCCTGCTTCAAAAATCGACCAAAACTCCCACCAATATATCTCAACATAGACTCGTGAAAGTAGTTCAGTGGCAACCCTAGAAGGAATAGCCAAACTGGGACCAAAGGAGAATCCTCTTCTTCTACAAACTCTTGTGTCCAGTGAAATACCCAATACGGTGGCCCTGCAATCTCAGAATTTCCCCTAGTCATAACTGCAATAAAATTCTCTTCATTTGATAACCAGACAAGAATGTTACGTGGATTCTTCAATTGACCAACAATAGACAAAACTCGTAATCCCCAACAAGTTTTGATAAATCCTCGAACATGATCCAGCGAGGGCCGCCGACTCAAAAATTTCAGCACGATAGAGAACCGAAATGATTTTGCCGATTGCTTGATTTTTGTTCTGGAAAAGGGGAAAAACATCTCCCCATCCGAAAACTTAGGTTCCCTGAAAGGAATCTCAACCATAGGTAAAACTTGAGGCCAATCCATCATGGCATCCACAAAACCCCTTCCAGAACCAACCTTCGATGCTCCTCCCACTCGGTGATCCAAATTCTCCCGTTGATCCATCCCCTTAGTAGAACCACCTTGCCCGCTTTGCGAAGCCGCGAGGTTAGCGGCAGTGGCCATTGTTGCCCTAATCGCCCTTCAGAATCGAAAGAAACTTTTTGGGTGCTACATCAGCAAGTCACTAATACATTATGGCTTCACATAGCCATTCCCGTGCATGTACATGCACAATGGATTGATATCACTCATACGCTATTGAGCCTGAAAAATAGACCTTGAATCAAGAGTGTATTTAATGATAGCATAAGTTATTAAAGTAACTTAATCCTCATTCAAACATAATATATAGTTTGGAAATAAACTTTACTCATGTCTTTATTCATGATGGCCATGCCAATACTTTAATAACACATATAACTTTCCTATCAGTTCTCAGTACATAACAGAAAGGATTAACATAACTTGAGATAAACATGAGACTCATTAGCAACTTGTAATTAATATATAAAGATAGATTTAGGTTGTGTTTGGTAAGTGAATTAATCTTATTCACTACTTTTTAACTACTAGTCACATATAATTTGAGAACACCTCAGTATCCAAACATAGCCTTAAGTTATTAAGAACAAATCTTCCTATTAACTAGCTACTTTTATTCCATAGGACGATAAAACTCTTGGCCAAGTTAACGATTAATATTCGTAAGTCCTAGCACCTTCATACAACAATGAGGTTGATCATTAGCTATCTTGCACCAACATATATATGTTACCAATATTATAGATGACTATAATTAACTATCTAGAACACATTGATTCACTATTTTTTCATTACTTTTCACCACTATTCACAAATCATATAAGATCACCTTAACATCCAAACATATATAGCCTCACTGATGTTAATTGATTGGAGTTATACTATTGAATGTAGACACTATAAATATCAATTTCTCTGCCATATGTATTTTGGTCCAAAATAATAGGAGAAAAGTATTCATTTCATTAAGATCCAATGCTGCACTAAGAAAGAACCCCGATATAGGGAACTTGCTGATGCACCTACTATTTTAGCTCATGTGCGTTATATCCATTTTCTTAGCCCTAGAAAGAGAGAGGAACTTTCTTGGGTCACGAAATGCACCTACCTTATAAAATAGATCAATGTTACATACAGTCGTGGGATTATAAATGCCGCGCAATCACTTTGAAAAAGAGTGAGATCTACGATTAAAAAGTTAATTTTTTTTAATATGGGTCTCATATTAATTTATTTTTTTTCAAAATGACTGCATACTACTTGTATAATCACGATTACAAATATCATTTCTCTATAAAATATTTAAAACATAAAACGACGAAGACTTCAACAAAGGCATATTGCTAGCTAGCTTTACATATATATGCATGGGTTTAGGAGAAAGAAATGCTCCCTCCTTCTAGATTCCTCGGTATACGAGTGCATGCTAGAAGCTGGGTAATTATAAATTGTTTTGTTTTTTTATTTCTGCATATTTTTGTAAAGAAATATCTCAAAAAGTCTTTGGACGCATTGCCGGCGACCAGCGACCGAGACCCCCTACCGTCTCATTCAATGTCGAAGTCTCCCCACTTCATATATAGCTTTTTTTTTTTCCCACCAATTATCCAAATTTTCCAGTACTGTTCTGGGTCCTTTATGGAAAACAGATGTTAAATCATGCCCCTTTTCACACGTTATATACAGGACTGACAGCTGATCTTCTAGATTAATGTACGACTTTTTTTGATCAACAAAATTATATACTTTCAAGCTGGTTAAGGCCGAAAATGACAGGGACATATATATAAACTTCTTAAACCATCGTAATGTTAATTATGAACAACGCGTACATGCAGCACATGCTCATCACCAGTTCTTAACCAACAACTCTACAAGATTTTAGAGACGCATGCAGTTCAAAAGTAAGAGCTTTAAATCTACTGCATTAAAGGAATATGCTCATCATGTTTTACTAAATAATAAAAAATTTCATTCTAATTGTAGCTAAGAATATTTTAAAAATAGGGTTTCGTTTATTATATTTTAAAACCAGAGATCTGACATATGCCATCATACGTATGTAAAGCTGTTTTTTGCATTGTAAATGAAATTTCGACATGAGAATCCAGAAGGTGTACGTTCTTATTTATTGACTAAATTAATTCTACCAATTAACATGTAAAATAAGAGGCGTTAAGCGCATGCCTTTCTATTAGAGAGAGAAAAAAAAAGAAACATATATGTTCCCGTATACTAAACATCATTCTCCCGTATATCATTATGCCCAAGAGAACAGGAATTCACTGTAAAAAACTGGGAAAAAAAAAACCCTAATCTCTGGAAGTACAAATTACGATAAAAATTGACTAATCCTGGTACTGATACATACGCACGCACGCACGCACAGGAACATCATCCCGATTCCCATCCCCACTGCAGAAAGCAATAGCTTGTACGTACCAATGAGGAAGATATCTCAGTGTCAGCCGCCATCCAGTCAAACCAACTAGTTTTGACCAAAAAAAAAAAAAAACCACAAATTATTTTGGTAAGATTGCAAAAAATAAAAAAATAAAGTTTTCCACGGTCAAAACTCATCCTCAGTTTCTTAGAAGGCTCCCGCATCGACAAAAGGACAAAACCACAAGAAACTTGCACAATACGGGATCATCTTCTTCACCTCGGCTGTTATTAATTTAATATCTCAGCTTTCCTTCAGCCACATTAGACCTCTATCTCTCCTCTCTCTTCCTTTTATGGCCTCCTCTTCTGGGAGCTTGGAGACCTCGGCTAACTCGCGCCCAACAAGCTTTACTTTCTCGACGACCCATCCATTCATGACCACCTCCTTCTCTGACCTCCTTTCCTCTTCCTACGATGATGAACACCAAAACACCACCAACATAGGAATAGAGAATAAGCATCGTGGCCTTTCGGATCGGGTTGCGCAGAGAATTGGTTCGGGTGTGCCTAAGTTCAAGTCGATCCCACCTCCTTCTCTGCCCATTTCTCCACCTGCTGTGTCCCCCTCTTCCTACTTTGCTATCCCCGACGGGTTGAGCGCTGCTGAGCTCTTGGACTCCCCTGTTCTTCTCAACACTCGTAACGTAAGTGTTTCAGCCAGAAAGTTTCGTTCTTTTGCTTCCTTTTTTTTTTTTTTCGGTAGAGAATGTATTTGGTTGTTGAGAAAAATTGGGGAATTAAGACCGAGCTTTTATGCTGTTCAATTCAACACCACTAAACTGATCAGTCAAATTATTGTGCACGACTAGATTGAATTTGAGTGTTTCTTTTCTCGTTTTCTTGGGGTCCAAAGCATTTTGAAAAATTATTCGTTGTTAGTCGCAATCGGGGTTATCTCCCTCAAAATTCATGTTTCAGTTTTCGATTATATCTGCCCCAGGTTAATTAATTGGCACTTTTTTCATGTTATCTGATTGGAACATATCATTCATTTCTAATTTTGTTTGTTGTGATTGTTTGATGGATTTTTCTCTGTTCTGCTTTTGTATGTAGATTCTGCCATCTCCAACTACAGGATCATTCCCTGCTCAGGCCTTCGCGTGGAAAAGCAATTCTGGCAACAAGCAAAATGTTAAACAGGAAGACAAGAACTACGATTTCTCTTTCCCAACCCAACAAAGGCCTCCTTTAACATCATCAACCACAAATTTTCAGTCTTCAAGTGCCACAATTCAAACTGTATGTAACAAAATCTCATCATAATCAATTATTACGTGTATCATTTTCACTTTGGTCCTAAATTAACAATCTTTTCATCTGTCAAAAGAATTTTCAGGCCCAGCAACAAGCATGGACTTTCCATGAACCGACCAAGCAGGATGACTTTTCCTCAGCGAAGATGGTAAAACCCGAACTCAGTTCTATGCAGAGCTATTCCCCTGAGATTGCCACCATACAGACCAACACTCAGAGCAAGGGCAACGGCAATGGCGGGTTCCAATCAGACGGTGGCAATTACCACGGCCAGCAGGCCCAGTCAGTCAGCAAAAGATCTGATGATGGATACAATTGGAGAAAATATGGCCAAAAACAAGTGAAAGGAAGCGAGAATCCAAGGAGCTATTACAAGTGCACACATCCCAATTGCCCAACAAAGAAGAAAGTTGAGAGGTCCATAGATGGACAAATTACTGAGATAGTTTACAAGGGGAGTCATAACCATGCCAAGCCTCAGTCCACCAGGAGATCTTCGTCATCATCTTCAGCTTCTTCTTATGTAATTCAGGCTTCCAATTCTGCCCACACTGATATTCCTGATCAGTCATTAGCCACACATGGTAATGGACACATGGATTCGGTTGCCACGCCAGAGAACTCTTCGATATCCATGGGAGATGAGGATTTTGATCAGAGTTCTCAGAAGAGCAAGTCTGGAGGGGATGAGTTTGATGAAGATGAGCCTAATGCCAAAAGATGGTAAAGTTTGATGCTTAGTTTGTGTAAAAGTATTTCTTTATGGTTAGGTGCGTTTGGTCGGTTAATATTCGTTTTTACGTTAAATTTCCAGGAAGAAAGAGGGTGAAAATGAAGGTCTTTCAGCACCTGGGAGCAGAACAGTGAGAGAACCTAGAGTTGTAGTCCAGACAACTAGTGATATAGATATTCTAGATGATGGATACAGATGGAGAAAATATGGGCAGAAAGTGGTCAAGGGAAATCCAAATCCAAGGTAATGCCTACTTTTTTCATTTACTTCCAATTCTTTGTCAAACTTTTAATAGGTTTTCTGCATTCAAAGTTCTACAATTATTATTCCATTGCACATGCACTCGTGTACCCAATATTCATCTTTCAGCCACTTTAACGACTTTAGAATACGCTCACCTTAAAATTTCATTCTGCTGTTTTTAGTAGATTCTGGCTTTTACCCAAAAGCGATCCATTCTTTGATAGGAAAGGTTTCAAAGAATGGATCCCAGGTTTTATGCTGCACTTTGCCAAAGTTTTGAACCAAAACTTTGCTGTTGGGCTTTATTTTATTTTTTTGGTTAGCATTAGACATCCGGTTAGCCTTATTTTAAGTTGGGAGTGTTTCAAATATTTCTGATCTACGTCTGCATGACTTGCAGGAGCTACTACAAGTGCACGCATCCGGGATGTCCAGTGAGAAAGCATGTTGAGCGAGCCTCTCATGATCTGAGGGCAGTGATCACAACATATGAGGGAAAGCACAACCATGATGTTCCCGCAGCCCGTGGCAGTGGCAGGCCTTTGCCAAGCAACAATAACAGCAACATTGCTGCCACTACAGCAATAAGGCCTTCGGCCATCACCAGCCACCCCACTTACAATAATTCTGTGAACACCCATTTACACAATCTGAGACTACCGACACCAGAGGGGCAATCACCCTTCACCCTAGAGATGTTTCAGAGCCCTGGGAATTTCGCATTTTCAGGTTTCGAGAATTCAATCGGTTCTTACATGAACCAGCCACAAGGCACAGACAATGTGTATTCTAGAGCCAAAGAAGAACCAAGGGATGACATGTTCTTCGAATCATTGCTCGCATAGGATTATTGGGAAGGCGTTGGACTTCGGGAGGAGTAGGATCAAAACAAAAAGAAGGAAAAAAAAGAAAGAAAGAAGAAGCTCAAAATAATTTAATTTATTGCAATTTGTCTGTTTTGTTGTTGTATATTCCTACTGGGATGTTGGTTTTGTATATGCCAGTTTTATAGATAAAATTCCCAACTTTTTGATTTTTTTGATTGTTTTGAGGCACCTCTTGGCTTAGAATCGAACAGCCTCAAATACACTTTTTGTATCACACACGGTCGTGATATTTTTTTTATAAAGCAAAGCAAAGTTGGAGTTCATGTTGGTAGGGCAAAAGACAAATCAATCAAAAACATGTTCTTTCTGTCTTATTTTCCTTGTTTTGTTTTGTTTTTTTTTTTTTTTTTTTTTTTCCTCCCTCCTCTCAAGAAAATGGAGACGTTGTGATGGGTCCCCACCTGAATACATTAAACGTGTGGGGACGCCAAGGATGGTGAATAGAGGTTTGAATGGTCAAAGATGTGCAGCTGGGGGATTGCCCTGGTGGCTTGCTTAGGGTCAAGGTCAACTCGTATATATAGCAACAGATGGAACTTCCGGGTTATTACATCGCCCGCCCGTGTGGGGTCCGAAAGACAATATTTGACTAAATTACGATATCACCCTTGTCTATATTCATTGTACAATATAGGTTAGATTCGTACACCCAACAATTGTGTTAGGTAGTTCGAAAACAATACTTTAATAAATAAAATTATTATTAGAGTAGCAGTAACGATAAGAACGCGGCATTTACGTGTTGGTCACGCCGCATTTAATTTTTTAAAAAAAAAACGATCAAAAAGGTAGGCGAGCCAATCGCTCCGCGCGGCCTGCCCCGCCCACCCACCAACCGACCTACCTCAATTCAAGGCAACCGGCAAACTGTTGGGTTTTTTTGTCCTCTTTTTTTTGGATTAATTTATTTTGTGTTCTCATTCTTTCATACAACTTCCATTATTTGTTATTTTTATCCCAAATTTGGGTTTCCGTTGTACCATTCTATCACCATTTTGTCGGTTATTGTGAGGATTTACCCTTTCTTTTGGGGGGAAAGATGAACTTGTTTTAACTCCAAAACATCAATCCAATGATGGAATGTTTCTAAATTCTATGCTCACTCACTCATTGCATAGCAGACACTTACGAATCTGTATTGTTATGTTTGATCTCGGATAAAAGTTGCAAAAGCGAAATGGTCGATACTTATGTAGTAGATGTAAGTTCCTAGAATTAAGATTTTAGACTAGGATGTTATATTACTATGTTGTTTACAGATGTTCGATTTCGTGTTGTATTGACATATGATGCTAAAATTGATAGTGAAATGCCAATGAGATAAAGTTCGTATCACCAATAAAATACTCACATAAGAACTATTTTAATGAATAACGTTATATGATAAGATAAATATTTCTTTTTTTTTGAAGTAAAAAAATGGTAAGGGATGTCTTGGGGTGCCTTCCTTACCTGGATGTATTCATAATAACACCCTACCGGCTGAATAAGAAGGACGTAAGTGACATGTAAGATATAATTAAACTCTACTCTTATATACATAAAGAGAAATGTTATATTCATAAATAGATCATATAAAAATAAATTTATAAATTAATATAGTTTCATATGATATGCTATATATATTTTATGATAAAAATCTAATGTATCATATCAAATTATATCAAATTTTTTAATTTAATTTTATAAAATCTTTTTATAAGTAAGTCATTTCTCAAATATAGATAGATTAGTAAAGATGCAAGTAAGTACTAATGTAATGTCTGCACAGGCCTTATCTCTGCATTTATCTAGGTCCATGGGCTTCATTTCAATTTTACTGCATGGCCCACCAGCACATTAAATTGTCAATGCAAGCCCACGGCCCAACCAAATGGAAAAGAATATCCCCCATCTTACCCTCCAAAACTTTCAATTCCCAAATCCTAACCATTCCCCCCCCCCCTCCACACTTAGCGCCCACCATTTGTTGTCATTTTGTTTTATTTTTTATTTTTTTATTTTCCAAATGTATTTTAGTTTTCACTGTATACTGCAACACTCAATGTTCATTATAACGATTCATGGACGTGCTAACATTAAAGTCTAATTTTTCGAAACACATTCTTATACGAGTCATCTTCTTCAATATCTTGATTATGACTGTCCGATTTGCTTACTGAGTCATGGTCAAAGGCGGATCTTGCCACTTTTACTTCAAGCTCCAAATAACCACTGCAGTGCCTGTCCATCCCTCCATAGCCATATTTGGAGTTCAACTATCGTCTACAGAAGATGACATCTAATTTGCTTACTCTTCCATCATACGAGAATCCAAGATTTGATTTCTAATGGCTTTCTTTCTCCCAAATCCAAAGCTATTTGTTACACCTGAAAATATGAATTTCTCTTGGGGAAGACTCAATTCATTTTTTTACCCATTTCTTGTTATGTCTTCTTCTAGATTTACAAATTTTATGCATAGTCTAGTGGGTTGTTTTTATGTGTAAACATGATTGAATGCAAGAAAACAGGGGCACTAAACGGTTTTTTAGATGATTAGATTGCATGTGAGGTAGTAAAGATGTTAACTTAATTCGATTCTTTTGTTGCAATGCAGCTGACTGCAACCTTGGAATCTTGAAACTGAGAGAGGGAGCAAGTATTACAACAATGTCCCATGGTCTCAAAGTTGAACAAAACGAACAAAGACCATATGCCTCTGTTCCATATCAGGGTCATTGACATCTCATGTTTTGATAGCATTTAAAAGCATAGTGTCCTAGAGAGAAAGAGAAGAGAGGCCACTTGGGAGAAGAGATTAATTATTATATTCAATTATTAAATTAGTACCATAATCTCAAATATGGAAAGAATACTTCACTGAAAATTGTATATGACCTTTGCTAAAGACGAGAAAATAATATTTTGTCCAAAAATAATATTAGATGCAAGTTTAAATATGAAAGTATATACGTAAGTTTATCACAATAATCCAAGACATGTGACGGTCCCTTAGAATGAAATCGCACCATATCAGTACTGATATAATAAATATAAAAAATAATAGTTATAGTCATAAATATGTAAGTATTGTATAACCATTTTGAAATAAATAAATAAATACGAGATTTAAGTAAAAAGAAATTAATTTTTAATAATAAATTTTACTTTTTTTTAAGATGACTATTTGTATACTTCACAATTATATATAACATTACTCAATAAATATACGGTGGGCACGTGAATTTTCTAATTTAAACTTTTGATTGATGCTAGCAAGCATGCACGGTAAAATTTGTAAGCTGACCCTTTTCTTAAAAAAATAAAATAAAAATAATAAAAATAATGCATGCTGGCTGGTTATTCCTTCTTACTTTCATAGCTAATGCAAACCAGACACGTGGCTTACTAATCTCTCCAAGACCATTACCTAACAACTTCCTTTTCATAGACCAACTCAACGGACAACGGTTAACGAATTTATCGTTCAGCAAGTACCGTTAAACTTCCAAGTTTCTTGCCTCTCTCTCTCTCTCTCTCTCTCTCTCTCTCTCCCCCCCCTCCCTCCTCCCCTTCCCCTCCTCCCCCCCTCTCCCCACTCTGTCTGATCTCTCTCTCTCGTCAATAGGTTTCTGATCTAATATCTTCTATTGCTCAGCGAATATAATTTGTACATCCTTGTATTGAACTACTACGTACGATCGCTCAAGATCTTGTTTCAGGTGGCTATGTCGAATTCAAATGGCCCAGAAAGGACCTTCGGGATAGTCCTGGGCGAGACACTGGTGTGCCAACACACCCACATGGTTGACTCCAGGGGCTTATTGCTCGGGAATAATCCTTTCAACTACTCCACTCCGCTTCTGTTGATGCAGTTCGCTCTCATCTTCATCATCACCTGGTCCACCTACCTCTTGTTGAGACCTCTTCGCCAAACTATGATCATCTCGCAAATTGTAGTAAGCTCCTTCACATATATAATATTACACGTCTATAGGATCTTTCCCATGCTCAAATCTGGTATATACTATGTTGCAACTCCATTTCTACTTGATGTTATCTATAGTAGCTAACCCTCTAGGAGGATCATGAGTTCTGGCATCCTTATTCAAACGATTTTCTTTTCTTTTCTTTTCCCTTTCTTTGTTCTGGTATTAGCATCTTCCTAAATGGTTTTGTTGCATATATGTGCATTGATTTGTATAAAAGGAACTTCCATCTGAGTCCAAAAGAGAATTACCATCCCCTCATTTACACCATATCGTAATGATTTTATTTCAGTGTTGGTGCTGGAGCAACTTATATGTTATACAGATACTGATAAAAAAACAAAAATCATGATCACCAGGCTGGTATAATCATGGGTCCCTCATTACTAGCTCGATCCTCGACATATGCAGAGACAATGTTTCCTCCGGGATGCAGATTGCTACTTTCAACATTTGCAGAGTTGGGATTCATGCTTCACCTTTTTGTATTAGGAGTGCAGATAGATATCTACCTTCTGAAGAGAATTGGAAAAAAGGCAATGGCAATAGGTGTAACAGGTTTTTTGGCTGCCTTAGCATTTGGAGGGTTGGCCATCAAGCTCGTGCAACTTATTTTGTCTTTTAAGCAAGAAGTAGGGCCTGAGGTTTCAATCCTGGTGGCCATGAATTCCGTGACTTCTTTCGTTGTCACCACCAGCTTGCTTAATGAGCTCAACATTCTCAACTCAGAAATTGGCCGCTTGGCTTCCTCAACTTCCATGGTCAGCGATGTGTGTGGTTGGTGTACTGCATTCTTTCTCGCTTACGTCGTTAATGCCCTGCAATCCTCCACGTTCAAACCTATGTTGTCAGTAGCCATGATGCTCGGTTATTACTGTATCCTTATCTTCCTACTGCGACCTCTGGTGATATGGATTGTCAATCTAACCCCATCCGGAAGACCCATTAAGGAAAGTCATTTTGTAGCGATCCTTTGTATACTTCTGGGGAATGGGTTCATTGCAGAGTATGTTGGGCAACATGCTGGCTTTGGCTCGTTCTTGTTTGGGTTGTCTTTACCTGGAGAGCCACCATTAGGTGCACTTTTATTACAAAAGCTTGGTACTATCTGTTCTGGCACACTGCTTCCAGTCTACTGTACAATTAGTGGGTTTAGGACAGAGATCAGTGCCTTAGATAGATCCTCAGCAGGCATGGTGATCATCATTCTTGCTGGTTATATTGGAAAGTTCAGTGGCACCATTTTGTCATCCATTTACTTTGAGATCCCCTTCCAGGATTCATTATCTCTGTCTCTCATCATGTGTTGTAAAGGCATTATGGAGCTCGCTGTATATTCACTATGGAAGGACACCAAGGTAACACTAGCTATAGAGTTTATTTAACTTAAGTACATACGTGATCTCTTTATATTCTTACCTTTCCAGTAATGTTACGTATACATATTCTTTGCTTATTTTATTGATATAATTAGTTACGTCAATTTTTTAAACATATAATTAATTATATTAATAGAGTGTATAAAAAAATAAATAAAAATAACTAAATAAAATTTTTAATTTGATAAATGCATCCTGCATGGGAAAGAAAAAATGATGACTGAAGGTCAATTTACTTGGCTTTGGATCAGATTTAATTGCGATAATGATATTCCTGTTTGTTTGTTTGTTTACAGATGGTGGACCGCCAAACATTTACGACTTTAATAATCACCATGGTGATCATGACGGGTTTGGTCACACCCATAATACGTTATCTTTATGACCCTTCGAAGAGATACATGGGCCAGAAAAGGATAACACTGTCAAACTCCCGGCAAAATCAATGTCTCCGAGTACTTGTCTGTATCCATAATGAAGACAACGTATTCCCTATTATCAACCTTATTGAAGCCTCCAACCCCACAAAAGATAACATCATTTCCGTCTCCGTCCTCCAGCTCATGGAGCTTACCGGCCGGGCAGCATCCGTCCTTATACGACACAGGGAGCAACCCAACCACTCATCTTCTAAACTAGCTTGTTCGGAACACATTGTCAATGCCTTCAATCAATATGAGCGGTACAGCCACGGTCGTGTAGTTGTACAACACTTCACTGCAATCGCACCATATTCAAGCATGCATGATGACATCTGCACTCTTGCACTGGAGGAGAAAACAAGCATTATAATCGTTCCGTTCCACAAAAAATGGGAAATGGATGGCACAGTTGAAGCTGCCTTTCCTTTCATTAGAATCATAAATAGACAAGTCATTCGAAAGTCCCCTTGCTCTGTGGGAGTTCTTGTCGACCGAAGCCATGGCGGGCGATCAGTTCTAACAGCTATGTCATCATATCGAATTGCAATGCTCTTCTTAGGCGGTGCCGACGACGGAGAGGCACTAGAGTATAGCATGCGCATGGCTCAGCACCCAAATGTCAGCCTCACGGTGGTTTGGTTCAGACCAGAGAAATTCCACCCATACGGAAGTAGGACGAATCCGGACAGTACTACGCGGATGATGAGCGAGTTGAGGGCTAGGATAGTGGGCGTGGAGAAAATTACTTATAAAGAGGTGAGGGTGAAAGATGGTGCAGATACAACGCATATTATCCGGGTGATGGAGGACTCTTTCGATTTAGTTATACTTGGCAGCCACCATGTACCACAGTGTGCAGCAACATTAGGGCTTACAGAATGGAGTGAATGCCCCGAGCTTGGAATACTTGGAGACATGCTAGCCACTTCAGATTTTCAGTTTTCAGTTTTGGTGGTGCAGCATTATCAAGAGGGCTAGAACACGTACAGTAGTCTAGAGTTTACACATATGTTAAATCCCAGTACTTAAAGGCAGAGCTACTCATCATACATGATGATCAATCCAAGAAGCATATATGTACGAGTCCTACATTTATTAGCTTCAGAATACATGCACCGGCCATCTGTATAGAGCTTGGATATCCATATATAGGGATTATTTATGGCATGTTTCCATGCATGTTGCCCTTCAATATTTAGTAGTAATTAAAGGAACTTCTAAAGAAATTAAGTTCTTCTTCAACAAAGTAGTACTAGGTGTCAGTTTTGATAATTTTGAATGCAAATTATTTTGAAGGTTCAAAATATACTTTATTATGTGTTGATTTTTGTATTATTTGTGTATTTATGGAAATATACCCAGAAAGATACCGTTCACAAAACCGAAGGACGAAGCCGTATTTTTGGCTGGATTAAAATATTATTCAGTTGAGACTTTATAAGAGCACCATTAGCAAATTGATAAAAAAGTGAGTGAGAAAAAATAAGTTCAATGCCTAATTAAGAAATTAAGAGGCATCTCAAAAAGTGATCACAAGAACAAAAAGTTCATAGATTCAACTCAAACAAATATAAAAATTAAAAATATGATTTAAATTAAATACAAAATCTTTGGAGAATATTAATGTGCATGCTTCATGTTGTGTATGTGTTTCGTACTTTTGCAACAGTTGTCATTATCTGTGGGATCTTTATAATTGAGAGTTCAACTTGCTTTTTTTTTTTTTTTTAATTTTTTTTAATTTTTTTTTATCTGCAACGTCAACGCGTTCTCAAGCAACTTGCGATCAAAAAGCCACTTCAACAAGCTAACGGATGAACGATAACATGAAGGGAAATATTTGCAGAAATTGAGGAATGACTGGGGGAAATGGCTTTGAAGATGGAAAGAATGAAGAAGTGTCGGTTCGGAAGAGGACACCGCACCAAGCCATAATGAACAAATCGAAGTGGAGTTGCAAAGCACAGGCAAGCCAACCTTCGATAACGAAGAAAAGAAGAAATGCACTATGATTTACACAATCTCATGGATAAATACGAGGAGATGATTAATAGGATAGTTGTGTCCTCATCCGTTGATCAAGTGCATTCTCAGTAGCTCAAATTTGACTTATAGTATGGAAATAAGGGTGGTGCAACTCTAGCCAAAGTTCAAAGCCCTGCAAGTCGAAATGTACAACGGATCTAAGGATCTAGTCAAGCATTTAGAGACATTTAAGGCTTACATGACAATCCTTGATTTTTTTTAGAAAAAATTGCATGTCGAGTTTTTCCCTCAACCCTAAAACGAGTAGTGGAGGGTGGTTTGGACCTCTATAATTGAGCTCCATAAACAACTTCAAGGAATTGAGTAGACAGATCATGATCCAATTCAAGGCCAACAGAAGGAGGCGACGACCTACATACCTCCTCAGCATCAAGCAACAAGAAGATGAGAACTTAAAAGCATACCTAACCATATTCAATAAGGAGCGCATCATGAAAGATGATCAGGATAAAAAGATTTCACTAGCAACACTTTTGCGAGGTGTTTGGCCCAAAGATTCCTTCATGAAAAAATTGGACGACCTAAAACTAGAGTACTCCATATACTTGATTCTCACTAACTTAGGTATCGAATGTGTCCCTCACTACACTAAGCCCCACTTATCTTTTTATCACAAGTTGTTAGAGGCCCTATGTGGAAGTACATAACATGCCCACAACACTTTAAGTTTGAGAAGTTTAAGTCATGTATATATTTATGTGTATATATATTATTTTTTTCTAATGACTTCCCCTAAAAACTAAATTTGTAATTCATGTGAATGCGCAAGGGACTATCCTTTCTTGCGAATTTGAAGAAAGTGTTTGACAGATTGTGGAAATGCAGTCTTCGTCTTCGTAAATAAGTTTGAGAGGAGAGGAAAATTTGAATATATTTTTCATTGATTCATTCTATGTACAGGGATGAATATTTATGCAAGACTAATTTAGCCAAGCCTCTCCTAGGAATATTCTTGAGCACCTATCGTGCATAACAGAAAGCAAAAACATTGACAGAGTTTGTTACAAAAGTGCAGGCCATCTTACAAAAGAAAACAAAAATACAATAGCCATACCCAGAGGGTAGGCACCATCCCAGTCTAGGTGATTTCTTCTTGAGTAGCATCTGATGTGGTGAGCTCGCTTAAGGAGGTTGAGGTGGTGGAACTTTTGGAAGTAGTAGTGGACAACTCAATATGCCCCTGCAAGACTAACGGTGTATCAATAGCAGTGAGGCTTGATCGTAGCAGGTGGAATCGAGAGGAAACAATTGGTTTTGTGAAAACATCAGCTAGTTGATCTTTTGAAGGAAGAAAGGCCACTTGAAGGGTCTTGGCTGTGACTCGATCACGAACAAAATGGAAATCTATTTCCATGTATTTTGTTTGTGAATGGAGGATGGGATTAACAGAAAGGTAAGTGGCACCGAGGTTGTCACACCAAAGTATTGGGGGTTTTGGAAGAAAAATATAGAGTTCTTTTAGGATGGATTGAACCCAAAGTAATTCAGTTGTGGCATTTGCAAGGGCCTTGTATTCAGCCTCGGTGCTTGATCGAGCAACAGTTCATTGTTTTCTAGAACTCCATGAGATTAGATTTGAACCAAGAAAGATACAAAAACCACCCGTAGAGCGGCAGTCATCAGGGCAACTAGCCCAATCAGCGTCAGAAAATGTTTGAAGTTGAAGGGAGGTTGATTTTTTGAAGTGAAGGCCAAAGTTTAATGTCTGCTTGAGATGCCAAAGTAATCTTTTGATAGCTTGCCAATGGGATGTTTTGGGATTATGCATAACTTGAGCAATTTTATTTATTGAAAAAGCAAGGCCTAGGCGAGTTAATGATAAGTACTGGAGGCTACCCACAATGCTTCTGTAAAGGGTGGGATTAGAGAAAGAGGGAGTGTCAGAGAGAGATAGATGAGAGGAAGCAGACATAGGGGAAGTAATACCATTTGCAGACAACATGTTTGTGCGAGATAGGAGATCCCGAATATATTTTCTTTGTGAGAGATGAATTCCATCAGATCAACAAGAAATTTCCAGGCCAAGAAAGTATGAGAGTTGTTCTAGATCTTTTATGGGAAAAACCGAGGCAAAAAATTTAATGAGATGCTCAATTTCGGCCGTGTGAGAGCTTGTGACAATAATGTCATCCACATATACAAGGACATAGATTAGAATCGATTTATAAGAGTAGACAAATAAGGAAGGATCGGCCTTGGATGGTAGGAAACCATATTCACAAAGTTTGGAGCTAAGTTGTGCAAACCATGCACGTGGTGCTTGCTTAGTTATAAGTGTGTGTAAATGCAACAAGTGTACAATAAAACCATACAGGGGATAATAAAAGTCTTATAACTAAGTACCAAAATTTTACTTAAATACAAACTCGCTTAAAACACGCATGATAAAATATTACAAGTTTCAACATTGTTTCAAACCCAAATTACATAACATAAAAACAAGTAAAGATAATTTCCAACGTAAAACTACTCCAAGTCAAAACTCTGGCGGAGCCGCCTCCTCAGGTTCTACCTCCTCCTCCTCAACCTCTGCATCAAAATCTACAGTACAAAAAATGGTGCCGTAGGTAAGTAATAATCCAAATACCACAAAATAAAATATATTACACTCAACAATATGCATGAAAGGATGCCAAATGTACATGTCCCAAAATCCACATTTTTCTACGCACGCCAAAATCTCATTTTGGCCCAAAACATATCCTTTAAAACAAGCCATTGCCATTATCCTAGATAATGGCCCAAACCAAGAAAACTACCATTTTTTCAGAAAATGGATCATAATATCTTCTTACAAAATCTCACAATTTTTCCAGAAAATGACTCATATCCAGTATCTAAAACTAGTTCCAATTAATGCATGCAACATGATCTCCCCTAGGGGTCATCTGTACACTCTGGCTCTTATGCCACACTGCAGGTAACGACTACGCATATGAAATCTAAACGAGTGATACCCAGTCTCGCACCTAGCGCGTACCTGGACTAGGCCATCCTCTAGTCCCCGCCAGTCGAGGGACCACAGAGTCGACACGATAGAGTTACCGTATTATGCGATCCGGTCGTCGCCCAGTGACAACTTAGGGGATGTCACTCAGTATTATCCACTCCCGAGTTACCAGAGGATCTCCACCGAGATAATACCCTATCTCGGCTTGGGGTCGTGATATTACACACGCACTTGAAAATCCATTTACACAGATAAAACTAGTTTTTCTCAATTTAACACATGCACATGTATGCACCATGCAATACACACTTCAAGACACAATTTATCCAAAAAAACTCAACATCAACAATAACCAAACAACTCTGTCTTCAAATCCATCTGACCCCCGACTCCTCAGACTCAGTCCGGAATAACCAATTAGTCACAATTTATTGTAAAAGTAATAATATATTTAACTCTAAAATGAAGTTTGAAAAATATCTACTGTGCTCTATAATAATTTTTGAAGGATCAACGAGCTGAAAAAGGAGAAGAAAAAACAACGTAACAGTGTAAAAACACTGTGGCCGTGGGTTGTAAAATATCCACTTTTGAATGGGGAAGAACAAAGACTTGATATTGATAGAAAATGGCTTAAAAGTGTTTATGAAATTAGTGGAAGTAAAGGTTGGCCATGGGTGGCGGCGAAAACGGCGGTAGAAGGCCAAAAATTCCAAAACGGAAAGTGAGGTCGTGGGGGCTGCTCTGGAGACGGATCGGAGCTGGAAATGGGTAGTTTAGGACGGTAAGAGATCAGGGATGAAACTGTGAAAAGATGGTGGCTGGAGGTGGAACGACGGCGGTGCTGGAAGGAAAAGACGTTGCAGCCTGGAGGATCTCGTGGCGGTTAACGGTGGTTCGGACGGAGGTAAAATTTGGTGGGGATGATCACTGGTCTGAGGGGAAGAAATTTGGGTGGGTAGTGTAGTTCACGGCGCCGGCGAACGGCTGCTGAAGGAAAACGACGAAAATGGGAAATAAGGAGCATCACGCAAGCGGAAGGAGAAAGCCGAAGGAAAAAGAGAAGAAAAAAGAAAGAAAAAGATAAAAGAAAGAGAAAGTAGAAAAAGAAAAGATGGAGAAAAGAAATGAGGTCCAATCCTCACCTCTGAAGTCCGGAAACTAATCCGACGAAAACAACTTTAAAGGTTATAAAATGAATAAAATAATTTAAACACCTCATCTAGCTAAAATATAATAAATAACTAGTAAATACTAACAACATAATTTTAAATTAAAAAATAAACTAAAATAAATTAAACAGCAATTTAAACACAAAACAATAACTAATATTAAGAAAACACTTCAAAATAAATTTCACAACTAAATAAATTCAATTAAAATTTGATAATTTAAAATACTCCTTCAATAAAAACAAACGTAAAAACAGGGTGTCACACTTAAGGCCATAAATGACCTTTTCCAAGTGACAGACATAGTTAGGATGATCAGGGTGAACAAAACCAACATATTGAGAGATATAAACAGTCTCGGTCAAATTACCATGAAGAAAAGCATTTTGGATGTCTAATTGTTTAAGAGACCAACCAAGGGAAACAACAAGAGAGATGACTAACCGAATGGTAGTGGGTTTAACGATGGGGCTAAAAGTCTCTGAGTAGTCGATGCCCTCCTGTTGATGGAATCCCTTGGCAATTAGACGGGCTTTTCTACGCGATGTTTTGTGCAGAAGACCCATCTGCAACCAACTATGTTAGATAAAGGGGGAGGGGGAACAAGAGTCCAAGTCTGGTTTTGGATGAGAGCTTGAAACTTAGAAGTCATGGCATTTCGCCATTCAGAGAAGCGAGAGACCATAGTGAAGCAACTTGGTTCGTCGAGTATGGCAAGAGATGTGGTTAGGGCATGGCGTGGTGGAGGATATGGAATGTGACCATCGTGAAAAATTTTGGGACAAGAGGAGTCTATTTTTGAACGAGTAACAATTGGTGATCGAGGAGGAGGGAGTTGTGTTCGAGTTGAAGCAGTGGGAGGGTCTGGAAAATTCGCAGGAGCTGAGGTTGAAGAGGGGGATGACGACAGGTTTTGTATGAGAGGAGGTTGGGCTTGGTGATGATATTGGGCTATTTTTTGTATGAGAGGAGATTGGGCATTGGGTTTTGTGTTATTTGAGGGGGAGATGGGCCACGAGAAAGTGGAGATAAAATGGGCAGAAGAGTATATGAGGGCTGAGTGTTTGTGGGGGTCATGGTTAATTGTAATTTAGAATACGGAAAGGAATTTTCATTGAACAACACATCACATGAAATGTATATTCTGTTGGAATTTAAATGAAGACACTTGTATCATTTGTGCATAGGATTGTAACCAAGAAAAAGACAGGGTAAAGAACGGAAATGAATTTTGTGGTTGTTGTAAAGCCGAAGATTGGGCCAGCATTCAGACCCAAAAACTTTGAGAAACATGTAATCTGGTTCTTTATTGTATAGAAGAAAATGAGAAGATTTATTTTTGAGAGATGGAAAGGGAAGAAAATTGATAAGAAAGGCTGCAGTTTGAAAGGCATCGACCCAAAACTTGTAAGGGAGAGAGGCCGTTGCAAGAAGAGTAAGGCCCGTTTCAACGATATGACGATACTTACGTTTAACCACACCATTTTGTTGATGAGTGTGGGACATGAGAGACGATGAGAGATCCCTTAGGATTTAAGGATATGGGTAAGGGGTCAAAATTCCCCACCCCAATCACTTTGAACATTTTTAATTTTTGTGTTAAAAAGCCGTTCTACATATTGTTGAAAAGTGAGAAAAATGGAAGTACCATCACCCTTTGAGGCTAAGGGATAGAACTAGGTATAACGGCTAAAATCATCAACAAAAGAAATATAATAACAAAAGCCATCTCTTGATATATAAGGGGATGGTCCCCAAACATCCACAAAAATTAAATGTAAAGGTCTTAAGGACTAAGTACTAGAAGATGTAAAGGATAATTGCCTACACTTGGCAAGGGGATACTTAGAACAAAACAATTCAGGCTGATATGGTAGAAAGGGTAAACATTTGGTACGCAAAATGAGGAAAACAAGTTGAATATTTGGATGGCCAAGCTGATTGTGCCATTATTCAATTGAAGTTAGTGTTCCAATGAGAGCAACTGGGACAGATCTTGAGGAAGCTGGAGGTGGGAATAAGTAGAGACCATCAAGTGTTGGTCCTTGGAGAAGCAATGTGGCCGTCTGTTTGTCCTTCACAAGAAAGTGAGATTCATGAAACTCAAAGAAAACAGAGTTATCACAGTAAAATTTTTGAACTGAAACTAAATTTTTTGGTTATGTGAGGAACACAAAATAATTTTTTAAGAGAGAAAGTAGAGTTGGAAGAAGAAAAATGAGAGTCACCGATGTGGGTGATTGGGAGGGCAGCTCCATTGCCAACTTGAATCTGCTCATATCCAAGGTAAGGTTCACTAGATAGGTTGAGATTGTTGAGGTCCGAAGTTGTCGGAGATTTGTAACTTACTGAGATTTGGAATCAAATCTCACTGTAATAGTCACAACTACCATTTCTCCTGAATGGTAGATCTTGTTACAGGACCTGAAGAAGGATCAGGAGCTGACCAACTAGCCACAGTTGACTAAGCGACGGTGTGACATCAATGTTAATATAGTAGTTAACGTAAATTACTACTTGTACGATGGAGTTGCATCTCTAGTACTTTTTGGATCATAACTATTTTGGACTAGTATTGTGATATTAGTTGTTCAATGGGTTTTTATGTATGAAATATGTTTTAAGCATTTGAGATATTTTCAATTTGGTATATAGTATTGCTAAAGAAAAAATTTATCCGCTGCGAATATTGCATATTGTTAGATGCATGTTAGGAACATTCCATCTTATATGTCATGAACGGGGACAGGTAACCTTGTGTTGCATGTCTCGACGCTTCAAATGTCCGTTCGATCCCAAACGGAATTTGGGAGCGTCACAGTCGGGGTACCACTGGCGATTGGAGAGAGGCTGTGAGCTTGTGTAATGAGCAGATAGAGAACATGGTGGTTCAAACTGATAGGCCTGGTCAAAGCGATGATAACATTGAAGAGCAACATAGCCAACTTTGTTGTAGACCTGGCAAGTGGGCTTGTTGGTTTGGGAAGGTGAGAATGAAGGAGATGATAGATAACGACCTTCTCGAGAGCGGCCACCCTGAGTGTTGTTTCTACCCCCACAAAAATTATTACGACCACGGTTTGGATGTTGATAGGAGGAAGAGGTAGTTATATTAGTAGAGGGTGTGGGTAGCAGACCAAACTGAGTTGTGGTTGTGAGAGATGCACGGCTTTCACAAGTGAGGAGGAGATTGAAGAGTTCATCTGAGCTAATGAGGGTGGAACGTGTTGCAACCGAAATGACAAAGGACTCATATTCTGAGTTTAGGCCATTTAACAGGTAAGACACGACTTCAGAATCACGTAGAGGCTCACCAGCGGCTGTCATGGTGTCTGAGAGAAGGCGAACTTTGCAAGAATATTCAGTCACTGAGAGAGAACCTTTTTTGAGGTTTGTGAATTGGTGACGAATTTGGAAGATTTTAGCTTGAGATTGGGAGGTGAACATAGTGTCCAGATTGAGCCACAGTTCACAAGAGGTATGGGAAGATATGGTCTGGGCAAGGATTGGCACGGTGAGGGAGGAAATGAGAGCACTGAGTAGCATTTTGTTTGAGGTGGAGTGGGTCCAGACTGAGAAGGGGATGCAAGTTGTAGAAGAGGTGGGGGTGGTGGAGTGGAGCCATGGATGAAGTGAAAGAGCTCTTGACCATGGAGGTAGGGAATAACTTGTGCACGCCAGAGCAAATAGTTGTCGGAACCAAGTTTGACAGACACGATGTGGGAGAAATTGTTAGGGAGCTAGAAGGTGGTGGAACTGGAGAATTCTTTCCCATCCGTAGCCATTGAAGAGGAGTAAGGAGAAAGACGGAGGTAGAAGAAGGAAGAGAAAAAAAAAAAAAAAGACGTTAGTCGATATTTGGCTCTGATGCCATGTAAATAAGTTTGAGAGAGGAAAGTTTGAATATATTTTTCATTGATTCATTCTGTATATAGGGATGAATATTTATACGAGACTAATTTAGCCGAGACTCTCCTAGGAATATTCTTGCGCACCTATCGTGCATAACAGAAAGCAAAAACATCGACAAGTTTGTTACAAAAGTGTCGGCCATCTTACAAAAGAAAACAAAAATACAACAGCCATACCCAGAGGGTAGGCACCATCCCAGTCTCGGTGATTTCTTCTTGAGCAGCATCTGACGTGGTGAGCTAGCTTGAGGAGACTGAGGTGGTGAAACTTTTGGAAGCAGTAGTGGACAGCTCAATAGTCTTCCTCTGCTAAAGTAGAGAGTGTGCGCATGCTATATCTTTTTAGACTTCTTTTGCACATTTCCTATTGTGAGTAGTGATAAATTTCCTGCAATATAGTTTGCTCCTTACCTTGTTAGAGTTGGAGTTGCAACTTTCTATATCAAAAAAGTATTATGAAAAAAATCCATTTTTTTGCTTTTCTTCCTTGTGTTTTACATGAATTCTTTAATGGGCCGAGGGATCGACTAGCCAAATAAATGAGTGAAAATTTGGATCTAAACAGTTAGGCAAAACAAGAAATTGTCAGAACAATTTATTCTTGAGTCTTGCCATGCTTAATTAGCATCGGATGCAGAAAGTTGGGATGGAAAAGTACTGCATGAAATGTTTGACATAGACGTGAGAATTGGAAGAGACAAATGAGATCAGTTATATCAGTTCATAAATGTACAGGCATGGCTTTCTCATGGGTTTTTCGAGGAATTAGTATCACGTGGTAATTAGCAACAAACGTTTTCCATTTTCGTGCGCGAGGTACGTACGTACGTACCATTCATGCGCAGGTAAAAATTTATGAACTCCTATTTAAATAGGTAATATTTTTATTGTCTTAACATAATATAATATATGTATAAACAAACATAATATAATATAACGTCCTTCTTCACTTATTAAAATAAAGAAAGTCGAAGAAATATATATAGAGATCAATAGAAGATACATGATGAATTATTCCAAATTAACTTTTGAAATTTTTATTGAGTACATATATGATAACTTTCGTTTATTAATTCCTTCGAAAAAAATTAAACAAATAAATTTATAGTTATTTAACATGACGAAAATAAATTATAATGTGTCATAAATAGATAGATGCTATAATGCTGTTGTTTTATTGATGCAAATATTTGGGGTTAGGAGGTTTCAAAATCTCTGTCATGTATGTATGTGTCCCACTGAGAACTAAAACTACCTCGCCATTTCAGGATAATTATATATACGAACATCATCAGTATTTCCGTTTCCTATATGATCATCTCGTTTTTATGGCTAGTGGTTCCTGAGTACCGTACCGTTTGATTGCCCTAAACAGCTTCTGAATTTGGTACAACACCAGAAATTCTATTAATGGATAGTGAATGTGAATCGATGCAAAGCCATGAGATGATGCATATTGATATAATGAGCTAATTTTTGTCCCCAAGGATAGGAATTTAGTTTTATTATATATAACAGGCCGGACTTTCCCCTAACAGACAATAGATACAATCTGGCTTATTCTTAGTTTGTGCGTTAAAAACCACAGACTTTCTAGGAAAAAAGTTAGAAAGAAAGAAAGAATTAAGAAAATAATTGGCTGACCGGATTGAATTTCCTTGTCAATCCACCTTTTAACATACATGCATTTCTTTCTTTCTACCCCATTTTTCTCCATGTGAAAAAAGTAAAGACTAAGACAGGCAAACATGACCAGCATGATACTGTCGCTATATGTTGCAACTTCATTTTGAAATTCAAGCACAATCACCATAAGTGAATGTGTTGAAGTTCCCTATAAGGTCCATTCACCAGGCCTATGGAACTGGCTTCATTCTGGGAATACGTTTTCATTGCCACAGCTTGAGCTGCAGATGATGATTATTTTTGCAATCACGCATGCCTCCCATTACATTCTTAAGCCATATGGAGTCCCTCAATTTACCTCCCAAATTATTGTATGTACTGCTGATCTCTTAATCCACCACTTCAATATATATCTTACTTGAGCATGTTTATAATATGGTCTTTTCTATATCCATATACACTCATAGTACTAATTTAATATATAAGTGTGTGTGCATGTGTGAGACAACGTACGTTTGTACGAGACTAATGAATTGAAGATTCTTTGTGTCAATCAAATGGGCATAATCCTCGATCCTTGATCACTACTTGGGTGCTTCGAACCATTCAAGATCTTGTTTGACGTTAGAAGTAAAGAAATAATAGGTATGCTGGCTGCCTTTGGTCACGTACTGTTTTTGTTTTTGAGCAAAGTGAAAATGGATATGAAAGTGTTCAAAAGGATGGGAAGAAAAGCCTTATATACTGGTATTGCTTGCATATTGTTCCCTTTGATAACTGGCTTGTCACTTGGAGTGTCCCTTAAAAGATCTTGGCCTCATCAAAGAATTATATAGAAGCATATAGTCTTTCATTTCGGATAGCATTTCACAGTTCAACTCCATTTCTGGTGTTAGTGTTTTGAATATTTCACATGTTGTTGGAGAGTTGTGTTAGATAAGGCTCCTGGATTGTCGGGATATTGTGTAACACCCCCTTGCAAGCTCAATGGGGATGGAAGAACTCTGAGCTTGGACCAAAGAAGCTAAAATCTAGTAGAGGAAAGGCCTTTGGTGAATAGATTAGCTAGCTGGTCTTTGGTGAAGATATACTTGATGATCAAATCTTTGTTCACTACCTTTTCACGAACGAAATGGTAGTCTATCTTTATATGCTTGGATTTGGCATGGAAGAGTACTAGATTGGAGGCAAGTGCCAAAGCACTAATGTTGTCAACCCATAACACTAGAGGGGAAGCAAGTGGAACTTGCAAGTTTTTGAAGAGCATCCTTAACCAATAGATCTATGCAGTTGCTGCTTCCATGGATCTATACTCAACCTCAGTACTTGACTTGGATACAGCGTGCTATTTCTTAGCGGCCCAAGAGATGAGATTCGAGCCAAGAAAAATTTCATAACCTATTGTAGACCTACGGTCATCTGTGCAACCAGCCCGGTCGGAGTCACAATATCAATTTAATTGTATTTGACCCTTGGTGAAGGAGATTCCATAATCAATTGTGGCCTTCAAATAGCGCAATACCCGTTTGGCAACAATGAAGTAAATTGATGTAGGTGAGTGAAGAAATTGACAGAATTGGTTAACGCTATAAGCAATGTAAGGTCTGGTGATTGTGTAATATTGAAGAGTACCGACAATGTGGCGATATGGTGTAGGGTCTGGAAGAGGTTCCCCGTCAAATTTGGACATTTCACTGCTAGTGACGGATGGTGAACTATAGGGCTTGGCACCAACCATATTTGAACGATGAAGAAGATTTGAGATATATTTAGATTGTTGGAGGTGAAGTCCATTTTGGTTCCGAGAAGCATGAATTCCCAAAAATTAAGATAGAGGATCTGAGTCCTTCATTGCAAACTACAACTTTAACTTCTTGATGAGTTCAAAGATGGCAGTGGATTGATTGCCTGTAACTACAATGTCATCAACGTATATCAGTACCAACATGTATATATTATTTTGATGGAGCACAAATTAAGATGAGTCAACATTAGAGCTAACAAAGTCTAGCTCCAACAATGATTGAGAAAGCCTTTTAAACCAGGTCCGTGGTGCTTGCTTGAGTTCGTAAATGCCTTTATGTAAATGACAAACATGATTAGGTTTGTTGGGATCAACAAAACCCTGCAGCTGTTCCATGAAACTTCCTCCTTGAGGTGTCTGTGTAGAAATGCATTAGACACGTCTAGTTGACGAAGATGCCAATCAAATGTAACAACCAAATAGAGAACTAGCCGAATGGTACTACGCTTGATATAACAGGGATGATAACAGGGTTGAAAGTCTTAGTATAATCAATTCCATCAAGTTGATCAAACCATTTTGCCACTAATCTAGCCTTGTAGCGATCTAAAGTTCCATCAAACTTTTCTTTTAGTTTAAATACCCACTTGTTGCGGACCACATGCTGAGTAGAAGATTGTGGACATAGGGACCTGGTGCCATTAGCCATCAAAGCATCAAACTCATTACCCATTGCAACAAGCCAATTGGGATTGGTCACAACTGAGGGGAAGCAGGTTGGTTCAAGAGGTAAAGAAGTGGTATGAAGGGATTTAAGTGGATGCTTTGTGTTGTAGAAAAGTTTGTAGTTAGGAAACTATTTTGGCTTGTGAATTCCTATTTGAGAACGAGTAACCACTCGAGAAAATGGAGGCTAAGGTTGGTGCGGTGGTGGGGGTTGAGTGGGATGGTGGAAACCAAAGGAAGGGATTGAACGGGTGATGGTGTATGGGAAAGAATAGGTTTATGAAAGAAGTTATGGTCAAGCTGGGAAGAGTCAAGTAAGGATGTAGTTATTGAAGGAGATGAAGATAAATTAGACAATAAAGAGAGAAGAAAACCTATAGAAGATGCACTTGAGGAGCCAGTCTAGCAAGTGCCATGTGAAGCTAGATCTATATCCTTTGTTGGAAATATGGTTTCATAAGAAACAAAATGCCTGGAAATGTAAACTCGATTAAGATGAGGATCAAGGTAGTGTTTACCCTTCTGATTGAGTTGTATCCTAGGAATATACATCGTTTGCTACAAAATGTGAGTTTATGTGAGGTGTATGGCCTAAGAAAGAGACAGCAAACACAACCAAAAACTTGTAAGCTAGAGTAATCAGGTTGATGGTTAAACAACTTCTCAAATGGAGACAGGCTATGTAGTACAGGGGTTGGAAGTCTATTAATCAGGTATATATACTATTTTTGGGAAAGCTTCTACTCGAAAATTAGATTTTAAATGTGATTGTGCCAAGAGGGATAATATGGTTTCAGTAACACATTGATGTTTGTGTTCAGCTATACTATTTTTTGAGATGTGTATGGGCATGTAAGACAGAAATATCCTATTCGAATCCAAAAAAAACTTCTAAAAGCAGTGGAAAAAAAGTCCCCACCTCCATTGGTTTGGAATTGTTTTATTTTGTAAGAGAACATGCAAGTTCTCAACTAGACATTTGAATTTCAAAAAACAACAAAATAGTAGCCATTATCTTACACAAATTGCTTAATTGAAAGTAAATTAGCAAATCTAGATGGACAATGCAATATATTGTTTAAGTGAAGAAATGATGATTGTGCGTGCATAAGAGTAGAACCAGTGTTGACAATAGGAAGGCTAGCTCCGTTCCCAACAACCATGGTCTCAGTTCCTTAGTATGGTTGTTGAAGAGTGAGATTTGCAAGATCAGAAATAATATGACTGTTTGCTCGAGTATCTACAAACCACAGTTGATCACCTTGTAGAGGCTGAGTATAAGCTACCATTGTTGCAAGTTGGGTAGGAGGATGTCTGCCTTGATATGCTAAGTCCATCCAAAGATAGTAGTCTAAGGCTTGGTGGTTAGATCTTCCACATATTTGACAAGGAGATTTGTTGGTAGTGAAACTTGAAGAAGATGTGGGGTAGGGCTTAGATTGATTATGAGTGTTGCTGGATGGGAGGCTTATTTTTGTGTGTAAGGTTTGGAGAATTTCTTAGAACGTTGAAATGGTTAGGGCCTTGTTTCGGAGTGAACAAAGCAAATTGACTAGATTTTAGGGAGACACTTTTGTTTTGGTACTTAAGTAAGGCTTGAAAACTGAGTAACTCAGCTTAAAAATCATCAAAGGACAGAGTGCAGTCCCTGGTGGCAAAAGTAAAAGAAGTAACAAAGGGATTGTACGCTGTTGTCAAACTTCCAATCAGAAATGAAATTAAGTCTTCATCAAATACAAGTTGACAAATTGCTACAAGTTGATCAGTCCATGATTTTGCTAAATGAATGTAATCAATGCAAGATTGAGAGCTTTGCTGTAGTGATTGCAATTGTCGCTTCAAGTGGGCTATCCGAGATCTTGAAGGAGTAGCAAATCTGTTGGAGAGAACAACCCAGACCTAGCAAGAAGTATTCAGGTCATAAACAATAGACAAAATCTTTTTAGCCAATGTAGCATTAAGCTAGCTCAACAAGTCCTATTCTTTCTTGTTCCAAAGAACTTATTCTAGATTCATCATAGTCACTTTCATTGCCCATGTCATCACAAAAGAACTGAGAGGGACATGGTTCTGAGCTTTCAACAATACGCAGAAGATCATGACTACGAAGGATAGGTTTAAACTGAGATAATTTTTTATACTTTTTTAATAAATAGTATTTATTAATAACGTTTATTTTTAGAGATGATCATTACCGACATCTTTCTTACCATTGGTTTCCTTAAGTTTTTTCTTTTTATTTTTGAGGAAGACTTGCGGCATCATTTACTTTGACATTCAAGTGGGTAACCAAAAAGTATTCCAAACGTTTTAAGATTAACGTTGGCTGCCTTTATTACCTATTGCCGTTCGGTTGTTAAAAACATCCACTAATACTATTCATTATAGTCTTTTTATTCAATTGCCCAAGTGGAGTTTTTTGTAGGAAAAAAAACTACATTTAGTTTATGAATTGGGAGTACTTAGACATAGTTTTTTTTAGATTATTTCCAGATAAAAGAAATGTGTTCTTTAGGTAGAGTTTTGAGCTCAACCACTTGTAAAGAGTTAGTTTGAACTAAACGACGATCAGTTGAACTGTTGTATCTTGAAGAAGTCAAGTTAAAATAAGTTCTACTGTACCGATTAAATTGAAGCTTTGTATATCGAAGAGGGCTTGAATCTCTTCAAATAGAGCGAGATTTCTGAGCCATAGTCCAAATTGGTTTAGTTTGAATGTTAATTTCATTGTAATTTTTATTATATTATTGTGTATTTCACTAACAATTTTAAGGAGAATTCAGATGGAGTCTACAATCGAAAAATGCATGGAAAGTGTTAGGGATCTCAACAAACCCTTCAGTTTCAAGGAAGCCTATTTCAAAATATGGAAGTGTAATGCGCTCTTCTAGCTAAGCCTTTTGAACATCTCGTACGTTCTCAAGACAAAGGTAAATTTATTTTATGAAAATTATGTCTTGCCCAAAGGTCGAAATTTAAGAAATAGTCGTTTGCAGCCACAAAGATTTTTTTTTAAAAAAAAAGTAGTAGACCTCACAAAAGCCAACAGAGTAAGAATCAAGGACTCTCTTCACAAATTCAATCCTATTTTGTTTGTGGAAAAAGCGGACAATTTGCTAGAACTTGCAAGTTTTTGAAGCAAGAAAATAATCTTCAAGTTAACGTAAATGAGGAACCATTTGTAACAATTATTACAGACATTAATTTGCTTCAAGAATTTGTTGAAGGGTGATTGGCAGATTCCGATGCCAATAGGCATGTCAGTCATGATAAAAATTGGTTAAAAAATTATACTCACTTTGAAAAAGAGAAACCAATTATGCTTAGTGATTTAAGTAAAACCAAAGTTGTTGGGAGTTGTGAGGTTGAGCTGAAATTCACTTCTGGACGTATATTGACACTCAAAGATGTGCTTTATACGCCGTTTATGAGGAAGAATTTGATGTCGAGTTTTTTACTCAACAAAGTAGGCTTCAAACAAATTATTCAATCTAATCAATATGTCATAACGAAAAATGGAGTTTTTGTGAGCAATGACTATGTTTGTGATGTAATATTTAAATTGAATGTTGAGCATAAAGCATCGAATGTTTCTATTTATATGCTTTCTTTTTAAAATTTTTGGCATGCAAGTTTATGTCATATCTATAGTAGATATGTTGCTATCATGAATAGTTTATGATTAATTCCTAAACCGACAAAGGATTTTAAAAAATGTGAAGTTTGTAGTCAAGCAAAAATTTCAAAACGACCTGATAAAAGTGTTGAAAAAAATACCAAATTGTTAGATTTAATTCACACCGATTTTTGTGAATTTGAAGGAATTTTAACTCGTGGAGAAATAGATATTTTATCACTTTTATTGATGATTTTTCAAAACACACATATGTTTATTTATTAAAAAATGAATGTGATGCTTTTGAAAAGTTCAAAGAATTCCTCCATGAAGTTGAAAATCAATTTGGTAGAAAGATCAAAAGATTTAGAAGTGATCGAGGCCAAGAGTACGATTCAAATGAGTTTAATACTTTTGTTTAATCATTGGGAATTATTCATAAAACTACTGCACCATACTCACATACATCTAACGGTGTGGCTATGAGAAAAAATAGAATGTTGATTGAGTTTACAAATGTTTTGCTTATTGATTCAGGTGCTCCCTTAAATTTTTTGGGGGAAGCAGTTTTGACTATTTTTCATGTTTTTAATAGGGTGCCTTATTAAAATTCAAGAACTACACCTTTTAAATTATGGAGAGAGTATAAGCCAAATTTGAGATATTTTAAAGTTTGGGATTGTTTGGCTTTTGTAAGACTAACATATCCTAAAAGGCCCAAATTTGGTGTTAGAACTAGCACTTGTGTCTTTCTTGGATATGCAGAAAATAGCACAGCCTATAGATTTTTTTATATTGAAAATAAAATTATTTTTAAATCAGGCGATGCAATTATTCATGAAGAAAAATTTCCTTTTATATCCAAAAATAGTGGAGGTCAAGAATTTAGACAAAATATTTCTTCTGAAGTTAGTTTTTCTACTCCTAAAGAAAATGAAGAAGTTTTTAAATTAAGGAGTAAGAGAGCTAGAATTGAAAACAATCTTGGTCCTGACTATTATGTTTATAATATTGAGGAAAACCCAAATACTTTACAAGAAGTTTTAGCATCACTTGATTCAGTGTTTTGGAAAGAGGTTGTAGATAATGAGATGGATTCACTAATTTCTAATAAAACTTAAAAATTAATTGAATTGCCACCGAGTTGCAAAACCATAGGGTGTAAATGGGTCCTTAGAAAAAAACTTTACACTGGATGGAACAATTGAAAAATTCAAGTCTAGGCTTGTCGCAAAAGGTTTTAAATAAAAAGTCGATCTTGGTTTTTTGGACACTTTTTCTCTTACAAGAATAACATCCATTAGATTATTGATTGTCATTGCAGCAATCTATAATTTAAAAATTCATCAAATGGATGTTAAAATAGTTTTTTTTTAATGGGGACCTAGATGAAGAAATTTATATGAATCAACCCAAAAGTTTTGTAAAGTCTGGCCAAGAAACCAAAATGTGTAAGTTGACAATATCCTTACATGGCTTAAAACAAGCTCATAAACAGTGGCATGAGAACTTTGACTCTTGCATGATTGAGAATGACTATAAGTCAAATGAAAGTGATAAATGTATTTATCATAAATCTTAGAAAAATTCACATGTTATTATTGGCCCATATGCTGATGATTTATTGATATTTGGTTCTAATTTGCATGTCATAGATGAAACAAAAAGCATGCTTTATAATCATTTTGATATGAAATATCTTGGCCGTGAGGCTAATTTTATTTTGGGTATAAAAATCACCAAAAAATGTGATGATATTTTTCTTAATCAATCGCATTACGTAAAAAATTATTGAAGAAATATAATTATGTTGGATGCAAGCATATTGTTACTTCTTTTGTTCTAGTGTTCATTTATTTCTCGTTGAAGATGATGATGATGTGATTAATCAAAAGGAATATGCTAGCCTGATTGGGAGTTTACGTTATGCGACTGATTGTACTAGACCTGACATTGCTTATGTGGTAGTAGTACTTAGTAGATTTACTATCAAGCCTAGAAGAGAACATTGGTATGCAATAGATCAGAAAATGAAATATTTATCTGGTACAAAACATTACGTCTTGTTTCATAAAAATATCATGTTGTACTCGAAGGCTTTAGTGATGCCGATTGGAATACCTTGTTGGGTGATTCTCTTTCAGCTACTGGTTATATTTTTACCTTGGGTGGTGGTGCTGTATGTTGAAAGTCTAAAAAACAAATGATTATTGCTAACTCAACCATGGAAGCTGAACTTATAGCTTTAACTTCAACAAGGAAGCAAAATGGTTGAGAGATATATTACAAGAGATTCTGTTATGTGAAAAATCATTTCCACCCATTTTAATTCATTGTGATAGTACTGCTACTATTGGTAGAGTACAAAACCGTTATTATGACGGTAAATCCAAATCCATAAGAAGAAAATATTGTACTGTGAGATCTTATTTGACTGATAGTGTTATTAACGTGGATTATGTTAAGTTTTGTGATAATCTTGCAGATCCACTAACCAAGGCCTTGAGAAGAGAAAGGGTCTGGAATAACCCATAAATTCATGAGTCATATATGAGGATACCCAGCTTGGAGACCAAAGATCCTAAGAAATGAGTTCAATGGAAAAAATGAATCATATGATGGTCGTAAGAAATGTTGTGTTTATTTTATTTCTCATTCTTATAATGTGAGTGCATTAATCCTATAATGTTTTGAAGGATGAGTTTTGAAAAAACTTGTAATGAAATTATATAGCTCTTATGAGTAGGGTGTTAGAATTACATGAACACCATTGACCGATTTCACCTATGTGAGTGTGGGAGTGAGGCCACTCCCTATGAGATTTGAGTTTATTCTCAAATACACTCATGAAACCGGGATTAGCACAGGGCCTAATGTGCTGGCTAATAAAACTCATGTCAACACCTAGGTTAAAATACGTGTTATGATTCTTTATTTCTCTTAAACAGTCATAGTTCAAATACTTTGAGACCACTACTGACTCTAGAGTAAAGATTGACATTTCACTAAGTGAGGGTTTAATGTAGAACACACATTCATGATGCATATTAATAATTCTTTGTCTAAAAGTATCTCTCTTTATTTATATTATTTTTGAGCTTTGTTATACATGAAAAGTCCACACACTACACACCGCACATTTTTTTTTAATTTTAAAATATTTTTTTGAGTTTATTTTTTTTAAACTAATTAAATTTTTTTACTCATTATCCATATACTAAACATTTAGTTAAAAAAACTGGTGTGGTGCGAAGGCTTATGTTTAGAATTTTTTATTATTAAAAAGTAGTGGAAGAATATTAGTATTTTTTAATAAATAGTATTTATTAATAATGTTTCTTTTCAGAGATGATGATTACCAACGTCATTTTTACGGTTGGTTTCTAAAAAATCAGAGAAGAAGATAGAAAAGTGGCACAGAAATCATTTGAGAAAATGCCTAAGAGAAGGCAATGAATTGTATTCTACTCTTTTGTTTTTCCGTATAATTCATTACAGTCATAGTCCATATTTATACACATATAGCAGGACAAATTATCTGATCATAAATGATCAGACGGTACTGTACAATCATTCAGTTAGTTACAGGAGAATCTTCTAGAGTAGGACAGATGGCAGCTCTTCAATTTTGCTTGGAATTTCTTTCGGCAGCTGTGCTGAAGTTTGTTAGGCTGGCCGAGGTCTCCTCATGCTTGCGAGTGCCTTCTGTTGGAATAATGGCTGTCTGATGATCAGGTGCCTCAATAGATTCCTTCAGTTTTTTGTTTTTTGTTTTTTTTTTCTATTTTTGAGGCATCATTTACTTTGACATTCAAGTGGGTAAAACCCAAAATGTATTCCAAACGTTTTAAGATTAACGTTGGCTGCCTTTATTACCTATTGCCGTTGGTAGTTAAAAACATCCACAAATACTTTTCATTATCTTGAACTGCAGATAATGTCATCTATTAGTGTTTTAAATATTTCACATGTTGTTGGAGAGTTGTGTTAGATGAAGGTCCTGGATTGTCGGGATATTGTGTAACAGCCATAACGGCTGTCGTTTTATTGACGCAATTTGGGGTTAGGAGGTTTCAAAATCTCTCTGTCTAAAACCACCCGGCCATTTCAGGATAATTATACGAACATCATCAATATTTCCGTTTCCTTTATGATCATCTCGTTTTTATGGCTAGCGGTTCCTGAGTACCGTACCGTTTGATAACACCAAACAGCTTCTGAATTTGGTTTCATATATAACTGCAGGTACTTACCCCTAAATAGGCAATAGCTAGAATCTGGTTTATTCTTAGTCGTTTGTGCGTTAAAAAACAGACTTTCTGGGAAAAAAATTAGAAAGAAAGAAAGAATAAAGAAAAGAATCGGCCGGCCTGAATTTCCTTGTCAATCCACCTTTTACATTTATTTCTTTCTCGGTGTAAAGAAAGTAAAGACTAGGACGGGCAAACTTGACCAGCATGATGCCGTCGCTAGATTTTGCAACTTCAATTCCAAATTCAAGCATGATCACCATAATCGAATGCGTTGAGCTTCCCTATAGGGTCCATTCACCAGGCCTGTGGAACTGGCTTCATTCTGGGAATACGTTTTCATTACCACAACTTGAGCTGCAGATGATGATTATTTTTGCAATCACGCATGCCTCCGATTGCATTCTTAAGCCATATGGAGTCCCGCAATTTACCTCCCAACTTATTGTATGTACTGCTGATATCTTGATCCACTTCAATATATATCTTACTTGAACATATTTATAATGTATTCTTTTCTATATCCATATACACTCACAGTACTAATTTAAATAATATTTAAGTGTGTGCGCGTGTGTATGAGACTACGTTTGTACGAGACTAATGAATTGAAGATTCTTCGTGTGAATCAGGCGGGCATAATCCTCGGTCCATCATTACTTGGGCGCTTTGAACCAATCAAGATCTTGTTTGACGTTAGAAGTCAAGAAATAATTGGTATGCTGGCTGTCTTTGGTCACTTACTGTTTTTGTTTTTGAGCGGAGTGAAAATGGATCTGAAAGTGTTCAAAAGGATGGGAAGAAATGCCATATATACTGGTATTGCCTGCATATTGTTCCCTTTGATAATTGGCTTGTCAGTTGGAGTGTCCCTTAAAAGATCTTGGCGCCTCACCAAAGAAGAAGCATATAGTCTTCCATTTCTGACAGTACTTCATAGTTTGACTCCATTTCCGGTGGTTGTTTACCTTCTTGAGTACCTCAAGATCTTGAACTCTGAACTTGGTCAATTAGGCCTATCTGCAGCATTGGTTTCCGAAGCGATTGGCTTGATTCTTCTTGTTCTTGCCACATTGATTAAGGTTGCCATGGAGAAGAATAATTTTCAAGCTATTTTTTGTGGAGGATCAACCATTATCTTTATCTTAACCCTTGCATTTGTTTTTCGACCCACAATGGTTTGGATAGTCAAGCAAACACCCAAAGGAAGGCCTGTGAAAACCGTATACATTCACATCATCATGCTGCTGATGCTTGTGTCTGGCTTGGTTTCTCGTTCGTTTAAATTTACTTGTATCGCTGGACCTTTTTTTCTCGGTTTGGCGATACCAGATGGACCGCCTTTAGGATCTGCCATTGTCAACAAGTTCAACTGCTTCACCGAGCATGTGTTTCTTCCACTCTTTGTAACTACATGTGCTATGAAGGTAGATCTGCGTTTAATCAGCCTCGATGCCAACTTGCTGACCTTCGATATAATCCTCGTTATCGCGACTTTTGCTACTAAAATGGTGGCCTGTTTGATTCCTCTCTTGTACTCCAAAATGCCCATAAAGGATGCTCTAGCACTTGCTCTCATTTTGAGTTTCAAAGGTGAAGTTCAGCTCAGCCTTTATTTTTACTTCGGAGATGAACAGGTGACTACATCTTTATTTTTTCCTTTGCTTTTATACTAGTAAAATGGATTCTTTTTCTAACCAAACAACAATAAACAAAACTAGGTCCACCTTATACCGGGCAAGGAGCGTTCTTTAGCGGTAGTTGCGATCCTAATTAATGCAACTATTGCACCAATCTTAGTGAAGTACCTGTACGATCCTTCATGGAAATATGCAGGTTACAAGAAAAGGGATATCATTCATAACAGACACAATGCAGAGCTTCGCATCTTGGTGTGCATTCACAAACCCGACAACATTCCTACGGTTATCAAACTACTGGAAACTTCAGGCCCGACAAGACAAAGACCCCTTACTGTTTATGTTCTTCACCTAATCAAACTGATTGGTCGAGCCTCCCCCGTTTTTATCTCACACCAAATGCAGAAAAAGACTCTCTCCAAAACTTCCTATTCAGAGAACGTGATTACCGCATTTAATCGCTTCAAACAAGACAATCCGGATGGCATATCACTGTTGCATGTTTTCACTGCCATCTCTCCAACGAAGTACATGCAGGAAGACGTATGCACTCTTGCACTGGACAAGCTCGCGTCCCTCATAGTACTCCCATTCCACCGGAAATGGTCCCTTGATGGGTTTGTTGAATCGGAGGACTGTGCTATAAGGACTCTGAACTGCGGTGTCCTTGAACTAGCACCTTGCTCCGTGGGGATCCTTGTTGATCGTGGCCGTTCAACTATTCCAGCAGAGTCATCTTATTCTGTTGCAATGATCTTCTTAGGAGGGAGTGACGATCAAGAGGCATTAACATTTGCGAAACGCATGGCCAATGATATGATGAACATCAATTTGACTGTGATTCACTTTGTTGCATCTGAGAGTGAAGAGATTAGAGGTTGGGACGATTTGGTGGACCATGAGGTGCTCAAGGATGTTAGACTTAACAATTTGAGTGGTGGATATGTGACGTATATAGAGGAGATGGTGGAAGATGGACCTCAGACGGCATTGATAATTCATTCTATGATAGAAGAGTACGACCTTATTATAGTTGGGAGGCGGCACAATGTAGTGTCCCCTCAAACATCAGGGCTTGCAGAATGGAGTGAATTCCCAGAGCTGGGTATCATCGGAGATCTTCTTGCCACCTCAGATAACAACACCAGGACATCCGTTTTGGTGGTACGTCAGCAGCAGAAACAGCAAAAATGACGACGGGCAATAATATCCTAGTCATGGTTAGAAAAGTGATCTTCTCTTTTATAATAGATTCATTTTTTGTTTTCAAAAAATCTGCACGTAGCTCTCAAACTTATAGTTAGCATTACTCATTTTGGTTGAAATTAAATGAAAGAAGCCACACGGGACCGTATAGTGATCTATTTTTATCGATTCCAAATATATATGGAGGCATCAAACATTATATTTTGTGAATTATTCTAGTTCTTTGATTCAAAATAAATTTCATTTTAAATTAAGAAATGTACGTCCTGTATTAGACCACTACGCAATTGCACCATCTTTGTTGTCCAAAAGCTTCTCTTCTCCAATTGTCGATCTCATCTACAGGCATACAATGGCCGGCATGCAGCTGGTCCTTCCATGAGCAATGGGCCGGATATGCACTTAGAGATTAAAAGTCATATATATATATATATATATATATATATATATATATATATATATTTATACACATCCAAAAGTAAGCTAGTTTTAAATGGATTGACCTCCCTCGTGTTCGTGTATGGTTTGTAATATTAATGGTTTTATTATATGTTAAAATTTGAAAAATATTGTAGTTATTAATAAATATAAATCTTAATTTTTTTGTTAAATTATGTTAATAGGATCAAATGAGTTATGTGATTTAGTACAACTCATTTATATGAAACAAATAACTTTAAATGAGTTGTGTCGTGTTAATATATTTCTAATTAATTATTAAACAGATCAAAATGGATGACAAGACATGACCCGTTATCTAAATAAATTGGATTAGTATTTGGAAGTTTGACACGTCTAACTTAACGAGTTAAAATCGAATTGATTTATATAATCGAATGTTCATGACTTAATACAGCACGAACATGTACCGAAAACACAATTTGTCATCCCTAATCTTGAGATGACATATCAATTCTGAGTATTAGGGTGCAGCTCAACATATTAATAAATAATATATATATAGTTTCAAGGTATTCTCAATTTAGACTTGGTTTGAATGGTGAGAGGAGTTGAGTTGAGATGAGATAAAAGTTAAAATTTGAATAAAATATTATTAGAATATTATTTTTTATTTTGATATTTGAAAAAGTTGAAATGTTCATTTTATTTTATTTAAAAATTTAAAAAAAATTATAATAATTAGATGAAATGAAATGAGATAAGTTAAAATAATTTCACTATACAAACAAGGGCATGACCAAGGGGTAACCCATAAACGCCGCACGTACAAGAACCAAGTTATCAAGGTGAAAGAGCTGGCAATCATAAACCTTAATTAATAATTTAATTAGAATATAAAAATATCTATTAATTAATGGTTTTTTATTTATTAATTTTATAAAAGCCTAACCCATCTTCCCTATACTCGATTCGGTTTGTTTGTAGCCATAAAACTAACTAATGTTCTAAATTCTAAACTCGAAATCGGACCGAGTTTAATATGATTCATTGGTTTTTCAATTTTAATTTTTACAGCCATACTCTTTAAAAGTTTATAATGTGGAAGAAGCGAAAGATTTGCAAATAAGTATACTTCACAACTTTAAGAGTAATTGTATACTCCCCAAGGGGGTTGGGGCAGTGAAATACGAGGTTTGCTAACCCTTCCTAGTTTACTTTCATGAAATTTATTTGTTCTTAAAAAAGTCGTGTTACTATACCCTCTAATGGTTATTGTCGGGTGTGCTACATAAGTCAAAATTATTATTTTTTTTTTTGTTTTCATATTTTTAAACATATTTAAATATTTTTAAAAAATATAAAAAATACATTAATATATTAAAAATTATTTTTTAATTATTAAGTAAAAATCAACAATTTTTTTTACTAAGCGATATACATGAACAGTATATTTGAATGGACGAACTAACCTTATTCTTTTAAAAATATTTCTTAATTCTCGTAAATAAATAAAAGAAAAGTTCTCGTGCGCTGCAAAATGTCAGTAAAGGAGAAAGAGAGGACAGGATAGTTTAGTAAATAAAAATAAAGTACGAGGGCAAATCAGATTTGAAATACCGAGGCTTCGAGAGAAATGAGAGAGTGAGGCCTGAGGGAGAAGAATGTGTGTGGGCTCTACGAAACAGCGCTGAAGGCACCTCGAATTTCTCTTTTCCACTCGCTCTTCACACACGTGAATTGTCCTTGCCTTTTCTAACTCGATCAATGGTGTGAGAGCAGTGTACATTCTCAATGATCTTTTATCCTATCTTTTAAAATGTATTATTAAAATTTATTTTTATTATTTTACATATTAATTTTTATAATAGATCTTATATTAACTTATCTATTTTTTTATATTATTTAAATATTATAATTTTTTTTATTCATTTCAAATATTTTTTTAATTATCAATAATATTCTCATATATGTTAATATTTACAATATCCTCCCATATATAATCTCATATCATTATGTTTTATTTTAAATCAAATTAAAATTAATTTTGATTCAAAATATAATTAAAAAAATAGAAAAAAATTACCCAGTTTACTCAAGACAAAAACCATAATTTTGTTGCAAATTTATAGTTGGGAATTCTTTGTAAAGTGAAATTATATTAACTTTTTATTTTTGTAATTAAAGTCTAGGGATCCACAGGGAAGCACACAAGCCAAGCAACACCTTAGAATGTTACCCATCTGATCTGATTATAATCGGCCAATATGTGTATATATATATATATATATATATGGATTGAATTCTCTCTGTATAAAATTTTTGGAACTCTTGGTTCAATATGAATGTGACCAAAAGGTCATGAACGAAAATGGCTTATAAAGGATCAACAGCCGTACTCATACGACCAAAGTAGAATTTACTATTAAATGTATCTAGGGGAGTTCACCGACCCGTTCCGTTCCGGAAACACCAAATTCCGACCCGTTCCGGAAACACTTCATACCGATTGGGCAATTACCCGTTAACCGATTACCCGAATACTTCTTCCTTTTCTTCTTGGAAGCATCGTCATCGGTGGTGGACACACATCCATTTTCAAGCTACACCTTCGGGACGAAAGAGCAGAAGATGGAGGACACTTCCATTGCCAATCGCCTTGCTCGTATGAAAGTCAAGTAATTCATTCCATCTCTCTCTCTCTCTCTCTCTCTCTCTCTCAATTTGTTTAACCCTAGAAAAATCTAAGCTCCTCTGTTTGGTTGGCAAGAATTTTCATAAAATAAAGAAAAAAAGAAACTAGAGAGATTTTCTTGACTCTTTCAGCATTTGCTTTCAGTTTTGGTTTCTTGAGGTAAAAAGAAAAAAAAAATATTTAAGGAGGCCTTTAGCTGCGTTGGGATTGGTTCAGTGAAGGAGCTAGAATAGGAAACCTTACTTTTTTATTATCTTCCTCGAATGTTCTCTGGGATTGGTTCAGTGAAGTAGCATCATCGCTTCATTTATCATCCAAGAGCTCTCCTTCAAGGCTCCGATGGAATTTTTCATGGGTTTTGGGTTTGCGCGTGACACTCGGCTGGAATGTAGATGTTGCCAAATATGATGAAAGCAGAGGAAAGGAGAGCAGATCGACTACCTAGAAGAAAAACCCAGAAATATAAAAGAGAAAGAAACAGAGAAGATGCTTAAATCGGGTAACGGGTAATACCCGTTACCCGATTTAACAGTAAACGGTCCGGTTTTTCGGATCGGCCAATTTCGAAAAACGGGTCGGCCCTAAATATATCATCATCATTATTATTATTCATTAAAGTAATGGGGTTTGGTCTAAGTTCTAAGGTGGCTTTCCTTGAATATGTACTAATTATTAGGAAAAATTATGTATGCAGTCCGCACTTTGGGACTCCCCCTGCACAGCTAGAAATGAATCGTTTCATTAATATTCAAAATTCCATAGTTCCATTAAGTGGAGTAAAACACATGAAAGAATCGGGTCCAAAATCATATTTTCACTACTACCTTCTTTTTCTCCTTCACCACCTCCTGTCTTCCCAAAATAATTGAAACCGTCGTCACCTTTAGATCGGAACATCGTCGCCTTCAGATCAAGATCATTGTCGCCTTCATCGGCGTGAGACCGTTGTCCCCTTCCTCAGCTCTACGGGGCGGTCCCTTCGATCAGCAAGGTAATCTTCTTTCCAGATGAAAGGTTTCAGCTTTCCGTGTGAATGCAAAAACAAAAACAAAAAAACTAAAACTAAAAAGAAATCGACAAAATTAGCAGAATATCAACAAAATGCCCATATAAATTTACGAATACAAAAAAATATATATGGCCATGGAAAACCTATACAAACCTACCAACAGAATATCAACTTGCCAAAAAACAAAAAAAGGCAAGTTTTGCCACGAATTATGAACAAAACCAATAGAATATCGAAGGCAACAAAAAAGAATATCTACAAAACCAACAGAAACTTGAAATCCAAAAAGACTAACAGAACATCAAAGGCAACAGAATTGACTTCGTGTAAATCTTCCCATGCCGATATAAATAAATCTTTCCAATAAATCCTCACAATGCCGATATAAATCTAAAAGAATAATTAAAAAAAAAAGGTTCGTTTAAAGTTCGAGGCTGTACATGGTCGGCGGCCAGTGGAGGAAAAGATGACGTTAACTATGCTGGATGGAGCTCGAAAAGTGACCAAAGATGTTGAAGTTTACGTTGGCCCGTGTTCTGGTCTGGAAGAGAGATCATTTTGGTCTAGTATGGTCTGTTGGGAGGGAAGATGAAGTGAAGGGTATTTATGACCTTTGAACAAAATTTTAGGAAAATGGTGTAAAGACCCTCCTCATGCGCACATTGGGGGCCTGTACGTAGCACATCCCAATTATTATATAATTAGCTCAAGCCAGCTAGTCCCCCCAGTAATGCTAAATGAATGCAATTGGGAAAATAATAACGTATAAAAAGTAAAATAGAATTTAGCTGGATGATCTGCTGATTGCTTAGGTTTAAAATATATAATTGATTAGGCACGAGGTGGAATTTAAAGACAACGTGGGTTTTTCATTAGTAGTCATGATGAGTCAGCTAACGCGGTATCATGGCCTGCCGCGTGTTCTTATTTATATAATTTTAGGAGACATTTGCGTGTTAATTTCCCGGCCTAAACAAGACAAATTAATTAAACACTTTGATCTAATTAAGGGCATGTACTATAATATTTCCCGTTTGATGCAGTTGGCACCTATTGAGAAAAATATCAAATGCCACAAAGTGATTGAGAAAATGACTCAATGAATAAACCTCTTTCTGAGAATGTATTTTAATATTATAGTTTCCTCGATATATGCTAGAACAATACAATCACGTATTTATAGAACAAATTCCTATAAGCTATTACAATGTGATTGGTCCATCTGTACATTCTGTTCTGAGAAATATTCCTTCTAGATGCTACTAGGTGCTGCTGCAGAGCTCATGCAAGTGTGTGCACAGGAGATGATTTCTCCACAGTCAAGACATTGTTGGTCTTGATGTGAGTCATCATATTTGATTGCCTTATCATCCCCACTCGATTCAAGCAGCACTTGAGTGAGAGAGAGGCTTGATCGAAGTTATGAAAACCGAGCTGAAGACAAAGACTTGGTAAAAATGACAGCAAGTTGATCTTTCCTGGAAATAAAAGACACGTGAAGTGTTTTAGCAGCCACACTATCTCTAACAAAGTGATAATCAAGCTCCACATGATGTTTAGTGCAAGCATGTAAAACTGGGTTTAGTGAAAGATATGTGGCACCCAAATTATCACACCACAATGTGGATGCCTCTTCCATAAAAATACCAAGTTCTTGTAAAAGGGACTGTAACCACAAAATTTCACAAGTACTATTTGCCACAACCTTATACTCGGTTTCAGTGGAAAATCGAGCTATAGTGGGTTGTTTCTTAGAGCCCCAAGAGACAACATGAGAACCAAGATAAATGCAATACCCTCCAGTAGATTTACAGTCATCAGAGTACCCAGCCCAATCAGCATCAGAGAAGGTAGACAACTTAATAGAGAAATTTAATCCAAAATGAAGGCCAAGATTTTTTGTGAGGTTAAGATAACGAAGTATGTGTTTTACAGCTTACCAGTTAGGCAAACGTGGGTAATGCATGAATTGACATACTTTATTGACTGCAAATGAGATGTCAGGGCGTGTAAAAGCCAAATACTGTAAACTACTACAATGCTTTGATACAGATGAGGATCCTCAAATGAGGGTCCCTCAAGAGCAGTTAATTTGATAGAAGCCGAGAGTGGTGTTGAAACAGGTTTAGATTGAAGCATGTTTGTGTGAATGGTCAGCAAGTCAAAAATATATTTAGAATGTGAAAAAGATAAAGACCAGAGGAATTGCGGAATACTTCTATGTCTAAAAAATAATGCAAGGGTACGAGATCCTTGACAAGGAAATATGAACGAAAAGCAAGAATAAACTGAGATATCAGCACAGAATTATAACCAGTAACAACAATGTCATCTACATAGATTAATACATAAATGAACTCAGAATTATTTCTAAGAATAAACAAAGAGCTATCAGATTTAGAACCAATAAAGTCAAGAGTGAGCAATCAATCTGTAAGCTTGGAGAACCAAGCCTGCTTCAAGCCATAGATCGATTTCCTTAACCTACAAACATGGTTAGGAAGTTTGGGATTGACAAACCTTGGAGGTTGCTGCATGTACACATCGTCCTCAAGGTCTTCGTAAAGAAACGCGTTCTGAATATCTTACTGGTGTAGGGGACATTTGTGGATAGCGGCAAGGGAGAGGATGAGGCGAATGGTCGGTGACCAGTTGTATAACTGGACTGAAACTTTCTGTATAATCAAGATCAGGCTGTTGATGGAAGCCCTTGGTCACAAGGTGAGCCTTACAATGCTCAAGGGAACCATTTGCCCGACGCTTTGATTTAAGGATCCATTTGGAGCCGAATAAGTTATAGGAGGAAGAAAAGGGAACTAAATCCCACGTTTTGTTTTATAAAAGGGCATCAAACTCAGTGCAAGGGGGTTCTTCAAGCACATGGAGAGAAGCTAAGTCAAGGGAGATGGAGAGTTTGGATGGCCATGGAATTGTGCTGTCTATTCGAACACAGGGATAGTGTGTATGGGCTTTGGCTATGATGATCATCATGGGATGATGGGGAAGAGGGATAGATTTGGTGGGTGGTGCAGTGAGTGAAGGAGATGATGGAGAGGCCTCTATGGGAAAAGACGACGGTGGGAAACTAGGGTTAGCAAAATGAGAAGATTCAAGAGTAGGGAAATTAGGGTTCACAAAATTCGGGCTTAAGTGAGTAGGTGGGCTAGGCGGAGAAGTAGGGAGTGAAACAAATGTAGGTGGGGACTAAACCGAATTCGAAGTGGGTTAGACATGGATAAATGGGTTAAATGGAAGTGCAGCAGGAAAAATGGGCAAAATTGTTAAAGGATTGCGGAACTGATGGAGAGGCAGATTGGACCTGGGTGAGAAACGAATAAGTGGACTCATTAAAATGGACATCAAGGGAGATATATGTTCAGCCCGTAGGCAAGTGAAGGTAGCAATAGCTTTTATGATCGAGACTATATCCCATAAAAACACAAAGTTGTGAACAAAAATCTAATTTGTGATGATTAAAAGGTCTAAGATTTGGCCAACAAGCCACACCAAAAACACGTTAAAATTTATAATCAAGAATTTTATTAAAAAGAAGCTCAAAAGGAGATTTATCCAAATGATTTTGGTGGGCATTCGATTTATTAAAAAGACTAACGTTTGGAAAGCTTCAAACCAATATTTATGAGGTACTAAAGCATGGGCAAGGAGAGACAAACCAATCTCTACAATGTAGCGATGACGACACTCAACAGTTCCATTTTGAGCATGAGAATACGGACACGTAATGCGATGAGTAATACCACAAGATTGAAAAATGTGATTAAGGGGTCAAAATTCACCACCCCAATCCATTTGAACCAAAATAACATTAGTAGAAAAGGTATTAGTCACATAACATAGAAGGACTATAAAACAGTAGAGACATTTGACTTAGTTTGAAGAGGAAAGATCCACATATATTTCAAAAATTCATCAACTACTGAAAGATAAAAAGGACATCCATTGAAGGAGAGCACAGGTGCAGGTCCACAAACATTTAAAAAGAGAAGTTTAAAAGGCCTAAAGGATTGAGAAGGGGATGGGGGATGAGGTAATGCATGAGTTTTGGCTTGAGAACAAGCCAAATAAATATGAGATGTAGATTTTTTTTTTATTACAAAAAGTTGAAATCTACAAAGAGTAAGTGAAGTAGTCCGGGGTATTGGATGGCTGAGACAAGCATGCTAGTGTTGAGTGGAGGTACGTTCACCAAGGAAGGCTTGAGGGGAAGATGGTTCAGGTGAAGGTGAGGGAGGTAGCGGTAGAACATAAAGATCATCCTTAACAGGACCTTGTAGTAACACCTTCTTGGTTTATAGGTCCTTTACAAGAAAACAAGAAGAGTAGAACTCAAAGAAAACAGGATTATCAACACAAAACTAATGAACAGAAAGTAAATTCTTAGTAATTAAAGAAACATGCAAAAGTTGATTAAGAATATAAGTGCCAGAAGTAGTGGTAATATAAGTGGAACCAATATATGTTTTGAATGGGAAGAGCTGTGTCATCACCAATGCTAACTTGCTCGGGACCCTGATACGACATAGAGTCTAAGTTGAGGTTTGCAAAATCCACAGTGAAGTGGTTGATAGTAGCAATGTTTGGAAACCAACAATTGGATGGGGGCCCATTAGAAGGAAGAGAAGTGAAGTTTGTGGTGAGAGAAGGGGGAGGTGAGGCCTAATAGGCCTGATTCAGTCAGTGATAACAAGTAAGGGCCATGTGACCCGTTTTTTGACAAATTTGGCAAACAGGCCTTGAATCGAGCCTAAGGAAATAGGATGAGGGAGATTGGGCCGAAGAAGACCCACGGCCTAGCCCTCTACCACCACACCCACCACGAGAGAGGTTTTTTCGACCTCGTTGATACTATCCAGAAGCCATTGGAGCTTGAGAGACAGCATTTACAGAGATGGTGGTGGATGATAAAAGAGATTGATTTTTGTGGGCTAAACAAGACTTGTAGTTTAGAAGATAACTAAAGATTTGATGAGGAGAAAAAGGCTATGGACGAGTAGTGATGGAAGTGATGATGGATTCATAGTGAGAACCCAACCTAGCAAGGAGATACACAGTAAACTAGGTGGAGGACAATGAATGGCCAGCAGCACTTAGGGACACAAAGAGTGATTTTGCCTTGTGATAGTACTTAGTAATGGATTTGAAACCCTTTTTCAAGGTAGCAAGTTGGAAATGAAATTGAATGACATGGGTAGATGATTAAGTGGCATAAAGGCTATGTAGAGTCGACCAGACCTCAAGCGAAGTACTACAGTCAAGTACCTACACAAGTACTGTATCCAAGAGAGAGGAATTAAGGGCATAGATGATTAATTGATCTTGAAGCACCCATCGAGTATAATTGGGGTTCATTGAGCCATTAATCATCTTAAGTGAGGGAGGTGAGGATCCATCAACATGAGAGTAGAGTTAATGACCCTTCAGAAAGGGAACAATCTAGACTTTCCTAAGAAGATAGTTAACAATGGAAATCTTGATGTTAATTGAGCGATTGGCAACAATGACAATGGTGGAGTTAAGGGGAAGGGCGTGAGAAACGAACGAGTTGTTGTCTAAGATGGGGTTGTTGGACTCCATGGAAGAACAGACTCAAAAGAAAAATGAAAAACAAGGAAGGAGGCGATCGCCTTATCGAGCTCTGGACACTATATTGAGAAAATATCAGAGGCCACAAAGTGTTTGAGAAAATCACTCAATGAATAAACCTCTCTCTGAGAATGTATTTTAATATTATGGTTTCCTCAATACATGCCAGAACAATACAATCAGGTACTTATAGAACAAATTCCTATAAGCTATTACAAAGTGATTGGTCCATCTGTACATTTTGTTATGAGAAATATTCCTTCTAGATGCTACTAGGTGCTGCTGCAGAGCTCATGCGAGTGTGTGCACTAAAGGTGATTTCTCTACAGTCAGGTTGTTAGTCTTACTGTGAGTCATCACCTTTGATTGCCTTATCAGCACCCTGGACTTATATGCAGGTCTACCTCATCACATATCCTCTAGCATTAATATAATATATATATAGCCAACATAATTATATATATTAATTTATAGACAAATTTCTTACCATACATGCACAAAATCAAGACTTGCACAATTTTTGTAATTAGCTTATTTTAAGGACTCAATCAAATTAGTCCACTTTCCTTACGTATATTTTTCCCTACATAGCTCAATATTATACATCTATTTCTTTGTGAATCTCAATATGAAATAGCTAACAATATTTCAGTCCAATATTTCTCTTCTCCTCTCTCTTAACAATCCGCATTAAGAAACTAAACTTAGAGTTTAATAATTTGTTCGAACTCTAAAGACTAGATTTTGAGAAAGATAAGTATATATACATGATTGTAAATTAACATTACAATATTTATTAAATATTTATAAGGCATAGTACTGAATATCGTCAACAAATTAATATGAAACCATTTTATCTTCATCAAAAGCATATGTTAATATCGATATAAAAAGATATGATCATCAATTGACTAGCTTGTAATTAAGCCAAAATGTTCTCTCTTTATAGTACAAATTATGGGAAAGTGGAATCGTAGATGACGCCCCCCAACTCCACATACGAACATGTGGAAATCGAAGTGTCGGGATGATGACAACCTAGCTTACACACCCCAATGACAAGTGCTAAGTGTGTGCACATGTAATACGTGTAAGACAAAATAAGCAGCGGAATAAGTAAAGTCAGTTAACTAAGTATTAGAATTGTTAAATACAAAATTCCAAAATAAAATGCCTTTAAAAGTTATATAGTTATCCAATGAAAAAATAAATAAACCAAAATACAAGAGCCAAAAGCGGGACATAAATTCCATCCCATAAGAAAGTGATCCTCGATCACTCCTTCGGCAGAGCCACATCCTCATTTGCATCAAAATTTACTGCACCAAGAAAAGGTACCACAGGTAAGTAATACACCAAATAGTCCAATAGATAAAAATACATTCATACAACAACAAATATGTGTACATATGATGAAATATACATGATACCCGAAAACATCATTTTTCCCAAAAATGGTTATTTTACAACATACGCCAAAATCCCATTTGGCCCAAAAACAAATCCATTAAAAATATCATCCGTCATTTTCTCAGAAAATAGCCTAAATATCCAACTAATACTTTAGGTGGGAATAGCAGGCGGGACTCTATCACCATCTCTACTTATCACCCCCTTTACCGCATGCACTGTAGGCAGGAATCACAGGTGAAACTCTACAACCATCCCTAACGCGTGTACCATAGACTGGAATCACAGGCGGGACTCTACTATCGTCCCTGCTTACCACTATCTTTACAATTCCTTTTACCTCTCTTTCAATCTTTCAAAGCACTGTAGGCGGAAATCACATGTGAGACTCTACCACTGTCTCTGCTTACCACCATCCCTACAGTAACTCTCTTTCTCAAACCGTTCCATTAGTTCATTTCAAACATACCCAAAATCATTTATCACATGAAAATTCAGTTTTCAAATATACACATGAACATGCATGCAATTATGCGAAAACCCAGTTTTCGTTTACAAACATGAACATGCATGCACTATGTAATGTATGACACTAAACAAATATCCAACCAACAAATTTCAACATCAACCAATCGTACAAATAACTTCGATCTCTAATCCAACCGACCTCCGACTCGGTTCGGCACAACCAACAAAATCACAAAACTGATTTGTTAGTGTAAAATATATTTAAATCTCAAAAGGTTGTTCAGAAAATACTTACAGCGCTATAATATAATTTTCAGATGATCAATGAGGTGTAAAAGGCAGCGACAAAGTAACGTCATAATGCAAAATGCACTATGGCCATGGGTCTCAGAATACCTGAATTTGAATGGAGACAAGCGAAGACTAGGGAAAGTTAGGGTAGGGCTTAGGAGTGTTGGTGAAACTAAAGGTAGTGGTGGTTGGCCATGGGTGGCGGTGTAAAGGGTGGTCGAAAGCCAAAAAGGCCAAATCGAAATGTGAGATGGTTGGGCTTCAGCAGTGATGGTTGGGCTTCACCAGTTACAGATCGGGGCGGGGGAAGGGTGGTTTGGGTTGTTGGAGGACCAGTGATGAAGTGTGGTGTGATGACAATGTTGGAGCTCAAAGATGCCGCAGCTTGGAAAGGGGCATGGGGGCTAACGACGATGAGGGAGGAGCTAAAAATGGGTGGAGGAGCTCATCGGCCAAAGGGGAAGAAAATTGAAGGGGCGGTGTGACTCACGGGTGGCGCAAGGAGAAGAAAAAGGACAAAGGGAGAGGGGAGGGAGTTGTCATGGGGGAGGAGAGAGGCAGGGGAGGAAAAAGAAAGGAAAAAGGAAGAAGAAAAAGAGAAGAGAAAAAGAAAAAGATAAGGAAAATAAATGAGATCCAACATTTTCAGTTTGAGGTCTCAAAACTGATCCAACGAAAATAAATTTTAAAATGGAATAAAATAATTTAAACGCAGGTTCTTAATAAAATAAAATAATAAAATCTAACAATAAACTAATTTAAAATAAAGAGCATTTTAAATGCAAAATAATAATTAATATTAAAAAAGCATATCAAAATAAATTTCACAACTTAAAAATTATAAAATAAATCCAACGAAAATCTGATAAATTTAAAATAAGAGAACTAATTTTTAAATCAACTAAAATACTCTTTTAATAAAAATACACTAAAATGTGGGATATTTCACGTAAATTCTGATTAATCCACATACAGATCATGTTCGATCTCTCTCTATAGATAAAATAAATAAATAAAACTAGAAGTCGTGGATATATGGGACGGTAACCTTAATGAAAAAACAAACAAACAAAAGAATTTATAAAGAATGGCCTTTTGAGTCTAATGAGTGAAGGGGGAGAGAGGGAGTAGTACTACTATATATAGGGAATAGCACTTAATGAGGAGCTTATGATCTCCTATCTCCCGCAAATTGTTTGGAAAGGGTTAATTAGTTCAATCAGTCTAGCTTGTATTCATTTTTTTTTTTTTTTTTTTCAGATTAGAGAGATCAGTTGAGAGAGGGATTTGAAGAACGTTACATGATGTTGTATATAAATGCTTTTGGTCTTGATTGTATATCCATCTGTTATATAGTGCATGACTAGGGGACGAAGCTTCGTGACTCGAAGGTTTCGGGCACCGACCTCTGCATGTGCCGTGAGTAATGAATTTTTCACTAGCATGCTCTGAAGTATACCCAGAAAGATACCGTTCACATGCATCTGAGATGGGAATGCAGCCTAATCTCATTATAAGTAGATGGGCAACAAGGAAAGGCAATTACCAATGTATAAACCCATTTCGGGACTTGGATCGCCTCGACGTACGTCTAGTGTGCTGGTCTCCAATGCAGATCATTCGATGGGGCTTAGGAAAATGTTGCGAACATTAATATGCAAGAGAAAATCCCTGATATAGAACTATATAATAAATTATAAGTGAGAAATATTGGAAACTTCAATAATGCTGGCCGTTTCTCAAATTAATTTGATATAGGAGAACGGCTAGTTTAAACAAGGAAGATGTAAGTTATATATAATTTAGAGAAATGATATTTGTAATTTTACAGTTTTAGGATGTGCAGCACAAGTCTCATTTCATTCTCTTAAAAAAAACAAAGGGATAAATCTATGACCCACATAAAAAAATTATTATTTTTTATGATGGACCTCGCTTATTTTAATGGGACTGTGCGAGACTTGCACATTATAAAATTATTTTTAGTATTATTCTATAGCTTAATTAATATATATATACATACATATATATATATATATGGTGAATTTTAAGCAAGAAAGAAGTTAAAGATTTATGCTATAATCATGAGTAATTAGTTTCATGACAGGTACATAGACATGCATGATCTCCTAATTGGACAGGCAATTAGGAAGTTAGTGCCATGGCCGGTGATCTCCAAGGTTACTTTTTTAACCCAACGGTAATGAGTCCGTATATTAGCTATAATATTTACATGGAAACTCTCTCTAATTCTTTCAAATGTATAAAATCTTGAAAAGAGATTGTTCAAAGAATGAGGCTAATTGATACGATTGTAGCTCATAAATACTTGAGTTTGAAGCCAATATTTTTCTCTTTCTAATGGTTAATTCAGAGCCAATATTATTCTCCATGCAATGGAATACTTGCAATATCATGGGGTCCACTAACAGCAGCACAACTCTAATCTTTTATTCATGGGTCCACTATTTCACTATATATTATAATATATCACTATATTATATATTATAATATATTATGTATTATATAATATAGTATATAGTATATTAAAATCGAAACCGGTAAAACCAGAAGAATCAGTTTAGGGGAATAACCAATACGAAATCGATTTTTAAAAATGTAAAACCAGTTCATACCGGTTCGGTCTCAAATTTTATCTCAAACATGTTCAAACCGAACTGGTTATACCCTTAATTGTTATCTACTGTAATAAATAATCAAAAATTAATTCAAGAAACGTAAGTATATCTCATTGACAAAACTAGTATATTTGGGTAATGAGATTAAATGAAAATTTTATGAATAATAGTAAAATGGTTCATGAATAATAATGAAAGTGTTTGAGTTAAGATGCTTTGTTAAGTTTTAAAAAATGAGAGAAAAAAAGTTAAATAAACATATCATAAAATTAAAATATTATTTGAATATGATTTTTTAATATTATTTTTATTTGAAACTTGAAAAAATTGAATTATTTTTTTATTTTATTTGAAAGTTTGGAAAAGTTGTAATGATTAAATAAAAGAGTTAAAAAATTGAAATTAAAAAGTGTTTGTATTAATTGATGAGTAATGTTTGGAAAAAAAAAAATTCTTAAAATTTTTGAAATCAGATTAAATGAGATGTGTTCCTAAACGAGACTTAACATATCCAAACATGACTTAAAACAAAAGGAGGGTTGTGGTCCAAATATTAAAATATTGTTGGGGGTGGAGTTATAAATTAGTATAATGTGGGAGAGAGAAACGAGGGAATCCATGTGATGTGAAGACCGAAGGTTACACAAAACGAAATATATATATATGTTCAACAAGATTTGCCAGATTGCTTTAGTTTAATTTTTTGGGCAGAGATGTCGCTATTTGAGGATTAGGATTTATGCTAATTATAAAAATATCCAGCGAATAATGACAAATATTAATTTTTTTTTTTTTTTTTTATAACAATAGGGAATCCGGAATTGCATGCATTCATATTATAACAAGAGTAGAATAAGGTAATACATAAGCCTTGCGTTTATTAATTTAGCGGCATCTAGAATAACACGATTATAAATAAAACCAGGACATACAGTCTTCGTCTTTATCTGCAAAAGTACTAGAGAGTGCGCCCATTCTATATCTTTTTACACTTCTTTTGCGCATTTCCTATTATGAGTAGTGATAAATTTCCTGCAATATAGTTTACTCCTTACCTTGTTAGAGTTGGGGCTGAAATTTTCTATATCAAAAAAGTATTATGAAAAAACACCCTTTTTTGGCTTTTCTTCTTGTGTTTTACATGTAGGGGTGGGCTCCGACTCCGACGAAGTCGGAGTGGCCACTTCCAACTAAAGTTGGAGGTCAACATGTACTCTAACTCCAACTATAATCAGAGTTGGAGTTCGACTCTGATCGGAGTGTGATTGGGTCAAGGCCCAATTCTGAATCCCTGGGCCCACTTTCAAAGGCCCAATGCCCAATTCTGAATCTCGGGACCTACTTTCGAAGGCCCATTATGATTTTTGGGCATCTAAAATACTGTAAAAAAATACCAACACCCTAATGGGCTTCCAATTTCCAAAAAATGCTGTAAAAAGTAATTAAAAAACTTAAATATAATGATTAAATTATTTACATTACACAACCAAAGAAGTTATTGCACAATGACAAACACAATATGACAATATAAATTAAACTCGAGAAAGGCTCTTGAAGTCAGTCGTCCTTAACAGCTTTTATCTGCAAAATAATACATCTAAAAATAGATTAAAAATATGTACTATGAAATGGTCAACAATATTATCTCCATATCATTCCTCTGATCTAGATCAAATGATTCAAATATAGTACCTAAATAGCATCACTACAACACAACTCATCATCCATGTAAGACTCTCAGTCATTTGTAATTATGCTAGGGTTCACTATTAGGTCTACAAAAAACATTAAAAATATTTAAATAATCATTTAAAAGCATATAAAGTTACCCAATTCAAACCTATAGGTCTCGGCATCAACGGTATATAGTCCAATGGGCATTTTACTTAGCCAGTTATGTGTGCAAATGAGGGCCTCCACGATTTTCGATGTCAATGAACTTCTATAAGCATCCAATATGCAACCTCTGGTGTTAAACACCAACTCAGAGGCAATCGTAGTGACAGAAATAACGCACATCTCAGGTTTTCCAAGAAAGGACTGAAAACTTGGTGGAATTAAAATTCCACTAAGTTAAGAAATGAAATGCATCACTAGTGCCTCAAAATCTTTCATAAAATAATGCTCAACCTCAAACCTATACTATATAATATTCCTCGATACACAGTTTAGATGATACCACCGCACCAAAAGAAATTAACTTTGTGCATGTGTGTCATCTAAGGAAGATGCCGAGCTGGTTGGGTGTGAGGAGCTACCACTTGCGGTTAAAGACTGACCACTATTGTTGTAATGGCTATATAAGTCATCAATATCACCTTTCAGCTCTCTAATAAACTCTTCAGCCTTCTCTTTCTTGAGGAAGTCGAAAGTCCCTAATTCAAAATTCTATAATGACCAACTTATATTGAGATTCAAGGATTGCAGCCACAAATAATAACCTATTTATTTTCCCAATGAACATTCCTCCAATATTTATCATATTTAGATTTCTTCTTCATAATCATAGCAAATAACAATCTCATAGTGTCAGCACAACTCTTAAACAAGTGGTCATGAAACCCCGAGAGCTCGTCAAAGTCAAGTGTGCAGTAGTGGATCCAGGTATCCGCAAAGTTATATCATAAAACAATTTCAAAAATTCAACACAATACTTCACATTGGCCTAATCAATTGTGTCTGGTGCACCAAACCTCTTCTCTCCCTACTAACTCCAGTAAAGCATACCTTAAGGCCCCATCCTCAATCTCCATCTGCTCGAATGTTTTTTGGTACTTTTGCACCACATCTAACATCATGAATGTAGAGTTCCATCGAGTCGGAACGTCCAAGCACAACATATTAGAACATGTGATCTCAAGCTATTCGACTATTACATTAAATTTGTCAAGCCTTTGGAGGGAAGCTCTCACATATCTCACAAGGTGGCTTACTTTGGTAATGGAATCATCAACCTCCTTCAATACCTCAGCAACTATGAGGTTGATGATATGAGCACAATATCGAACATGGATAAACTCATGCTCACAAATGATATCCTCTTTTACCATCGTATTCCGCTTAAACAGATCAATTGCAGTGTCATTAGCACTGGCATTTTCAACTCTCATAAAAGGCACTTTTCTAATTCCCCAATCATTTATATAGTCATCCATCTCCAGCCCAATTGATAAATCCTTGTGATCAACAATTTGTTTGAAGCCAATAATCCACTTCTGCAACGTCCACTCACTGTCAATAAAGTGGGTTGTGATATACATGTAGCTGTCATTCTATATAGACGCCCATGTATAAGTCGTAAATGACACTCTCTGGCTAGTGGTAATAAACATTTCCTTCATCTCTGCATTTTCCTTCTCATGCATCTTCAAATAATCTCACATTACTGTATACCATAAATGAACAAATGCTGACATAAAAGGCTTTGTTGGATAAATGCTGGAATTAATCATTTTATCATCACATTAAACAAATTCCTTTAACATGACGAAAATAAATAATGTGTTAGTTAAATAATGTGTTATTTAACAAATTCCTTTAACTTTCGTTTATTTCCTTCAAAAAAAATTAAACAAATAAATTTATGGTTATTTAACATGACGAAGATAAATTATAATGTGTCATAAATAGATAGATGGCATAACGCTGTTGTTTTATTGACGCAAATATTTGGGGTTAGGAGGTTTCAAAATCTCTGTCATGTATCATGTATATATGTGTCCCGCTGAGAACTAAAACTACCTGGCCATTTCAGGATAATTATACGAACATCATCAATATTTCCGTTTCCTATATGATCATCTCGTTTTTATGGCTAGCGGTTCCTGACTACCGTACCGTTTGATTACCCCAAACAGCTTCTGAATTTGGTACAACACGATCAATTCTGTTACTGGATAGTGAATGTGAATAGTATGCAAAGCCATCATGAGATGATGCATATTGATATAATGAGCTAATTTTTGTCCCCAAGGATAGGAATTTAGTTTAATTTATTATATATAATAGGCCGTACTTTCCCCTAAACAGACAATAGATTCAATCGTGGCTTATTGGCCGGCCGGATTGAATTTCCTTGTCAATCCACCTTTTACATCTCTTTCTTTCTACCCCATTTTTCACTGTGTGAAGAACGTAAAGACTAAGACGGGCAAACATGACCAGCATGATACAGTCGCTAGATGTTGCAACTTCATTTCCAAATTCAAGCATGATCACCATAAGCGAATGTGTTGAAGTTCCCTATAAGGTCCATTCGCCAGGCCTATGGAACTGGTTTCATTCTGGGAATATGTTTTCAATTCCACAGCTTGAGCTGCAGATGATGATTATTTTTGCAATCACGCATGCCTCCCATTACATTCTTAGGCCATATGGAGTCCCTCAATTTACCTCCCAAATTATTGTATGTCCTGCTGATCTCTTGATCCACTTCAATATATATCTTACTTGAACATGTTTATAATATGGTCTTTTCTATATATATCCATATACACTCCCAGTACTAATTCAATATATAAGTGTGTGTGCGTGTGTGTATGAGACTACGTTTGTACGAGACTAATGAATTGAAGATTCTTCTTGTGAATCAGGCGGGCATAATCCTCGGTCCATCACTACTTGGGCGCTTTGAACCATTCAAGATCTTGTTTGACGTTAGAAGTCAAGAAATAATTGGTATGCTGGCTGCCTTTGGTCACGTACTGTTTTTGTATTTGAGCGGAGTGAAAATGGATATGAAAGTGTTAAAAAGGATGGGAAGAAAAGCCTTATATACTGGTATTGCCTGCATATTGTTCCCTTTGATAATTGGCACGTCACTTGGAGTGTGCCTTAAAAGATCTTGGCGCCTCACCAAAGAAGAAGCATATAGTATTCCATATCTGACATCATTTCATAGTTTAACTCCATTTCCGGTGGTTGTTTACCTTCTTGAGAACCTCAAGATCTTGAACTCTGAACTTGGTCAATTAGGCCTATCTGCAGCATTGGTTTCCGACGCGATTGGCTTGCTTCTTATTGTTCTTGCCATATTGAGTATAAATGGCCTGGAGAAGGGTAATTTTGATGTTATTTTTAGTGGAGGATCAACCATTATCTATATCTTAACCCTTGTAATTGTTTTTCGACCCGCAATGGTTTGGATAGTCAAGCAAACACCCAAAGGAAGGCCTGTCAAAACCGTATACATTCACATCATCATGCTGCTGATGCTTGTTTGTGGCTTGCTTTCTCATTCGTTTAATTTGACTATTGTCTTTGGACCTTTTTTTCTCGGTTTGGTGGTACCAGATGGACCGCCTTTAGGATCTGCCATTGTCAACAAGTTCAACTGCTTCACCGAGCATGTGCTTCTTCCACTCTTTGTAACTACATGTGCTATGAAGGCAGATCTGCGTTTAATCAGCCTCGATACCAACTTGCTGACCTTCGATATAATCCTCCTTATCGCGACTTTTGCTGCTAAAATCGTGGCCTGTTTGATTCCTCTCTTGTACTCCAAAATGCCCATAAATGATTCTCTAGCACTTGCTCTCATTTTGAGTTTCAAAGGTGAATTTCAGCTCAGCTTATATTCAACATTCGGAGATGAACAGGTGACTATATCTTTATTTTCTCCTTTGCTTTTATGCTAGAATAATGGATTCTTTGTCTAACCAAACAACAATAAACATAACTAGGTCAACCTTATACCAGACAAGTCGCTTTCTTTATCGATAGTTGCGATCCTAATTAATGCAACTATTGCACCAATCTTGGTGAAGTACCTGTACGATCCTTCGAGGAAATATGCAGGTTACAAGAAAAGGGATATCATGCATAACAGACGCAATGCAGAGCTTCGCATCTTGGTTTGCATCCACAAACCCGACAACATTCCTACGGTTATCAAACTACTGGAAGCTTCAGGCCCGACAAGACAAAGACCCCTTACTGTTTATGTTCTTCACCTTATCAAACTGGTTGGCCGAGCCTCCCCCGTTTTTATCTCACACCAAATGCAGAAAAAGACTCTCTCCAAAACTTCCTATTCAGAGAATGTGATTACCGCATTTAATCGCTTCAAACAAGACAATCTGGATGGCATATCACTGTTGCATGTTTTCACTGCCATCTCTCCACCAAAGTACATGCAGGAAGACGTATGCACTCTTGCACTGGACAAGCTCTCGTCCCTCATAGTACTCCCATTCCACCGGAAATGGTCCCTTGATGGGTTTGTTGAATCGGAGGACTGTGCTATAAGGACTCTGAACTGCGGTGTCCTTGAATTAGCACCTTGCTCCGTGGGGATCCTTGTTGATCGTGGCCGTTCAACTATTCCAGCAGATTCATCTTATTCTGTTGCAATGGTCTTCTTAGGAGGGAGTGACGATCAAGAGGCATTAACATTTGCGAAACGCATGGCCAGTGATATGATGAACATCAATTTGACTGTGATTCACTTTGTTGCATCTGAGAGTGAAGGGTTTAGAGATTGGGACGATTTGCTGGACCATGAGGTGCTCAAGGATGTTAAACTTAACAATTTGAGTGGTGGATATGTGACGTATATAGAGGAGATGGTGGAAGATGGATCTCAGACGGCACTGATAATTCATTCTATGATAGACGAGTACGACCTTATTGTAGTTGGGAGGCGGCACAATGTAGTGTCCCCTCAAACGTCAGGGCTTGCAGAATGGAGTGAATTCCCAGAGCTGGGTGTCATCGGAGATCTTCTTGCCACCTCAGATAACAACACCAGGACATCCGTTTTGGTGGTACAGCAGCAGAAGTAGCAACAAAAACCAAACACAACCTTAACGCGGTATCCAAACATGACTTAAAACAAGAGGAGGCCGTTGTGGTCCAAATATTAAAAAAATTTTGGTGAAGTTTTAAATTAGAGCTTTGCTATGTATATGACCTCCAACACACCACATTTTTTATAATTTTTTAATTTTTTTAAATTTTTAAAAAATTATTTTTGAGTTTATTCTTTTGAAATTAATTAAATTATAACACTCATTATTTATATACCAAACATTGGTTAAAAAAAAAGTGTGGTGTGTAACCTTATGTTTAGAATTTTTTATAAATTAGTATAATGTGGGAGAGAGAAACGAGGGAATCCATGTGAAGACCGAAGGTTACACAAAACGAAATATATATATATATATATATATGTTCAACAAGATTCGCCAGCTTGCGCATGCATTCGTTTATTTTATAGATATGTTGGGCGGAGATGTCGCTATTTGAGGATCGGATTTGGATTTATGCTAATTATAAAAATATCCAGAGAATAATGACAAATATATAAGGCTTGGAGATCAGAGCTCTCTTGTAAAATCAAGGCTAACAATGTTTTTTACAGTGCCATTGATCACAATTAATTGGATACGAACCCTAGAACAAATTGACGAATTATTGATGCATGGATCAAATAATTCATGTAATTAATCAAATGGGTCCAATGGCCTTGCGTGTATTTGATCTCTTTGATCATTAGGAAGTTCAGATCAGATCAGTTTTCCCGTGATCTCAATGATCTTAAAACTTGAGGTTTATAAAATATTACAATTTCATTCCGGTACAAATATTTGTCTGACCTAGTTTTTCTCGAGAATTAAATGGAATCCTGATCTGCCATGCGCAGATCCGGAAGAACAAAATGGTAAAGAAAAAAAAAATATACACAAAACTAATATTAACCCCACGTACATTGAAAAAACAACTTTGATCGTCACCGGCGATATTGCAATCGGATCCCGGCACTAGTAAAACACGTACAGAAGACGTTGTTAGTCCTCGGAGATGCTCTCAAGATGTGGCCGCCATACTCCAACTCGGCCAGTACTAGTCCTACGATTCCGACGTGAAGATTTCTTTTCGGAAATGAAATCCGGCTCTGGATAACGAACAAAGCCACCTGAGACGACATCAGGGCTGCAGTACTTTTTGCTCCTCTTGGAGGATTTGTTGGGGTTGACGTTACCACTTTGTTTCTTCTCGGGCAGGGAGGAAACCGGGATTAAGAAGTATATGCTTCCTCTCTTGAGCTCAGAATCCGGCGACATGATCAAGATTTTACGTACAACGCCTTGAAAGCAGGGTTTGGTCAGGACGTGATCTGGGTTAGCCCGAAGGATCTCACCGGCTGTGATTGGTCTAGCAATCTCTTCAACGTTGCCGTTCAAATGGACGATACGGATCAAGTCCAGGGCTCCACAGGGAAGAACACAAGCCAAGCAACACCTTAAACTGTTACCCATCTCTGATCAGCCTATATATGTATAGAGAGAGATGGGTTGAATTCTCTAATAATTTGTATATGTAACGGTTTTGGAACTATTTCTGAGTACTGGATGATCTCCTGGTATACAAATCATGAGTGTGACAAAAGCTAGGGGATGGAAAATGTGTTATATAGGAACAGCCGTACACATATGAACAAAGCAGATCAACTTATTATTATTATTATTATTATTATTGATTGAAAATGACGACTGTGTCCTATCTGGCACTACAAGAAATAAGGGATTTTACCACGAATTTATTATCCCATGACAACTGCTGGTGGGCAATATGAAGCTTATGACACAAAAAGTCACCGTCAGGTAAAGTTTTTCCAAATGTCACCAGATTGCGTGCGGCGAGCCATAAGTCGTGGGTAAATGTGGCCTTCAATGACAACATATATGTCGTGTTAAAAGCTTTGGCAATTGGCAATTAAGTCTTTTGCCTCTTCCAGACGTACCAATATTGGAAATCACCCATTTACTCCCCGACCCCCAACCTGCAAAATCCCCCACGTCCTTTGAATACTCTCATCTGGTGGAATCAACGCCGGTGGGTTGCTTGCATCGGCCTCCTTCAACGTACGTCCAGTCGCTGCCGACAGTTGCCGCCCTGTTCCTCTCTTCTGCCGCCAGTTGACGCCACGCACGAAGGGGCGTGTTCTCTTCTCAAATTTGGCTCGCCGTATCCCTTTCCGCCTGGTAAATCGTTGGACTTTTCTCTGTGTCTGTCTATCTCTGGTTCATGAGTCCGGTTTATTCTTCACAGTTTTGGAGCTGTATTATGTTTAGCCATAACTATACATAAGTAGGTTTGGGGTTTAATGCCAAATCCAAATTTTAATTTCCTTTCTTTAGGCGAATTCAAGAACGTTCTTGAATTGTTGGATAGAATCTAATAGAAATTCTGCTTAGGTAATATGATTTCCTTAAGTTGTGTTTGATGGATACTACCGTATTAATTAAATGATAACCAGACAAGGTTGAACCTATTTGAAGTTGTATGCTTCTTTGGAAAAGAGATGGATTTGATAAAAACCCATCAGATTTCATCGATCCCAGCTATTATTTAGAGAGAAATGAACACCCTTTTGACCTTTTTGTAAGAGATTGTCCCTATTATTTTGTTATGTACTGTCATTTCCATCAAGAGATCAATGAAGTATCACAACATATTGCACAATGATCTTTCAGGATATTTTCCAATAATAATTTGGTTGGAAGAGAGGGATGTTGGAAAACTTCTTGATCATCATCACTTCAAATTAAGGAAAATTTGAAGTGATCTGAACTAAAGATAGGTTAATTAAAGTAAAGAACCGAACAAAGAAAATGCTACTCTGTATGAATTGAGGCTTTTAGATCGAGCACTTTTATATTATTATATCATCGTCTCAAGTGGTTGTGTGCTGGTAATTAATCTCACTCTGGAGACATGCTCAAGTGCAAGATCAAACTCTATAACTAAGTTCTTATAGAGTTTGGGTGAGTCCTGTAAATAAAAAAAGACCTCAAATATAATTAAAATACAGCCCAAGTGACTAGTCTGATTAAAGGAGGAAGAACATATTTCATCTTGTGTTAAATCAATATATAAGATATATTGACTTTGTTAAAATGATTTACATTGAATCCTATATTAGAAGCTACACAGTAGAGTTTATCAAATACCATTTCATCTTCCCAAAACAAGTGTAGAAAGCGAATTCCCGCCAAATAAGTTGGATTTTCTTTCAAAAATTGTAATAGTAAGTGTTGAGACAACTTTCAGTGGTGCCTGCAGTGCCCTCCACGGTCATGATTGCTGCATGCGAAATGGAGAAACAACTTCAAGTGATCCCAGTGGAGAATATATATCTTTGATGGAGCTAAGTTAGTGAACAAACCAAGAGTCTATGAATAAGTGCATGTTTGGGATTACGAAAGAAAATATAACTTATATCTTTAGGAATTATGGCTTATAACTTAAGTAATAAGTTTTATTATTAAAAAATTATTTATTGTTTGGTAACCCTATGTTTAAAATACTTTTAAACAAGTTAAATACATTTGTTTGGAAACAAATTAAAAGAATGATTTATGAGGTAGAAATTATGATTATTTGAATTTTTAAACATTATGTCCATATCTTTGAAGCATGTACAGTTTATGAACAATGACCTGACTTTCAACCCAATAACCTTGCTTTAGAAACACCATTGTCTTTGTGATATGGATTCTATGCTAGCATAGATGTCCTTTGTGATGGTTGGGATGATGGTTTAGTGTTAGCAACTGCTTATTCAACTGCCATATGTAGAATTTTCCATTTGATGATAAGCAGAAATTTATAAAGACTTAAACTGCTCCAAGAACAGCCTCTAATTTTTTTTGCTTCTGGCAGTTGATATTAGCAGAAAATTAAAGACCATAAGCATAAATTCTTGATATTCCCTTCTTGTTCTACTAGGATTACGATAGAGGGGTTGAGTGAATGTACAGTTTTCAATGTGTCAGAAACTTTCGTATAATTATTCAATGGTGATGTTATAGAAAACTAAATTTACTGCAACTGTTTCGTTCTTCTTTTTCCTTATGTTAATGAGGCTAGAGCCTCTTAACAATCCTTGGAATTCCAAGTATTACATGTTCCGAAACCCCGTTACAAAAGCCTACCAATCTGCTTTCTGTTTCTTGTAGTTCTTCCAAACTGCTTCCAAATCCTGTTATCCGGAGGGATACTTGATTTCCATTGGATGCCTTCTCAGAAAGAGACTGAATCAGAGAAGGCCATTGACATCCATATAAAAGTCATAAAAATCAATTACATGTAATGCTCTGTGGTTGGTTTCCTCCTGCTCCTCAAAGGCCTCTATAATGGATTGGTTTGCAGTGAAATGAGCAAACTGGTAATACGGAGAAACCCGATAGAGATCAGTAAATGCGAAAAACTTTTCTTCATCTGTAGGATCCTTCATGATCATGTTGTAGACGGGAGATTTTCGTGTAAGAAGCCTTGCTGCCAAACCATCTGCAAAGTAGGTCACGACTCGTTGCAATGAGATTATAGATAAGGACACATTTCCCTACAATTCATTCAGGTTCTCCAACGCCGAGCCCACCTTGTTTTGATCAACTGCAGTGGCTGTTATGAGCAGCAAATGAATCAGGTTGAGGCCATTTCCATCTTCTACTGGTGCTTGTCTCTTGCGGTCTAGTTTTAGCATTTCTTCCCTCATTTGGAGGAGGCTGAATATCTTCCCATCACAACCTTCAAATGGATGTGTAGGAATTGAAGCATCCTTTGATCTTTTCCTCTTTCTTGTCTTCTCAACACTTGAATCTGTGACAATTCCAAGGCTAAGATTCAAAAGCTCCTCCTCATCTCTGTATTCTATCATTTCCATTTGAGAGAGAGAGAGAGAGAGAGAGAGAGAGAGAGAGAGAGAGAGATTGTGAGTGCTGAGATTTGGGATATGGGACACGAATTGGGGGTTTGACTATTTATTGGAGGCACTAGGTGGGGAATAACTCATAGATATTCCTTAGTGTAACCCAAGGGGATAGAACCAAAGACGAGAGAGATTGGATCTTTTCCCTTTTCTTCTTTATCCTTTCTGCAATAAGATGGAGGGATTAAGATGGCCGGGTATCTTTTGATTCTTCAAAATCCGTGTCTTTGGTCAAGAGCCTAATTAATTATTTCCTTATTATATTGGGTTGCTTTTGAGATCTATGAAAGGCTTTTTTCTTGGGGGTCCTTCAGTAGTTCTGAAGGCTTAGAAGATGCCAGCCCCTTAGACAGAATAGCAAGAAAAATGGGGAATCAACCTACCGTCCTTTAAAGAATTGTCCACATTCTCTCCTTCTAGATGCCCTAGCATAGCATGCAATAACTTGCAGTACTCCACGTTTATTGATTTTTTTCAAAGACCTTGTCTTGATATTTTATCTGACTGCGTTTTCCAAGCTTCCGGAGTTGAATTTTTAAACCAGTATATGAATAGAAACTGCCCCCTTTTGTCAATGTCTTGGATTGATTTAGACCATATTTTAGTACTGATGCTATGTATCTACAAGGATATAAACTTAATTCAGGCAACTTGGTTATGAATATCCACGGCCTAGGGCCCAGCCTACCTAGCTAGCTATTTATTATACTTTGTTTTTTTCTTACAAAGAATTTATAGCATCTTCATAATCTCCCCTTTTGTCAATCTTTTCTGGTCTTGTTGGTGTTCATTTGGAAACAAACACACATACCAAGACCACATTAGCAGAATCATACATGCATGTTTCCTTCGATGGTTTCGCACTTTGTTTCAATATGGTATTGTCTTTTTCTCAACGCATTTTTTCAACTTTTGGGTCGACTTTATTATTCCTTCAGATCAATTGCACTACAATTTACAACTCACATTAAGAATAATATAAGTTGAAGAACCAGTAGCTAGCTTGAGCATTAGAATAATTAAATATATGATGGTCAAGCTGTTATACATGATATATATATACACATATATATATATTGTCTGACCTAGTCAATATATATATAAATATATATAGCTAGGAGCATCTGAACTTCTTTAATCACATGAAACATTGAGGCCATGGAAACTCTTTTGTTTGCCTTGTTTACGTAGGACAAGTAGCAAAAAGACATCATGAGCTGAATGTGTTTTAGGAATATATTAAATGGCTGTCCCCATGCAAGCAGTACCACAAATTCAGATATTACTCTATATATCTATATATATATATATGGAATTAAAGTACTGCTCCTATGTAGATAGATATCTTCACCAGAACACCATCAAACCGTGTCTCATTGATCGAATGATCCGTTTGTAGGGCCTTATACATAAATATCGCCTCTTGTTCAGAGAGTAGAGAAATTAATTAATATATTGTCTACTACTTCTATATGCATTATACCATGTAGAATATATACATGATGCCGGCCATGATCTTCTTTTTCTTTCTGACTTCTTTCTTAATTAATTTCCTGTTTTTATAATGAATCATTGCGTACGTACGTACATACCTTCATTAAGTACGTAGTGTGTAGGAATTACTACAATATATTTGCAAAGAAATTAATACACAGGCAGACAAAAACTATAAAAGAGAGGCATTAATTTTTGGCTTCAGGCTCCAGTCTGCCAGCACTTAATTTGGCAAAGAAACATGGAGTTTGACACTTAACTGTACTATATATACACTACATAAAATAAGGGATTTTACCACGAATATTGTAAAATCCCATGACAAATTCGTGTGGGCAATATGGACCTAGTAGAGACTAAAAGGAGCCAACGCATAAAGTTTTCCCAAATGTAAATAGAAATCCAGAAAGGAATTTTCTGTAGCAAGTCCCCCTTCATTGACATTAGAGTTTCTAGATTTTATGGATTGTCCCAATTTTACGTTTATATGTCTTTCCATGCATATTGGACTGCTGACTTCAATGGAGCTATTTTGAAGTCATAGAGTACATTGGATTAGGTAAACCCTCTTGAAAGCCTTGGTGTTTCTACAAATCCACACCCCATATAATATTGAATATAAGGCTACATTATGATACAGCCCCAAAATAGTGTCTTCTGGGGGTTATATTGGTTTATGTTATGTCCACTGTCCAATAGGTAATATAAGGTTTTTTAATTTATTACAAGCCAAATAAGGTCGTACATGGGGCTGATTTTCCTCAAATTGAAAACATACATCTAAGTTGAAAGCTCTTTTCCAGCTGACAGTAATGTATAGTTTGTGAGGTTTAAATGCAAATATACTGATGACGTAAGCAAGCAGAGCCATATAACTAGTGCGTAATGCATTTGCATTCATAGAACAATTTCATGATACTTAGAACATTTGGCCTTGAAACTGTAAACTTTTGCATGGAATATTTGAAGCCTATCTACTTCCCAAGCAGTTGCAGTCCTGAAATATATGCATGGGACCCTCTTTTCCCATGGTGACATATACAGCAGGGGCTCATGGATATCTCGATAGGTAGTGCATGCGAGAATAGAGAACAAATATCCCATTGTTTGTCTACCCATAAATTATAGCAACTTTATGGTTTAGTTTGGAACTTGCCATTTACATGCAACAAAAATCAATCTGGAAAACTGAACTCTATAATTAAGAAATCTGCTTCCCATAGCAGATGAAACCTGCTTGCTACAAGAATCTCTCTTGTTGTAATCCTACTATGCTTGCCTTATCTGCTTGTACTATGGATATTTCACTACTTGATAATGCAAGTTTTATTAAACTATTAATACCACCATCTATATAGGCCATTAGCATCTAAGCTGTATATTGCATTACTTTTCGAATTTTCTTATTTTCTAGGTGTTATTCATAGATAAACTCTTATAAAATGTGCCTGTTGTTGTACATATAAACCAGTTATATGTATATATATAAATGTACTTTTTGGAACATGTGGTGTATGGTAATTATAGAAGAGAGGGTAGGAATGTTGTATTCCTTGACAACATTCTTTCTTCTTCATTATAGTAAGGAGCAATTTAGAATATGCACAGTTCACTATATTGGATGTATACTCGGATCTATGAGAGTAGGGCATATCATCCATAAAACTAAATTGGTGGTGTCCAATAGGATTGAGCCCATTTACCAGGTATCCTGACACCGCCTTTAGTAACAACCGTGTTAGAGTCATCCAATGTTCACCAAAAAGTTTTGGCTACCCCCTTCAATATCATGTACTAACAGTTATAAATCCATACGTATTGCTCTCGATCTTACCACTCCAATGAAACTTTGAATTTACTTTCGCATGCTGGTTGGGGCTTTCCTTCAACTAGTTTCATGATAATTAGATATACTTGCTTTCTTTAACCGTCATATTCAAACCAGAATTTTCTCATATCCTTGTTAACTCGTACCATTCCTTGTCACACATACAGATGGATAAGGCTTGGATGCATATTGAAGATAGAATGCGTTCTATCGAATATACTGAAGGCGTCAAACATTTCATAGAGCTGGCAAAGGCCCATTCACCGGGTAGAGACTGCATTAGGTGTCCATGTAGGAGATGTCGAAATCGAACTTTCCATCCCATTTCATTGGTTCAGGATCACTTGTTCATCGTAGGTATTGATACATCTTATTCTGCATGGATTTTCCACGGCGAGGAGGAAACAGAAAATGATGCCGCATTTTCTGATGAACAAGTTCCTGATGATGGTAACTACAATGACTACATTGATGATGTAGATGAGATGTTAGATGACATCCGTGTGGGATCCTTTATGGATAATTCTGGTAGAACAGAATTTTATGTAGATGACGGGCCGTCACGACACACCGCTGAGGCTCCGATACTGGGTAATTTCGACGAGTTACTGGAAAATGCACGAAAGCCACTTTATCCAAACTGCACCAACTTTTTGAAACTATCATTCATAGTCAAGTTGCTTCACATAAAGATAGTTGGGGGTTGGACTGTGAAGTCTTTTGACATGGTTATTAAGCTGTTGCAAGCAGCATTTCCTCAAGCACTGTTCCCCGCCTCATACCACGATGCTCGCCGCTTACAGCAGGGTTTGGGATTTAGTTACACAAAGATCCATGTATGCCCAAATGATTGTGCATTGTTTTGGAAGGATCATGCTAATAAAGACGAGTGCCCTAAATGTAATGCATCTAGGTGGGCCTTAAGTACAACTAACCAACAGAGGATACCCCAAAAAGTCCTCCGATATTTCCCTTTGAAGCCGCGGTTGCAAAGGCTGTTTATGTCTAAAAAGACTGCCCAATCCATGAGATGGCATGTAGAAGAGCGTGTTGACGACCCCAACTTCATGAGACATCCAGCTGATTCTACTGTATGGAAAGATTTTGATAACAAACATCCTTGGTTTGCTCAAGATCCTCGTAATGTTAGACATGGTCTAGCAAGTGATGGGTTCAACCCATTTAATAATATGAGTAAACCGTACAGCATTTGGCCAGTGCTACTTGTGCCGTACAACTTGCCACCTTGGTTATGCATGAAAGATCCATATGTGATGATGTCATTATTGATCCCTGGACCAAAGGCACCGGGAAATGATATTGATGTGTTCTTGCGTCCCCTAATAGATGAGTTGACAGAATTATGGGTAGAGGGAATTCATACATATGATGCATACAAACGAGAATCTTTTCAATTGAGGGTTGCGTTACTCTGGACCGTCAATGACTTTCCTGCATATGCAAATCTGTCTGGTTGGAGCACAAAGGGTAAGTTGGCATGCCCTACATGTAACTTAGAAACAGATTCTTTGTGGCTTGTGAATGGCCAGAAACATTGTTATATGGGTCATCGTCGGTGGTTGGTGCTAGATCATGCTTGGAGAAGGAAAAAGGCAGCTTTTAATGGTAAGGACAAACACCGTCTCAAACCGAAAATTCTGGAGGGACAAGCTTTAATGGAGCAATTACATGAGGTCTCAAATGTGCAGTTTGGTAAATTATTAAAGAAGAGGAAACGTACACCGAATGAACTGAACTGGACAAAAAAAAGTATCTTCTTTGACCTACCGTACTGGTTAGACTTGGGATTGAGACATAACTTGGATGTCATGCATATTGAGAAAAATATTTGTGATAACGTTTTGGGAACCTTGATGAATATTGAAGGCAAAAGCAAGGACACCGCTACTGCGCGTAGGGATTTGGAAGATCTTGGACTGAGGAAAGAATTACATTTACAGCATCATGGTAATCAAACTTCTATGAGTCTTGGTTGTTATATGTTAAACGTAAATGAGAGGAGGAGTTTTTGTGCACGCTTGTCAGAAGTTAAATTTCCTGATGGCTTTGCCTCGAATATTGCCCGGTGTGTCAACGTTTCTGAAGGAAAAATCATGGGTATGAAGAGTCATGATTGTCATATCTTGATGCAATATTTGTTGCCGGTTGTTATTGGTGGGTACCTACGACCCGATGTGCGTCGATGTTTAATAGAGTTGTGTTCGTTTTTCAAGGAATTATGTGGTCGAACACTAGACATAATAGTATTGAAACGGCTTCAAGCTAATATTCCCATCATTCTTTACAAACTGGAAATGATATTCCCACCTGCATTTTTCGATATCATGGTGCACCTTGCTATTCATCTGCCAGATGAGGCTTTGCTAGCAGGACCTGTCCAATACAGGTGGATGTACCCTTTCGAGAGGTATATGGGTAAGTTCAAACGGTATGTCCGCAACAGAGCCCATCCAGAAGGCTCAATTGCAGAGGCATATTTGCATGTGGAGTGCCTGACATTTTGCTCTATGTACTTGAATGATATCGAGACTAGACATAATCGAGAGGAACGGAACATTGACACAGTTGGGCAGAGCTCCCTAGAGCCAAGTTTATCGGTTTTCTCCCAAAAGGTTCGCCCTCTAGGGGCAGCCCAAATTTCAAAATTAGATGAAGCCCTGTTGGCCAAGGCCACGTGGTATGTCCTTAATAATTGCCCGGAGATTGAGGACTATTTAGAGTAAGTACACCCTTGTAAAGCATGTTCAACATTCTACTTCGTGTACGTCATGTTGAATACGTTATTAAAGCATGAATCTTTGTAGGGACCACCGTAACAATATGCAAGAAGAGGACCCAAGTAACTTCGAGCATAGGCACCAAATGCAATTCCCAATGTGGTTCAGAACACGTGTATGTTATTCTCTTTTTTCATTTACCAATCATTTCCATTTATATTTAGGTGATAACGTCACTTTCTATATTACTGTAATGACATGTCAAATACTTTAATGTTAGATTGCCGAGTTGCATGCAATGACTCCCCCCGCGGTGACCGATGACATATTTGCTTTAGCATGTGGGCCAGATCCATTGGTGGCGAGATATGCCGGTTGTATAATGAATGGAATTCGATTTCACACAAAGGAGCTTGAAGGGCGTCACCGCACCCAAAACAGTGGGGTTGTTGTTCATGGCGACCATGAAGGAGTGCCTATTGACTTCTACGACGTGTTGCAAGACATCATAGAATTACGCTATATGGGATGGCGTAAGTGTTTCTTGTTTAAATGTGATTGGTGGGACATTGGTGATAGAAGAAGGGGGATACATGTTGGGGACCACTTTACGAGTGTTAATACTTCTAGGCAATGGTATAAAGATGAGCCGTTTGCCCTCGCTTGCCAAACGTTGCAAGTATTCTACATCAAGGACCCGAATTGGGGGGGAAGTTGGCATGCGGTACACAAGATAACCAATAGGAATGTTTATAATATTCGCCACAAGACCTCGGACGTGCATGATGATGCTGATGATGACGATGATGGGTCGGACACTCTTGAAACTGAAGATGAGAGTGATACTGATGTTATTCATTATGTCTCAGTTAATGAAACTAGCCCAGAGACGCTCAATCCACTGACCCGAGGAGATTCAGACAACTTGCCGGTTGATTCGTCAACCATGTCACCTGAACAATTGTGTAGAGAAACTGACGATGAGGATTGTGTTGATGATGAAGACCTTAACCGACAATTTGATATGGAGAACATGCCTGCTGTGGATAGCGATGGTATTGATCTAAAACCTCAATTCCATTGCCTGGACTATTTTAGATTGATGGTTTATCATCTCCTTTTATTTAATGCATGTAGTCTCTAATTAATGGAGGCTTATGTTAATCAATTCTACATAGCTATTGAAATGGCATTAAATGCTTCCATTGTTGTTTTCATGAATACATGCAAATTAGGAGAAAAAGATGTTTGACACACAAGCTTTTCGTACCATTCTATTATAGTACTATCATGTACCTACATAATCTTATATATTGTATCTTGATTTTTATTGGTGCTTGACATCTGTTTTTATTTCCTCCGTTTGCAGACAGCACCTGACTGTTCTTTCTTCCAAGAACAGTTGAGCACAAACTGTACGCCCGTGTGAAGCATAAGACAGATGAAGAAGTGGTCCAGCGTGGTTGCTCTCTCTACTTTGACTTGGAATGAGGAAAATTTGGTAATCAGAGGATTAGTTATCCCATTTCGTATATGCTGAATGTTGCTTGTTATACTAGACATGATTTTGGAATATAACATGCCTATGATCTTCCATGCTATGCTTGTGCAAATTTTCTCCCAATTGCCTGTTTTCATAGATTTGATTATTAGTCTTATTTAAATACTTGTTAACCATGACCATACATTCACTTTCCAGAAAGAGGAGTCCAAAACAGACACTAAGTTGTAAACCCCTCAGTAACTAGAAAAGGTCATGAAATACAGATGCACTGCCTCTTATATCCATCTACATTAAGATATAAGCAGACCACTGGTGGAAATGGTCTGACATCATATTTTGGTGCTTTGAATATAAGCTGGGCAGGAAATTAGCAGAAGGTCTAGAACATATTCACGAGTGAAGGGGTTGGAAAACCAACTAGTTTCCGCTAGAAAAATTATCCCTGGTTGAAAGGTCACACTGAATACCTGAGCCCTTTACAGATTTAGTGTTGGTTATGAAATACAGATGGAAGCATAATAAGATTCAGATCTGCGTTATTTTTATTTTATTAATCTGGTACAGGCATCCCAATGTGGATATCAGTTTACTGACCAAATTCACTCCCTTATAAAATGACCGGATCAATTCTATACAGTTGGACTGATGAATCCAACTGTATAGAATAATATGTTGCTGACAAAAACATGTATAATAATCTGGAATATGTTGTCCCATCTAACTCAATGACATCGAGTAGTTCAAATAAATCTTACACGGAAGCCTAATGACATAGTGGTTTGTGGTGGAGCACAGTTGGTTGATTTTACATAAAAAGCCTCTGCAAAATGTTGGAATGGATGCTGCTTTCAATTAAAATTACTCACTGTCTCCACCATTTTCAGACCTGAACAATGTCAAATCAGTTACCAACAGATATCATTGAAATAATGGATGTAGCATGTATTGGAAACCTGTTATATACAGGGCATTGGATTAGCTAAAGTAGGCATTGCCTCAGTAGTCAAGAAATAATTAGAAGAACTAGTAGAGACTGCATGCAGCATAAAAGATGACCTCAATGCGATGTACGTGGGAAAGATGCAGCCAATGGTGGAAGTCTTTGACCACCATTGTCATAGCATTCACCATAGTAAATGGCAGAGTAGAAAATGGATTAGAAAAATTTAAATGGTGTGAGCAAACATTGGGCAAGTTGAGTGTGTAACATTTGGATGAAAATATAAGTTTGAGCGTACAAAAAGTTCAATTAGATTAGTTTTGTCCAATTAAACTGATCGAAAAGGGCATGAAAGGGGGATAAGGTTAATAATTCAAACATTAATATACTGCTACCACAGTTTTGTACAATAAACTGAGCTAAAAGGGCATGAAAGGGGGATAAGGTAACTGTTGCTACTATGACATACTGCTATGATAGTAGCTGCATGCCCTACATGAAATAGACCTAATAAAAGGAATTTATTAATGTTAGTTTTGTACAAACCTACTGAGATTAAAAGGGTACGTATGAAAGGAGGATAAGGTAAACACCAACAAAAACTGAAGATATACTTGGTAATTATGATATTATCAGTATGGTAAAGGCATGAAATGGAAGTGTTATAAAAAAGGCGCACACCAATACAAAGCCTGTTCAACTTTGGACTGAATTGCAAGGTTGTTAAGACTGTTATTTTACATGTTATCTGCCATATAATGGACATGTATTCACCATGATTGGGCTATCTTAGATGTAAATAGATTCCAAAGTCATAATTTTACAGCGCGGTAAACGGTCGATGTATCGGACATATTGGAAAAAAGGCATAAACCTGGAAAGTTAAATGTGTTATACGTTACATTGATAAATCGAGCTAAAAGGGAATTGGAATAGCATCTAAAAAAATTAGGCATAAACTAATATTTCGAAGAGGGTTTTACTTCCATAAGTGGCTGACTTACGTAATGTGAACTACGCTTATCTAAATTACATTAAAACAATTCAAATGCAGTGGTAGTGATGATGGTATAAGGCACCGGAATGGCTAAACAAGCATGGTGCATGGGTATACGTGTATGTGTTATAGTAGAATAGGTTGATAATGAGATATAGCAAGCATTTTACCAAAGTTTATAATCGAAACAGGACCTTGGTAGATTTGTTATATGCCAAGGGACAAGTCCAAAAAATTACTTTTAAACATATTACAAAAGGTGGTGTCCAAAACACACACTAAGTGCACCTTGTATGCCAATGGGTCCCACGGGAGTAAATTTTGAGGCTTTTAGACAAGTGGTGTCCAAACAGATAAGTCTTGACTTGAATCAACTAACGTCTCATCAGAGGTATATATAATGTAAACTGGGCAGAAAAAGTGGTGACTCAAATACTTGTTTTATATAAATGATTATGCCAACTGGGGCCCAGCAATATTTAATAGATTTGGCCTTGTGTCCAAATTGTATGGACACAACAACAACATCCTGACAAGATACTCACCGTGATAATATACATAAGTCCGGTTATCATGGCCAGCCAAAAAAGGTGTTTAGTTGTATAAAGCATGTTGCTTGCAGCCTTAAATAAAAGAAATAGATATCATTGGCGGCTGATTCATTATTAAAACTCACATAAATACTAACCCAGTACGTTTTAATATACACCACATACAAAGCTGGGCAGCCCCTGTCCCAATGCCGAGGTGCTTGAGATAACACTTAACCACGTACACATATATAATTAGACACATGGCTAAGCTGTAAGTCCATACGCGGGAAACTAAAATTTTTATGGTGCTGGCGGTTCTTTTAACTTTGGAAAACATGTGAGCTCGCGCCAGTGTCTGAGGCTGAAGTGACAGAAGTTGGCTTTTCATCATAGATTAGTGGCCGAGTACCTAAGGGCAGAAAAGTTTAGAGTTTGCTCTGGGTTCCAGTGGGGCTTTTCTCATATAAGCAATGAGAAAAGGTGTACACACTGAATATATGTTGATAAGTACTCACTGAAGCCTGGGATTCGAAAGAAAACCTTGAAGACTGCACACAGCTCTTCCTCTTCGCAACCAAACAGACCAACATATTGAAGACAGAAAAGGTAAACCCTATTTTCACCCCACAATCACATCCTTAGTTTCCACTAAGCAAATGTCTTTTTTGCATGATGGTTTTTCTGTGGGACATATAATGTTCATGTCAAAAATGCCTCTTTTTAAAGAAGATTAAAGCTTTCAGGTTGCTATGAAAGTTGATATAGTACAATGCGCTTTTCATATATTGTAGGAAATCTGACTTTTTGCCTGTTTGGATAATTAACATATGGGTTTGCATATTACCCATAATTAGAAGAACAGAGTACAAACAAGTTTGGTGGGGTGGTAGTCAGATTCAGACCCAGTGGTTAATGTTAGTTGGGTTCTTGTCAGGCATTGTTGCTGTTGCAAGTGAAGCCATTCAAGCTAGCTGCATACCCGGCAGGGTAAGAGTTGTTTAAAGCAAAACCTCATTGAGGTGCTTGGGGTTTGTTTTGGCAAATAATGGGTACTTTGGCCGAGAAAGTAAAGTTGCAAAAATGTGACAAGTCCAGAGATTTTAAGAGTACACCCTGAACTTCCTAACTTTGGTTGGAATAGTTTGAACTTCCTGGTATAATCCATGAAGTTGAGTGCTAAACTGAACTGTTTACAGTATAGGGTGTATCTTTTTTGATCTTCCAACTGCATCCAAGGTGTTAAGTATATTTGTCATGTGAAAAGGGGCAGCAATGTAGTTCCAAATAAGTAGCTAATGGGTACTAGATTATAACTAGTAAAAATTAGAGAGAATAGATGCCTTACATTGTGTTTGGGAAATGAAAGGGGGGAAATATTTTTCCCCCTGTTGCAGGTTTCAGTGAAAAGTTGACCAGCTTTTCACATTTAAAAAAAAAAAAGAGGGGTCAACTACAAATGATTTGAGTTTTGTAACCTGAGGACACGATGGCAGATTTTCAGGCACTTTCAAACATCCTTATTTACTTACAACAATGTAATGGTGGCTTCATAATCCGAATAAATAAAGAGAAGAAAAAGAAACAACAATATTTAGGTGCAGGGGATAAATATTGTTACTTTATACATGATTATCAAATATATATTCAGTCACATATTATACTTATGGGAATAAAAGTCACATATTATACTTATGGGAATAAACATTGTAGGTATTAATGGTGATATCTGGAAAAAGAGGCCGGAGGGGAAGAATTAGACCTCGACGTCCGCTCATAGTAGCGAGCCCTAGTGATGAAGCTCCAGTTCAGGTGCCTCCAACAAGGAGCCTAAGGGATTATGTCAATCCCATATTTAATGCATCAACTGGAGCAGTACCAGCAGTTTCTGAAGAAGTTCCAGATTTGGTGCTTCAACCGAGTAGCCTAAGAGATGAGGAGGATACTTATGTTGATGCCTCACAGGAAGCACCACAAGCAGTGGGCATAGAAGAGTCTCAACCTGCAGTTGAATAGCAGGATGGAAATGAGGGGGCCAACAGCACAGGTTTGTCAGTATAGTATGCTTGGTTTGCATTCATAACATGTAAATAAGCTGGTTCTACTTGTTGTATTTAGTAGTGAACCAGCTTCCCTATTTAACTAGTTTCTTTATGTTATTCACAGTTACAGTGCCACCCATTAAAAAAAGAGGCAGAGGGCCTGCTAAGGGTACTATGTTTGAGAGGTTATGAAAGATGCGGAAGATCCCATTAAATATAAAGGATGGGCATAGAGGCCCATCATGCGAAAATGCCACAATATTCACTAGTCGGGTGAGCTGGATTATAAGAGTACATGCTGATATAAGACATGCAAGTTGGAGTGTGATAGATGAGAAGGAGAAGCACGAGCTCATCAATCGTGTTAGAGTAGGGGTTCCCAAATTTGTGGTTTATGTTGTTATTTATGAACAACTTGGTTATAGTACATTTCGAATGACAGTTTGAATGTGATCATTTATTACTATGTCTATGCAGGCTGACTTCGTGTTGGATTGGAGTAGAGACAATCATCGCGAAGCTGTAGTAAACACACTAGCTGATAGGTACAACGCTTACCACTATGAATTACACAAACATTACAAGAAATTTGATTCGCATGAGGAGGCATTAGCTGGTCGGAAGGAATGGGTGGAGCCACACGTATGGGAGTGGCTATGTGAAATGTGGGCCAGCCCCAAATTCAAGGTTTGGGATTCTGGTTTTATAATCAGTTGCAATTTGAGTCCATACAATTGGGTCCAGTTTTTTTCATCCATCTACAAATATATATGTATTTATACATAAATACACTTTCAGGAGATCTCATACATAACTCTAAGTGCATGACAATATTTATTGGTTGTCATATTTTAGGAGCAATCTCGTAGGAACAGTAACAATAGGAAAAAACAGAAGATTAAACATACAAGTGGGAGGAAATCATTTGTTAGGCTTATGGAAGAGAGGGTAAGCTAGATGTTTCTTTGTAGAAGTGAGTCCTATGTGTTATAGATTCATTATTGTTTGTGAGGCTTAACTAACTAGATCATGTTTATTTGAAGGGTGAGGAGGCTTGTAATATGATAGAGTTTTACAAAGAAACACACTGGTCCAATAAGAAGGGTAAATGGATCAATGCAGCTAGTGAACACAATTATGTGAGTTATCTTAATTTCCCTCTGATTTCTAATTATATAATGGGCTTATGCATGGCAGATTTTAAAATAGCATTTACAGTGTTATTGTATTTTCTTTCAGAATCTGATGCTTGAGAGGTTGGGTGAGAAAGAAACTGAAGAGGATGTTGAACTCGACAATGGTGATGTTTTCAAAGAGGTGTTGGGGTTCAAATCTGGCTACGCACTAGGTTTGGGCCACTCTGTCATACCTGAGCCCTCCCCATTTCTGAAAAAGAACAAGGCATTCAAATGTATAGCTGAGGAGAATGAAAGGAACAAGGAATCTGCTGACTTATATAAGAGTAAACTAGAAGCACTGCTGGGTGATATGGCTGAGCTGCGAAAACAGTTTTCTGAGCGTGACAAACAAATCATGGCCATATCCTCACATTTGGGGTCAAGTAGGGAGTCTCAACAAGAGACTCCAGGAGATTTATAAAATTCCTAATATATTGTAAAGGTTTTTTGAAGAAGGTCATGGGGATATAACTAGTTTTTGTTCCCCCTATCGCTTTTGGAAACAATTATAATGTATTTATTTTGATCAACTGTGGGGAAAGGTTGGGGGTCATGTTTTGTGAAAAAAGGGATGGGAGGGTTCCATGTAAGTGGACACAGGTTTTTGTTTTGGGAATTCCATAAACTACTTTAATATGGGAATGGGTACTAGATTATCAGATGTGTTACCATCAGGTGATGGTTTGCTGCTGAATGAGTGAGTATATATTTCAAAAACACTATGAAGTAGTGTTTGGAAGTTCCTGGATATTTGTAAAATGATTGGGTACAGTTAAATGCTAATCATTTTGATTTTTAATTTTCAGGGAAACACGAGTAGTGCATCAATGGATCTGCATATAAGGGTTCCAGCAGGTCTATTTTTTTTGGGTGATGGAAGGCATTATTGGAAAGTCATAGAAGTAACATTGTTTGGCAACCAGCTGGCGAAGTGACCTATATAAGATAATTGGACAAGTTCCAGATTGGGTGATGGTAGCTTAAACTTTCTGTCAAAATTCTTGGTTTATGTACAATGATTTTTGATATTTTCAATCAATAGATGATGTTATATGCTCCTTAGGGTAGTCCATAACAATTTGATTAATAGAAATCATTGTACATGTTTTAGGAAAATGCATCTGCTTAGGAAATGACTAGTGGGTTAATACAGGTAATTAGGTGGAGTATGAATTGGGGGGGAACCACAGTAATTATCTGTATTTAGAGAATAAGCCACCTTCATATGTCTGGTTTGATCAAAATTGGTGGTTCATATTGTAACCCACATCAGATTATTACATTTTGAAGTCCAGATTTGGGCTATATATATGTTAAAATTGGAAAGGTTAGAGTGAAAAGGTTTAAAATTCATTTACTTAAGACTCATGATATTATATCAGAATCTGAATGAGGAATCCACTGGATGTTAAAAAATCCTCAGGCTTTCACGTGCACTGTAACTCACTGGGTCACTCACTAGAGTTGTATGGCAAGTTAAGCAACTACCACAATAACTGGATGTGTATAATGATATCGATGACTTTGGTTATGATTGGTTGTGACAAAAACATGTGTTGGAGCTGTAATGAATCCTCATTGGACACAGATATCACAATTTATATTTAAGTATGATTTTTCCATGGTGCACTCAAAACCGGATTTTGAATGCAGCAGGATACCATAGGTAATTATATAACATTGAATTATGATGCTTGTAGCATGAATATAGCAACTTGATGAATATTGCCCTGTTTTGCATAATGTGCTGGAAAAAGGCAGCTTCAAGTTTTAATTTTTCAACAGCAAATGACCAACAAAAATATTAGGGATTACTAACTCAGCAGGTAACTGTTGATGGAAAATGGGGTTTAAGAAGTATAGTTTAACTTTAGTTTGCAGGAATTCACAATTTATGAAAGAAAAACTAAACACCTCAATAGGCTTTTATTAGCACCTTAAATACATCATTTCATTATGATAGGTTAGGACTTGGCATTTACACATCAGAATCCCAATAAATTCTTCTCCACTATATTGGCCAGTTCTTCCATATGGAAATGACATCTACATAGATATCATGTTGTAACACCATGTATACAAATGGATACCAAGGGTAATTGATAACAATGTGCCATCACCTTCATTGTAGGGACTGCACCCTTTTGTATTTGGTGTCAATATCTGAATGTAAACTTTAATTGTTGGATAAAAACCTACTGATGCAGCAGGAATTTTCAGAATGCAATCATGGGATTGCATTCTAACATCCCTGGATGGAATATTGTTCATGAGCAGATATATTAATTAGTGCTAAGTAGGATGGTTCCTATGATTTTGTTGTCATTTGTTGAAGTTAGGTTGTTGATTCTCCTAGAATTGTAGGGCTACTACTGCTGCTGCTAGTGTTTTAAAAAAATTCATAACATCATGTAAGTGCAAGTTTTCAGGTCATTATTCATTCAGCCAGTGGATATTTTCTGGTATAAAGAGGCATGTGGGCATCAGGATCAGCTGGTAGTATCAAAGAAAAATGGTGAGATCAACCGTTACATATGTCATACCTGCTTTCAATGGAGCTACCAGTGAACTTTACGTTGGAGGGAGGTTATTCTGCTGGAAGTGTATCCCCCATGCAGAATTGTGTAGTTGTTGTATGCATTAATAGTTGTTGTTAAAAACGCTGATGACCCTCTTCTCCTTCCCACAGGGTAAACATTAATTTTCCATTTCCCTCAAAGACTATGATATTGGAACATTCCTAATCAATGTTGTAAATATATATATGGGGCAATAGTTTTGAATGGATTTGTTGTCTGTATCCCAGCACAATTATGTTTAATGGGTGTTTAGTTGTAAGAAACAGGGGAACATAAATTAATGTATGGGAATTATGCTTACATTGTTAGTTGTGGGAGAATTGTTGGTAAATGGTGGTGTCTATCTCGATCAACTCATGGAGAATAACTCGTGGGTATCAAGATATAGTACAAGAATCCATAAAAGGTTCCTTGCCACAGGATATTTCCATGTAAAATATAGGTATTACATGGCTTTTATTTGTGGGGAAAAATCACCCACTTAAAATTCGACACATTTCCTAAAGGTATTTCTCATGGACAAATTTTTATTCCTAGGAGTGACGTTTTGTGGGGAAAAATATAAACTCTTTGTTTATTAAGATTTTTCCCACGGCAGTTTAATTCATGTAAATTATGTAATTCCCACCGAAACCAATCATGGGTAATCAGCAAATATATGAATGGATCAGGGCTTATTTGCCACAAAACAAGTAGTGGCTAATAAGTATACCCGGTGAAATTCATTTGTCACTGTTGCTCCTTTCCCCACGAATTTTTAAGGCGGGACTTGCTTCATTACCCACAAGTACAAGTTATGGGAAAAATACCATTGCACAAGGGTAGCGCTGGTGGGAATTACTCTATTGCCTATGAGTTGTACACGTGAGAATTATACCTTTTCCCACGGATGGATCTAGTGGCATTATCTCTTTTACCCATGATATTGATAGCAATTTTATTGGCTTTTGCGATGAAGTGTAGAGTTTTTAACCACGGAACATTCCGTGGTTAAAAACATTCAGTCCCCACCAATTAGAGTTATCATGGGAAATTGAAGCATTTGCGGCGAATTATACGCCACGAGACCCCCACGGGCAGAATTTGTGGGAAAAAGAATATCCCCGCCAAAAACTGCCTTTTTGCCACGAAAAGCCCCCCCCCCCGGGGAACGTGGGAATTTCTTGTAGTGTGGTGATTTTCAAAGTCTTCTAATTAATTAGGGTTTGGTATTTAATTCGAATATATATATTAATAATGGCGCCCTTCCTTCTATATGTAATTAGCTAGCTACCTTAAGCCGCCTAATAATGGTGTTGTATGCATGATATACAGCAAGCATAAATAAAATCTATATAATACCTTTTCATTCAAGTGGGGTTATTTTCTTTTGTATATAATGTTTGATCTCAAATATATGTATTTACAAATCAATTAAGGACATCAAATTCCAGGCATGGCTGTGGCAGCTCATGATTAAGTACTCTAGCTAGAGATGGGCTGTACTGTTATTAACGTACATGTAGAACGAATTTCTAGGAAGGTACGTATGTACTATGTATACAACACATGATTTAGGTGACATTTTTGTTTTGATTTGGCATCCTTTGATTTCTAAGTGTAATTGTTGTTCTCAGAGTCATACAGAGGATCTTAATCATATTCTTTATTTTGGTGATATTGTTAGATAAATTTGGCGTTTAGCTGCCATCAATCTAGGTGTGCATATGGGTGCTTTTCAAACTTGAAAAGAACAAATCAATTTTTGGTTTTGGCATGCTGGTAAATTTTCCTAATCAAAAATTATTTTTGGCATTCTTCTTTCTATTATCTCTTGAAAACTGTCGGATCGGTATTGCAAAGATAGATTTGAGGCCAAGAATGACACAGTTAATTCGATTTGATATGTTATTAAACTTTGGCTCCGCAAGATTATGACTTTGTTTTTAAAATTTTCCAGGATTTCCAATAAGGATGTGGCCATTTTAAACCGTTTGAATATTCATATATATTTTACCTCCTAGTCCTAAAAGGGTTCATGTGGTGAGGTGGTTTTACCCTCAACAAGGGTGGGTTAAGCTTAATATTGATGGAAATAGTTTGGGTAATCCTGGCTCAGCTGGAGCAGGAGGAGTTATTCGTGATGAAGATGGTAAATTACTTGGGGCTTTTCTGTGTTTCTGGGTCAGGGTTCCAATAATTTTGTGGAGATGAGAAGTTTTTTGGAAGGGATTCACCGTTGTCATAATCTCGGATTTTATCACATAGAGATTGAGTCTGATTCTCAACTTCTTGTCAACTGGATCACTAAAGGGAACTGTAATATTTAGTATTTAGAAGATTTATGGGATGAACTTCATGGCTATCTTTCTTGTATGGAGTATACGATGAAACATGTTTTTCGAGAAGGCAATGTTGTAGCTGATTTTCTTGCCAAGCAAGGAGTGGGGGTTTCTAACTCGGAATGGTTTGATGCTCATGATCTTTTACCCAACAAGCTTCGAGGCCTTCTTCGCATGGATAGACTTGGTCTTCCTTATCTGCGAACTACGTAGTATTACCAAGTATGTCTTCTTTAGCTCTAATTGATCGATCCTTTGGTTTTTTGTGCTCTTTCTTGCAGGTACGTTTTCTTGACTCTCTTCGGGTAGTGTTTTGGTCTGTCCTGTATTGGTTATTGATTGTTTGGTTGTTTTAGCCTTTTGATGTTTGGGTTAATTGGTCTTATTGCGTATTTGTAACCCCCAGGTGTCGGATTGTAACCACAGTTTTCCTCTACCAAAAGTGAAGGCTATTAATAAAATTAGGGTACCGTCCTCTTCTTAAAAAAAAAATATTGGCATTCGAATTTATTATATATATGTTAGTACGATTCCAACTCATTCCGCCAATATATGTCTCTTAATTCTCGAATTGGGATTGATCGACACTACAACAAAAAATTGATTTTGGGACAATTTTGGTTTGGGACGAAATGAAAATCGTCTCAAAAAGTTAGATTTTGGAACGAAATATGAATTTCATTCCCAAAAAATGATGGATGTCCAGACCATTCGAACGGTCTAGTTAGGGACGAAATATTTTATCCCAAATTAGTTAAATGTTCAAACACTAAAGATATACCATTCGAAAGTATAAATTTTACCATTCGACCGTAATTTTGGCGCGTTAAGTAAAATTTTTTTAGAAGGAAACTGATTTTATCGTTCGAACGTTAATTTTTTATTTTTTATCGTTCGAACGGTGACCAGGGGTTTTATTTTTTATTTTTTATTTTTTTTGTGGAATTATATTTATATTAACTATTAAATATAAGAAATTGGTTAATTAAATAATAGGAATAATATAAATAATTAGTTCAGAAAATATAAAATAATACTATTTCATAGTTAAATACTGAATTTATAAAACACAAAATATTGTCTATACTTAAAACAAAAACTAAAGAAAAAAATAAAAATTTAAAAATTTAAAAAAAAAAAGATGGAAGGTACTAATTAAGACCCAAGTCTTTGCACACTTCCTCGACTGCAGCTATACGTTCCTCTATTTGTGTCGGTCGAGTATTGATGGTGACCTGAGTCACAGACATGGCATCAATCTGTGTACGAAGCATAGACACAGCAGAATGGATCTCCGTACGCACTGCATCAATCACCGCTGATGTCTGTTTGTTGATCGCTGCACGCACAATCTCGGCCATCTCCTCACGAGTAACATTGTTTACTGATGTCTCAGCCTGTGTGGATGTCCCAGCAGCTGATACTCTATGATCTCCCGGCTCTGCATCTCTCTGAGGATCAACCTGATTTGGAACATGTCCATGAAGACGCAATCTCAAGTGTCCCTTGCTGCGTGAGAGGGTGGTGCTGTTTATCGGTCCCATCGGCTCCCGTTTACGCTCGGCAACATCAGGCACAACACCAGCAAACAGTAGAAATCGGATGATCAGGATCCCAAACGGTAGTATATCCATTGAAATGTACCGAGACTCTGATCGAATCATATCGAATATATACCCCACCAACCTCTATCTTGTGCTGCCGAGGGTCAATGTTGTTGGTAATTATCAAATTCAAAATCTTAAAGAAAGAGGATAAATATGCATGTTTGATGCTCTTCATCTCGTCATACGGTGGAGCATCTAAACCAACAACCAAATCCCTCACCTCATGATCAGCAAGGGTATCGACCTCATCAGTATAAACTGATGCCTCCTCCTCAGCTATCTCCACCTCAGCTGAAGGATCAGACTCTCTAGGCACCACATTCGGATATGCATCTGGCAACATAGGAATACCGAGATGCTCAGCAAATAGTACCCGTGAAAATACAATAGATACTCCTCGGACGGAGATCCTATAGGCCCCTCCGTCATTGGGGCTGGCACTACCGAGCTCTCTATAGAACTCAGCAACAATATCAATATAGGAGACTGGCTCCCATGCTTCCTCTCATGCGTCTAGGATAGGTCCCCAACCACGATCGCTGAAGACTGCTGGCAGTGAATGACCCTCCCAAACAAGACTCTGGAAATCAGAAATCTTCACCGGTCACTCTAGTGAAACAATCCTCTCCCTAATCGGACCACTACTAGTCTCACTAGGATTGTGTCGCTTACGTCCCGCCCAAGAAGAAGACATTATAATCAACCTGAAATTTACAATTAAAAATTAGATACAGAATATTAACAATAAAAATATATTAAATAACTATTCACAATACACATCAAGGAATAGCAATTTAATAAAGTGAGACATTGTGAACAAAATAACTTTTAATAAATAATGTCACTTTATTTAATATTAATGTGATTAATATTAATAGAAACATTAATATTAAATTTTATATTTTTAAATTATGGCATTAATTGTATTATAATATAGAAATTATTTTTAATTAAAATTGATTGGAACTATAATATGGAAAAAAATAATAATTAACAAATATTACTAAAATAATTTATACCGTTCGAACTTCTAGAATAGTGATCGAACGATAAAACTGTACCTTTGAACGTGTAAAACAACATTCGAATGTTTAACGTTTACCGTTCAAACACCCAACGTAGAGATCGAACGGTCCATCTAATGTTCGAACGTTTAAATGAACGGTCAAACGGGTTACTACTTTGCCCAAACGTTTAAACGTCTAAAACAACGTTCAAACATGCAAATACCGTTCGCACAGTTTGGATGAACAGTCAAACGGTTGGGATGAACGTTTGAACGCAGCCCAAACGTTCAACCGGTTAGTGAATATCGTTCAAACGCTTTACGTAGAGTTCGAACGATATTCGAATCGATTTGGCTTTTAAGTTGAGTCGACTTAACAATTGAAATCCATGGAATCTTTCGATTCTATGGATTTTTCACCCAAATAAATTAAATACAAAGCTAAATCAACATTCATACAAAGGATTAAAGCAAATCTACGGTGAGTATTGATGGAAAAATCAGTTTATCCTAATTCAAACAAATAATCCATCAAAACCTAAATCTAAACGGTAAAATACTTTGAGAAAGAAGAATACCAGTGCCTAGATCGATTGGCTTCGAGTGGGTACTGTTTACGTAAGAGAAGACGGTGTTGAACGGCGGAGATTGATGGTTAACGGCGGAGAACGTACGAAATGCACACGTTTGGCTTCCATGAAAATGACGTCCATGGCAACTTATATATGCAATACCGTTTGAACGTATTAACTGTAATTTATTGCCCAATTACGGTTATTATTAAAAGATTTGTTTATTATCATTATAATTTTTCATTAGTACTATATTTATTATTTATAATATAGTATATTTTCAGATATAAGATAATATTATATTATATTAACTTATATATAGTATAAGTTATATGATGTAGTATAATATAGTATACCATATAGAGCTCCCTATATAATAATATTAGGTAACATATAATAGTGTTATGGTAAATGCATGTTATGAGTTGTTTAGTATATTAAGTTAATTATATAGTTATAAGCAAATTAACTAACACTCTCTATTCTAACACTATAGATGACATTACATTATATGATAGTATATATATGTTATATGTATTATGATATATTAACATATTAACATATATAGTAATATTTGATTATAATATATAATCAAGCATATATATTATAGCTATTGATGTCAAGTTGTTCATTAAATTAAACTAAACAATCGTATGTCAATTGTTCTTTAAATCAAACTAAACAATCGTATGGCAAAGAGACTCTGCAGTATATGTGCAATCTCTGAGATAAGATATGCATTTTTTTAAGATAATTCTTAATCATTGTCTCCGAGATAAGAAGCTTGTAAGCATTTTCTCCATCTTATTTAGCAATTTAACATTATTATTTTACTTGACATATCGAATTTGTAAACATAATCAGATAAAAAACAGGTCATTTCGATTACATAGAATGTCTTAAGTTTTATACTCTCGGAAAGAAATACACTTTAATTTGATTCAATTTGTGGGAGAATGGGGTTGTCACATTTGATTCATCAACAGGCAAGTCGTTCAAGATGTATGCTGCCGTTTTATGGACAATAAATTATTTTTCCAACTTATGGAAACTTGTCAGGTTGGAGTACTAAGGGGAAAATGGCATGTCCAACTTGTAACAAACATATTAAATCTGAATGGCTCACTTACGGGAGGAAATTATGTTTCATGGGTCATCGTCGATTTCTATCTGGTGACCATAGATGACGGAAAAATTCACAAATGTTTGATGGTACTGTTGAATGAGGCCAACCTTCACCATATTTGTCTGGTGAAGATTTACTTGCACAATTTGTAGATGTAGGTTGTAATGAATTTGGTAAAAAACATCGAAAGAGAAAACGAGCTACATCTGAGTTGAATTGGACTAAGAAGAGTATATTTTTTTATCTTCCATACTGGTCAAAGTTAAAATTACGGCATAGTCTTGATGTTATGCATATTGAAAAAAATATATGCGAATCCGTATTGGGAACATTGATGTCAATTGAAGGAAAAACGAAGGATACATTAAACTCAAGGAAGGATTTGAAGTAATTGAGAATAAGACCGGAAATGCAATTGCAAGAAAATGGTTCGTCCGTTTACATGCTGATTGGGTGGTATACGTTGTCAATGAATGAAAGGGCTACTTTTTGTGAGTGGATCATGAAAATTAAATTACCGACGGTTATGCCTCGAATTTGACAAGGTGTGTGCGAACAAATGACTAGAAAATAACTAGGTTAAAAAGTCATGATTGTCATGTCCTTTTGCAGCGTATCTTGCCTATTGGTATATGTGGGTACTTGACTAGAGATGTGCGGTGGCTTTGACTGAGTTGGGTTTATTTTTCAAAGACTTATGTGTTAGGACATTAAATGTAGAAGCTTTGGATCGAATGGAACGGGAAATTTCCATAATATTGTATAAGTTAGAAAGTATTTACCCACCGTCATTTTTCGATGTCATGGTTCACCTAGCCGTCCATTTGCCACGTAAAGCTCGACTTGCAGGACCAGTTCAGTATAAATGGATGTATTCCATTGAACGATTCCTTGGAAAGTTGAAACGAACAGTTGATAACAAGGCTCGCCCAGAAGGATCAATTGCAGAAGCATATATGATGATAAGTGGCATATCTTCTGTTCCAAATATTTCCACGGAGTTGACACTAGGTTTGATTGGCCAAAAAGAAACTTTGACGTTGACAGAGCAAGACAATGAAATGTGTTTTCCGTGTTTTCCTAACAAGTACGTCCACTTGGTGCAGTGCGTGGTTATGACTTATGTGGAAGAGAGTTTGAGAAAGCTCAGTGGTACGTGTTCAACAATTGCCCTGAGATAGAGAATTACTTGAAGCAAGTACTAATCTTTTCTTAATTTAATATTCGCTCATTTACTTTCTCAAAATTCTAAGAATATAAAATACATGTGGTAATCATCAATTTCAGTGATCATATTAACATGCTTAAGGAACTAGGAGTAAATGATGTAGACCAGAAACCTGAAGAGGAGTTCCCGAGATGGTTTGAACAACGGGTAATGATATTACATATGCTTTACTTATCCAATACATCAGAAAATATTGATTTTTTTTTTATTGATATAATAGAAGCTTATCAAGATCATTATAGGAAAACACAAAATTGTGGTGTCCTAGTTGAGAGAAGTCATGATGGAGAAAATATTGATTTCTATGGAGTGATTGTTGATATAATTGGAATGAAATATTTGGGGGAGCTTGCAGTATATCTGTTTAAGTGTGATTGGTGGGATTTAAGCAATCCTCGAATTGGAGTCCGTGATAATGAATATTTTTTTAGTATTAATACATCAAGAAAATGGTACGAGGATGATCCATTTATTTTAGTTTTTCAAGCATCTCAAGTATTCTACTTAGATGACCCGAAGTTAGGAAATCAATGGCGAGTAGTACAAAAATATTCTCCAAGAAATATATATGATGTTATCCCTCAGGCAGAAGGGCGAGATGAAGAAGAAGATGATACCTCTACTCAAGATACATACCAAGAGAGTCAACCCATCTTTAATTTATTTGTGGATTTGAGCCAGTATGAGATGATTCCATTAAATAGAGAAGATATTGAGGCTGAAATTTTTGATGCGACACTTAAGCAAAATATTGATTCATCTGAAGTATCTACAGATGATGAGACTGAATTGTCAAACGATACTGATACAGATAGTGATTGACGAATTATGTTTTCACATTACGTGATGATGAGCACTGTTTTACTTAATGAATATTGTATCAGTTTTTTGAAATTATGTCTCCGAAGAGAAAGGAAGTTCGCAACCCATCTCCACCTATTCCTAGCTCTCCTTCAGACTCATCATTAAAGATTAACTCTACAAAACAAGATAAAATTCTAATGGTCATAAAAGTTATTAATTAAGGTTATAATAGAAAATTGATTACATTGTTATATATCATGATGACTTTACAGTACAATCTCGTCAAGGTCGAGGCACTACTAGAGGCGTGATGTTGGAAAAATATCGTAAGGTGGGTAAAATCAAGGTTAACATTCTTGACGAACATACCGGAGGTGAAGGACAACCAGCAGCTTGGCTTGCATCGCATGTGGGTGCTCTTACACGAACTTATGCACTTTTGGCAACAAGTTCATGAAAGAAAGTCCCCCAAGATGTTAAAGAACTTATCAAGAAGCATTGTTTGGTAATGTTTAAAACAGATAGTGAGTTGGTAAATTTTTTTATTTTACTTAAAGTTAGAATATTATAAATGATGATATGTTTGTCTAAATTTTTTTTTTTACAAGATGATTTTGAATTAAATTTTAGTCGACAAGAGGAGCATAAGACTGTGGAAGAGCTTATCAGTAATACATTCCGCAAATATAAGACGGGGTGTCTTGAGCACTATAATAAGTTCGAGAATATAGAAGATGCACACCAACATCCTTTTCAAGATATCAAACCTTCTGATTGGGAAAAACTTTGTGACACGTTTGAGGATCCATCATATAAGGTATAATTATATTAATTATTTTAGTCATTCTATTTTTAATTTCACTTTCTAATATTTTCAATTCCTGTGTAGGAGCAAAGTTCTATAAATAAAACAAATAGATCGAAATTGAAGATTACTCATCATGCAAGTTCAAGATCTTTCCACTGTCTCTCTAAGAAATTGGTATTGCTATTTTTTTTATTTATATATAGTTAACTGAATATATGAATCCTAATAATTTTATATCTTAACAAATATTTATTATAGCAAGATTCAGATGCTAATTATGATCTAACACAATTATATGCTGCACACATACTAGTCGTAATGGAGAATGGAGTCATCCTGATGCCCTTGAGAATTATGTAAGTATTATAAATTTTCTAAATAAATATATTAGAATATTTATGATGATATTAACTATTTATCTTATGTGTAGGATAAAATGGTTGCCATGCGTGCTGAATATACGTCAGATCAAAACTCCTCAACAAATGAAATTGAGATTTTCACATAAGTTCTGGGTCAACATTCAGGATATTTGAGGCGTTTGGGTCGCTGTGTCAAACCTTCCTCATCTTCCTCTTCTTCCGAGTCTGCTTCTACGGCCTCTATAGCGCAAGAGAATTCGAATCGTAGAATCGAAGAATTGGTTGCAAGGCAGCATAAGTTAGAGGCTCAATTGGCGAAACAAGGAGAGATGGAGACGTGCCTCAAACAACATAAAGAACAACAAAAACAGTTTAGGAGAGAAATACAACTCCAAATGTAGCAGCTTATGCAACAGTACAGGCCTCCAAGCAACTGATGGTTTTTTTCGTATAGATTATGACATTATCTAATTATGTATAAACAATGTCAGTCTCGTGGTTATTTATTAGTTCGCACTTATTATAAAACTTTCGTGAGTAACTATGAATTGTTTCTAACGTATGTTTTTCAAATCTTATGAATATCAAAATGGTTTTTTATTATTATGGGATTTTAATAAAATAGTTTTCGTTCGAACGACCATGTAACGTTCGAACATTATTGATTTAGCCGTTCGAACGAAACCAGATTGGTCAAAAAACGTTCGAACGCAATTCATTAGAGTACTGTTTGAACATAACTCAACACCGTTTGATCCATTTATCGTTCGATCTTTTCTTTTAACGTTCAAACAGAAATCTCTTTTGTACCGTTTGAACGTTATCAAAATTTGTGATCGTTTGAATTTTGTTTTCATAACCGCTCAACTAATTTAATTTCGTTTGAACGTCCAATGTATTACCATTCAAACGTCATTCTGGAATGAAATTGAACCGTGACAAATAACTAACCCATTCGAACGGTATCGAACGGTCAATTTCAAAATCGTCTCTAAAAATATTTTCTGGGACGAAATGGTGATTTTCGTCCCAAAATACCTTCTGGGACAGTGATGTTGGGACGATTTTTTTTCGTATCAAAATATTTTTTGGGACAAAAAACCTACAATTTGGGATGAAATTTTTCGTCTCAAAAAAACGTTTCTGTTGTAGTGCGAGCATATATGGATCAATAGATAACTCATTGATCTCCACTGTACAAATTTGGAGACGAAGCTTCGTGCATGGCTGCATGCAGGAAGGTTTCGGGCACCGACCGCAGCAGAGGTAAGGCTCAATCTAAGTTTCAATTAAGACACAAAATAACAATTATGGCAAAGGAAATTAACGTACGTCGTTCGTCCCACAAATTAAGATTCCTATATATCCTAAACAGCTAGCGGATTGAAACTCATATATATATCCATATATAATTGAACATGCAACGTGGGCTGAGTCTGCATCATGTCTTTATACTAAGGCCAAGGTGGAAGCTAGCTTGTATGTTTAAATATTAAATTTTCATATAGAATCTATATATATATACACATGATATAGTACTGCATGTCTGAACAACTTATACAGACAAATCTTAAATATTATATATAAAGTGTCTATCTCTCTTTAGAATTACTTCGTTAAACTAGATTATAACGTAAAATATTTCGAAAATTAAGCTCATAAAATGTCATCTTTTAATTAGCATTATAGTATTGATGAGGCGAGGAAGCTGTATATATATATATATATATAATGGATCATATATATATATATATATATAGTTTTGATTGGTTATTATCTCTAGGGGTCATAAAAGACAAAATTAGAAAGTGGTCGTGATTATCTCTAGCTAGGTACAGTACTAATCTAGGGGATGTCACGTACACTAATTGGTCTGAGAGATAGCCTTATAATTAGATTTGTCCTAATTATATATAGTTGTCAGTAGTGTGAGATCGCCGCGCAAAGCTAATTATGAATTTGATATACATTATTAATTGGAAAATTCTATTTGCAGTCATTTTTGCGGACTCTTTTGTACACTCCAGTGATATGATTGGTTGTGTATTAAAAAAAAATTAATCCAACCAATCATATCAGTGGAGTGCGCAGGGAGTGCACAAAAATGACTGTATGTAGCATTACTCTTATTAATTACATACAACTCATATTTAATTAGGAGCTTCAACTGACACCATTAATTCAGTGTATCTAATTAAGTATTGTCCATTAATAACCAGTAAATATATATATATATAATATTCTGAATTAAGTCATTAACGAGTAACATAAATGTCCAAATTAACATTTCCTTAATTGCATGCTTAGTATACAATATATAGATCGAATATCACTTTATATGCCTACAAAACATGTGATATTTCAAGAAAGAATCAATAAGAGAAATGATTTATATATACAAGCCCCCATCTATGAAAGCTCTTATAAAAAGTGGACTCCACCTTAAAAAAAGTATAAAAATTAAAACCTATTGTTTATTCATTTGACCCAGTTTTTTAACAAATGGCTTGTATGGGACTTATCTATTTAGTGATTATATCTAGTATTACTCATTCAATAATAAGCCGTCATGCATGATTACAAAAAAATATGATATAATTGCTAAAGCGTCGATCTATTACTTGAATGATGAAAATTGTTTTTCTTATCAATTTAGAGATCAGTTACAGCTATATATAAAGAGATTCTATAAAAATAATTCGACAAACTAATGAGATTTAATGTAGTAGTTAAATCTATTTTACAATAAATTAAATTAGCAATACAATATGATGTATCACATCAAATCACGTCAATTTATAGATTTACTTTTATAAAAAAAATTTTGTGATTAAATCATTTCTTATTCGTTGATCAACCAGCTAGCCTTACCCCTTTTGTTATTCTTTTGAGTACTGATACATCTACAAAATAATTATACAAAATAATCTTACAAATTAATTTAGTTTTATTTGATCTGTTAGATTTACTTTATAATCTGAAGAACCACATCAAGTTACATCAGCTTGTGAAATTATTTTTTATGTAATATCATTATGGCTAAAATATTTTCCTTCTCTTTTTAGTTCTGAAAGAAGTATTTTCGCAAAATCAAACCACATTGTTGTAAGCTTGTAACTCGAACAGGGGAAAAAAAAAAAAGATCAGACAAAGTACATAAAGACATTAGAAGAATTGGAGACATGTACATAAATAAATCAGAAGATGATAGACAGTAATTAATTCTACACCAGAAATATTGAAATACACCACAATTTCTCCTCCTTGCTCAGCCAAAGTTTCTACGATCCTTTTAATAATATATAGGTGAGAAATAGCACCACCTAAGAGGTTGTTTAGATTGAAAAATACTCTCATTTCATTTTATTGTAATTACAACTTTCTTAAATTTTTATATAAAATATAATAAACAATCCAACTTTTTAAAATCTTAATTCAACTTTTTCAAATTCTAAAATAATAATAATTTAATATTAAAAAATAATATTTTAATAATATTTATTTTAACTTTTAACTTTTATTTAAAACTATTTTATCTCATCTCACTATCCAAACAACCTCTAAATCATCGACCAGAACTTTTTGGACCAGCACATATCATGATTTGTTTTGTTAATTCAAGGTTTTTACAAGCCATTTCTATTCGTGTGTATATATACACTAGATAGAATTGTCATTCTAGTCTACCCAAGATTGTACCAATGACTGGATTTGAGCCTCCTCTAGGCAAAAAGAATGATCTCAAAATCACACTCGTAAAGAACTAGGGACCATGAAGCCATAATGGAAAACTCATTATTCGTGGTCTAATCAGTAATAAAAAGGGGAGATTTTTCATATAAATCATAAATTGTTTCTCTTTTAAAAAAAAAAATACACAGAACTTGCACACTAGCTCTAAGACTATACAATTCATTTTCCAAGATATATATATGTATATATATATCTAGCTTATTCATTTTATTAAATATAATTGTATATATACAATAGATATATAATATATATCTAGCTACTTCTGGTTATGATATAATCGAAAGTAGCAAATCTCTTGCTGTTATTTATCGTATTTACTACAGAATTTTAAAGACGACTTTAAATCAAAAAACTGTTTTAAAATCCAAAAGCCTTTTTTGGGACCCATATATATATAATAGATGCAATTATATTTCAAACCCATTTAATGTATAGCATGAATTTGATACTTGGTCGGTCGTATTTAAATAATTTTCAGTTTAGATGAAATAGAAAATTCACATCATAAATACGTGGTTAGATCGAGTTAATTACAAAACTTGTCATGATTTTATTTTCAGATTTGTAGGAAATTTTTATAAGATTTTTCAATCACGAAATCTATGGTAGGTGTTATATATATATATATATATAATTGCATAACAAAAGTTGGGCTTCAACTCAAGCATACATATGTATATGCCTTTGTAACAACCGGTTGTAAATTATAATTTTATATTTTGCTTCATGTTTCCGGACATCAAATAGGATCTCCCAAGAGATTTTTCCACGATAAAATTTGTTAGCTAGCTATTATTTGTTTTAAAAAAAAAAAAAAGTATACCCGTGAGTCGAGCTGTATTAACATCATAAATACATATAAAATTGAATTAAATATTTAAGCACATATTCCTAGATAATTAATTTTGGTGTGGCTTCAAATACAATATTAGAGGTTAGGATATTATATAGATCAGCACAACCACCGCAATCAGGGCTATGATCGCGTACAGATTGCACGAAATTTTATGCTTTTATAGATATAAAAGTATTTCGCTAAAAGACTCAACAATATATATATACTAGGAAATACAATGTCCCTAGGACGTTTCTTTACTGGGGGCATAAATTTGATTATTAATTAAAGAAAATGATGATAATAGAAAATTGTATAACCTTTGACACTATATTGATAAAATAAATATTAATAAAAAGAAATTTAAGAATTTTTTTGACGGATCTTTTCTTTTTTTCATTTGATTGGGTACTATACTAATTTTTTCTTGATGAATTATTTTCATTCTCTTCTGGTTTTATTCATAAAAGAAGTTAAATAAAATAAAAAAGAAATTGTGTTAATAATGTTTAAGTATATTTTTACATTTAATAATATTGTCTTATCAGTTGATATAAAGCTATGAAAAATTTTAAATTCTGTGTCGATTTTGCTGCGTAATCTAAAAAAAATTTGAAAATATATCAAAGATGTGAATAGATATATACATATGGTAATATATATGCATAAGAAATAGCATAAACATTTATACTAAAAACAAAATAAGAAAATAATTAATTCGAAATAATTTCTCACATATCATATTAAATGGATCAAACAAGATAACAAATTTTAGAATAAAACAAATGTATGAAAAGAAATGAATATAATGAAAAAAAAAAATATTCACATAACAATGATATAATATCATCAATTTATCCTAATTATCAGTGCACTTATATGAACATAAAAAAATTAAATAATATTTTTTCACATGAGATAAAAAAAAACATACCAGAAAGTAAAGGACAAACAAAGGAAGACTTTGAACACAGCAAATTGATACCAACCAGATTGATGAGCAGTCAAATAAAAGCAAAAGCAACAAATCTGTAAAAAAAACATACATTAAAAAAATATTCTAACAATAAAAAAAAAAGATGATATAAATAAATTCTAAATTTTTTCATTTAATATATCAATTTTACATAAAATTGTATTAAAAATTAAAAATATAAAAATTGTATTAAGAATTAAAAATATAAAAAAATAAAATTTAAAATGTTTTTTCAGTTAATCCTTAACTTGTTAAGAAAAAAAATTTTTTGAGTTCTTATAATTAGGTGTTCATTTGAAAGCAAATAGTAAAAAATTACTTTACTTACTAATCACGCTATCATTTGCATTGTTTCTAAATAAAATAGAAAATTTTTACAAATTATGTGTGAATAAAATATGATAAACATTATTATTAAATTTGCAATAATTATTAATGTATAAATTAAAACAAATCAAATTAATATCATTAATTTATCCTAATTACAAGTGAACTTATATGAATATAAAAAAAATTGAATAATATTTTTTCAAATGAGATAAAAATGAACATACCAGGAAGTGAAGCACAAACAGAAGAACAACGTGGGCACAGCGAATTGATACCAACCAGATTAATGAACAGTCAAATAAAAGCAAAAGCACAAATCTGTAAAAAAAACATACATAACAAAATATTCTAACGATAAAAAAATGATATTAATAAAATATATAAAACAAAAAAGATAAAAGGCTATAAAAAAAACTACAAAAAAAGTGGAAATGCTATTTTGTTTTAGTTTTTATTACAATATTTGTGTTAATAAGTTAATGTTTATCAAATTTTTAAAATAAAGAGACTAAGTACTATATTTATGTATAAAAACTCAATAACCATAACTTTGAAGTGATTAGTAAGTAAAATGGTAATAGTGTTTTACTATTTAATTCTAAATAAACAGTTAATTATAAGAATTCAGACAACTTTCTTTATCATTTTTGTAAATAAAAGATTGTAAAAAAATGACAAAAATAAAGAATATAAAAAAATGACTTTATTTTTTTTACTTTCCTCTATAATGTTTATATTAATCAAGAATTGTTTATAAAATTTTTAAAAATTTTGAAAAAAAATAGGACTAAATATTCGACCCATGCACACAAATTTACGAACTATAAAATTTCAAGTTATAATTATTGAAAAAATTTAAAACACTAAATTAATATGGGAAAATTTTATAATGCCAAAAAAAAAACTTTAATTTATTGTTAATCCACTGCTGCACAACAAATTTTAGTTTACTATTATACTTGAAGATATTTAGTCAAACAAGTGTAAATATAAAGTTTATAATTATTTTGTTCTTACAAAAATGGTCATTATTTTTATTTTGTAATTAACTTGTATAAACCTTATATTTTCTTTAGAAATAATAATAACTGTAGCATCAATGAAGAAAAAAATCAAATAATAATAACATAAAAAAAATACAACATGCATATCAGTCAAAGACATTCAAAATAAAAAAAAATAGTTTTGATAATAATGTTCCAATTAAACTTCTTGTAAATCAATTATGTGGTCGAAAGTTTAATTTTATCATATTTTCTTATTTCTACTTTTATGTAAAAAAAAAAACAAAATATAATAAAAATATTTATTATATAACATTTTTATTTTCTTTTATATTTCAATTTAGCCTATTTACAATTTGTTTTTTCTATTTTCCCCTACTGCATAGCTAGTCCCAACTTACATTATTTTTAATATTTTTTCGGACTTACATATTATTTTTAATATTTTTCCATAACACACCACTTAATTGAATTTTTTATTTAAATATTATTCTTAAATTTGTAAAAAGTATTATTGTATAAATCAAAAGAAATAGAATTTTAAAACATTTTAATTTTTTTTTTCCATTTTAAATTCTCAGCAAAATTTTATTTATAACTCATATATTAAGCAAAAACATTTAAATGAATTGTGTACTAATATCTAGATAACAAAAATCTTTTATAAACATTATTATTAAATTTTGAGTCATTATTAATTTATAAATTAAAAAAATTTACAGCATTTTAAATTTTATTTATTTATATTTTTAATTCTTAATATAATTTTATACAAAATTCATATATGAATTGAAACAATTTAAATGAAGTATATGCTAATAGTTAAACAATGAAATTTTTTTATAAACATTATCATTAAATTTACAGAAAGGACAGGCATTGATAAACTTAAGCCGATCACCCTTAATCCACTTCTAAATGTTTATCCACACCTCCATGTAAGAATTATTATTTTAGAATTCTCTAGATAATAATGACGACAAGAACTGATGAAAGGTGTAGGTGAAAATTTTGTTTTATATTTCTTAGTCAAAGCAAAAAGTACTTTGTTTTTAGTAATTGATTGAGAAAAATTGTGGGGGCAGTAAATTACCAGTTGTATTGCTCATATTCATGATTTTACAGTAAAAGTTGATCCGATAATCTTGAGAAGGGTTTTAGAGTTATAGGTTTGGTGGCAAGTCTAGTTTTCTATATTTAATATCATCATTCTGTTTTATTTGATTCAATAAAACTTATTACTTTTTAATGCACCTTAAACGCCATCTAATAAAAATCCTATCTATAAATTAATGCAAACGCCCTCTCCACCCGGTTCCAGATGCTTCTCGCCGCCCCCTTCTCTCTCTCTCTCTCTCTCTCTCTCTCTCTCTCTCTCTCTCTCTCTCTCTCTCTCTCTCTCTCTCTCTCTCTCTCTTCTTCTACTTCTTCCATCTTTTTCCGTCAGATCTACGCCGTTTGTCCTCTCTCACCTACACCGTCTCTCTTTTCTCCTCCATTTTCTTTTTCAAACCTTCCCAGTTTTACTTTTTATATCTCGGATATGCAGAATTTTTTTTTCCCTTTCGTTTAATGTATATTCTTGCAAGTTTTTGTTTCTTTCATCTATTTGTGCTGGAATTTATTTAGTTGTTGGTTTGTGGCTCAATTTTTTTCTTTCTTGTTTTGTTTGTTGTTGCGATTGAGGTTTATTTTTTGTTTCGTTTGTTGTTACAGGTCTGAACACATCTTTGGTTGATTTTCTTGCGTTTATTTACAAATCTGAACAGATCTTAAGAGATATGTTGGTTCTTCTCGCCCCTTCCGTATTTTTCTTGTACAATTTTTTTTTTTTAAGTTGTGCTTGTTACACCCATGTAGAAATTTTTTGCTCTTGCATTTCATGTATATTCGATTAAGGTTTTTTTTTTTTTCCTTGCATTTTAGATTTGTAGCATTTTTTTATTTTTGCAATCTGTTTTTTTAGGGTTTCAGTTTGAAGAGAGCTGTTCTTGGTTTATTTTTTTGCATTTATTCACAGATGTTCATATATCTGTTTGTTCTTCCGTCTCTTCCAATTTTTGTTTCTTGCACATTTTTTGTTTAAATGTTGCGTTTGTTGTGTTATAAAACTATCGAAAAAAGAGAGAGATAGAGCTCAGAGAAGTTATGAAACTTAGGAATTTCTTAAAGAATTCAACAATATATATAGGCGTACAAAGGGGACTATGCTAGCTCACTATGCTAGCACTATGCATATGTCGGCCAACTCACTATGCTAGTACTATGCTAGCACTATACACTATGCATATCGGTCAACTCACTATGCTAATACTATGCACTATGCATATGTCGGCCAACTCACTATACTAGTACTATACACTATGCATTTGATAGCTAGCTCAAGGTGGTCATACAATTTATTTTACAACAATGCACGATATATATAGGCGTACAAATGGGACTATGCTAGCTCACTATGCTAGCATAGTACTAGCATAGTGAGTTGGCCGACATATGCATAGTGCATAGTACTAGCATAGTACTAGCATAGTGAGTTGGCTGACATATGCATAGTGCATAGTGCTAGCATAGTGAGCTAGTATAGTCCCCTTTGTACGCCTATATATATCGTTGAATTCTTTAAGAAATTCATAAGTTTTATAACTTCTCTGAACTCTATCTCTCTCTCCTTTTAGAAAGTTTTATAACACGTTATCGAAATGGATCCTTCTGCACATTAAGTGATCGAACAACCATTGGAGTACTCAGGGGATGAGCTTTGTCCATGTAAAAGTGTTTCAAGACTTTCTCTGTATAATTTGACTGATGAATGAGAATTCCATTTGGCAAATGCTCAAGCTGCAGGCCGAGACAAAATTTCGTTTTGCCAAGATCCTTCATTTCAAATTCATTTTTTAAATATGTAGCGGTTCTTCTGATCTCTTCAGGAGTTCTAACAAGATTTAGATCATCAACATAAACCGCAATAATAACAAATCCGGAGTCTGATTTCTTAATGAAAACACATGGGCATATTGGATTATTCTCAAATCCTTCTTTCAATAGATATTCGCTAAGGCGTTTATACCACATGCGTCCGAATTGTTTTAACCCATATAAAGATCTTTGAAACTTAATAGAATACATACTTCTGGATGTACTCAGATTAGAAGCTTCAGGCATTTTATATCCTTCAGGGATTTTCATATATATGTCATGATCTAATGATCCATATAAATATGCAGTGACCACATCCATCAATTGCATATTCAATCTTTTTATAACTACCAAACTGATCAAATATCTGAATGTGATTGCATCCATAACAGGAGAGTATGTTTCCTCATAATCAATCCCCGGTTTCTGCAGGAAACCTTGTGCAACAAGTCGTGCTTTATATCGCACAATTTCATTGCTTTCATTACGTTTACGTATAAATACCCATTTATATCCAACGGGCATTACACCCTTTGGTGTTTGTATAATTGGTCCAAAGACCTCTCGCTTTGCTAGCGAGTTTAATTCAGCTTCAATAGCTGACTTCCATTTTGCCCAGTCATTTCTACGTCGACATTCTTCGACAGTTCTTGACTCAATTTTTTCATTACTTCTGGTAATGTCAAGAGCCATTTAATATGAAAATATGTTGTCGACAACAGTTTTATTTCTATTCAAAATTTCTCCTGTACTCATGAAATGTATCGAGATCTCGTTATTTTCAGGTACCTGTCCCTCTTCAAGGGAAGACATTTCATGAAATACCTCTTCAGAAGGTTCTTTCTCAGGAGATTTACTCTCTTCAAGAGCATCAATTACTCTTATGGCCTGTGTTGGTATGGACTCTTCAGGAGTACCAAATTCATTTTGTATTTTCCTCTTCCGAGGAATTTTGTCCTTAGCACCAATAGGCCGTCCACGCTTCAGGCGTATCTTAGACTCGCCTATTGTTATTTTGGCAACTTGTCCTTCAGGGACTGCAATCCTTGCTGGAACATTAACAGCAAGAATATATGATTTTACCACACCTTTAGTGTCAGTAAATACATCCGGTAATTGGTTTGCAACACTTTGCAAATGAATAATCTTTTGAACCTCTAGATTATATTCTTTTGTACGAGGATCAAATTGGGAAATAGCTTTATTTTCCCAAGTAATTTCTTGTCGTGCTTCAGGCACCGACTTCTCATTACCTAATGTTGGAAAAATGGATTCGTCAAAATGACAATCCTCAAAACGTGCCTTAAACATATCCCCTGTAAGAGGCTCAAGGTATCTGATAATAGATGAAGAATCAAACCCAACATATATCCCAAGTCTACGTTGAGGGCCTATCTTTGTACGTTGTGGAGGTGCAATTGGAACATATACAGTACATCCAAAAATACGAAGATGAGAAATATTTGGTTGATGACCAAATGCAAGCTGTAATGGTGAATATTTGTGATATGTTGATGGTCTAACTCGAATTAATGATGCTGCATGAATTATAGCATGTCCCCAAGCAGAAATAGGAAGATTTGATTTCATGAGTAAAGGTCTAGTGATTAGCTGAAACCTTTTAATCAATGATTCAGCTAAACCATTTTGAGTGTGTGTGTGGGCAACTGGATGTTCAACATCTATTCCTATTGACATGCAATAATTATCAAAAGCTTGAGATGTAAATTCTCTTGCATTATCCAATCGAATAGTTTTAATTGGATAGTCAGGAAATTGTACTCGTAGCTTAATTATTTGTGCAAGAAGTTTAGTAAATGCAACATTTCTAGTGGAAAGTAGACAACATGTGACCATCGACTTGATGCATCAATTAAAACCATAAAATATCTGAACGGTCCACTTGATGGTTGAATAAACCCACATATATCCCCATGAATCCTTTGTAAAAAAAATGGAGATTCAAAAACAACCTTTGAGATAGATGGTTTGATAATCAATTTACCTTGAGAACATGCAGAGCATGGATATTCATTGGGTAAGATAATCTTCTGATTCTTTAGGGGATGCCCATACGAATTATCAATTATTCGTCTCATCATTATTGATCCCGGATGTCTAAGGCGATCATGCCAAGTCATAAATATTTTGGGATCAATGCACTTCTGGTGCATTACAACATGTGATTCAATTGTTCTCATTTCTGTATAATACAATCCAGATGAGAGGGCAGGCAGTTTTTCTAATACGAGCTTCTGGCTCGAAATTATTTTAGTAATGAGAAGATGCTCTTTATCATCTTCGTTAATGGTTTCAATATGACAACCATTACGACGTATATATTTAAAACTCAATAAATTTCTTCTGGATTGTGAAGAAAATAGAGCATCATCAATACAAAATTTGGTGCAATTAGGCAACACAATATAAGCTCTTCCGGAACCTTCAATTAGATTTGATGAACCAGAAATGGTATGAATATAGACTTTACTCAATGTTAGATTTTGAAAATATTTTTTATCCTTAAGAATTGTGTGAGTTGTAGTACTGTCAGCCAGACATACATCTCTATTATTCATCTCAGAGATAGAAAGTTCATCAATAAGACTCATGATTCTACAAAATATATAAAACTTTCATTACTACAAAACATTGCAGAATAAAAATATATTACAATAATATAAAGGAAATACATTAATTAAAAAGGAATACTTCCATAATTAACTCTACCACTAGAATCTTTAAAGAAATCAGAAACATCAAGACTTGTAATATCTTCTCCATCTATAGAATTTAAAGCATATGATGATTCAGCAAAATTTGTTTCAAATTTCTTTGTTTTTTCTTTTATAGAAGATTGGTATAAGTCAACCAAGTGCTTAGCTGTACGACAGGTACGAGACCAATGTCTACTCATACCACATCTATGGCATCCATCTTCATATTTCTTTAAAAATTTGTTTTGAGGACATTTGCCATTCTCTGAGTTGAACCACTTCTGGTGGTACGGTGTATATCTATTATTTTCCCTTTTAGTGTGGTCATTTCTAGAACCTCTGTAACAGCCCGTTAGAAATTCAATTAAGGAATTTCTATTGACTTTAGGAACCTCGTGAAAACTCTGTAAGTTTACACGAATCGACTAATCGCATAAATTTTAGCCTGTCAACATAGTTAGTGTTATCACTCACTATGGTGCTAGAAATGCGATTTTAATTATTTGAGATAGTTAAAAGTGTCAGAATACATTATAGTCTACACCACTAGGCTTAATTAAATATTTAGAATTTTTTCAGTACTAAGTTTATTACGTTTATTTTTGGAGTGAATAGTAACCTCGGTAAATGTACTGAGCGCAGTGTTTTCAAAATCATAATGTGAAATGTCCAAATTAGGATAGCGATTTTTTATTTGGAAACTTGGCAATATCTTAACCACACATAATGAATAATATTATATACTTGGCACAAAGAGAAACCATTAGATGGAATTGTGAAGGAAATCAAGGTGTGAGATCATGACACCTAAGCAAAATACACATTTGGAAAATATCTTAAGAATAGAGATTTAAAATACACATAGAAAGATTTTAGCCACCTTACTCTTCCAAGTCTACTCCACATTTGGAAAATATATTGAGCTGATTTTTTATAGATATTATTGGATAGAATATTTTGAGATAATATTTTATAGATATTTTGGGTAGGAGAAAACCACACTCAACTCTCAACTCCAGCCTTATCATCTCCCTTATCTCTTCCATAAGCATCTCCAGCCATCACTCACGAACTTATCTTCATTTACACGTTTCTTTAAAAGAATATCAAACATTCTCTCTCGGACAGCTTTTAGGAGTTCTTTTGCATGCCCATTTCGAAGCTGTTGTAAGTGTTTTATCATAAAGTCTCCTTCATATAAGTTGTTCCTTTTTGAGTCTAGTTTATATGGATATCTTATTTGCCCCATTTGAAAATCATTTGGTCAGTCAAATATTGTGTAAACTATAGAAAGGTCATTCTGGGAGATAAACTGGAGAATATGTTATAGTTTGGAGTTTTTGACCAAGCTAATGGATAGATATTGGTCCGAAATTTTTATGGAGTATTGTTAACATGTATATATGACTATTGGTTGAGGATTTTTGCATGATTGAAGGTTTTGATGAAATATTTGCTTAGATTTAGAAACTTAGAAACTGGAAGAAGAAAAACAGTTTCTATTTTGAGAAAGTTTAACTCTTTGGTGGTCTAAACCTATTCTAATGACTTTGATAATTTTATTGGAGGATCCTAAGCATCTTATATACATGTTATATTATTATTTTGAAGATATTTGATGTTAGTTTCAAAGATATGAAATTTTATACAAAGAGATATTCGGATAAGCCAAAGTGTGGATGTTCTTGGCTAAATTTATGTTTTGGTTAATTTTTAACCATGTGATCTTGAATTAGAAGCTTATATATGTTTTAGGACATCTTTTTAAACCATGTGATGGTTTGGTTTGAAGATCACATATTTATAAGTCATAGATCAAAAGGTTGATCAAAACAAGTTAGAAACAAAAATCAATAGAAATAGCATATGAGAATTTCGGCCCTATGGAGTTTTAATAGTTGTGATTAGTTTTAAATTTTTCTAAATTGATATTTGAGTTGAGGATAAAATTTACATGAGGCATGTAAATTTTGGTGACTTTTGGAGTTAGTATGCAAAATCCTTAAGTTATGGGTAAAACGGTCGTTTTCCTACATGTAGGAAGTAAAATGGAAATTTTACTCTTTAAGTTAGTATTTTTCCATATTTCAAATTATTAGTGATTTAGTACTAACTTTTAGAATCACTAATTACAGTTCCTCGTGATCGCACTTGAAGTTTTATAAGAAACGCGGAGATCGAGGTAAGTTAGCTTTTAACTTACTAGCAGTCTACTGTGTATGTGTGCTAAGTAAAAGAACTACAGTGTATGTATGTGTGTTATCATATATGTCATGCCATGCCAAGTTATCACGTAATTGTCTATTATACAGAATTTATTCTGTCATCAATTTTTATCTGTTACATAATATATTCTGTTATGTGTTACTGTACATTACAAGTACGTCATGCTAAGTATGCCATCTATTACATGTATGTCAAGTCATGTAATATTCACTGTTGCAAGTATGTCATGTTAAATATGTTGTCTATTATATGTTATGCCATGTTACGAAATGTTTCTATCTCAAGTTGGTCATGTATTTCAAGTTATGTTCAAGTCACGTTTCATCTTGAGTACATTATGTTTGTGTAGAATACATGGGGCCACAACAACTGTGGAGTATGTATTTTACTACAATTGTGATGCGTAGAATACATGGGGCCACAACAACTGTGGAGTATGTATTTACACGTAGAATACATGGGGCCACAACAACTGTGGAGTATGTATTTTTCATGTTAAGTCAAGTTTGTGTAGAATACATGGGGCCACAACAACTGTGGAGTATGTATTTACACGTAGAATACATGGGGCCACAACAACTGTGGAGTATGTATTTTTCATGTTAAGTCAAGTTTGTGTAGAATACATGGGGCCACAACAACTGTGGAGTATGTATTTACACGTAGAATACATGGGGCCACAACAACTGTGGAGTATGTATTTTTCATGTTAAGTCAAGTTTATGTCGAATACATGGGGCCACAACAACTGTGGAGTATGTATTTTTAATGTTAAGTCAAGTTTGTGTAGAATACATGGGGCCACAACAACTGTGGAGTATGTATTTTTCATGTTAATTCAAGTTTCAGAGCAAGTTCATGCTAAGTCAAGTTTCAGATCAAGTTCATGTCAAGTCAAGTTCAGTTCATGATTCAATTTAAGCTATGTCAATTATGCTATGTTGTACGCTAAGTTATGCTTTAATTACTTATGAATTTGATTATGCATTTATGCTTTTACTGTCATACATGTATCATTAGTCTGTATGGAAGTTTTTTGTTAACTTGCTGAGATTTGTAATCAAATCTCACTTTGGTAGTCCCAACTACCATTCCCCCCGAATGGTAGATCTTGTTACAGGACCTGAAGGAGAATCAGGAGCTGATCAACTAGACACAGTTGACTAAGTGACGGTGCGACATAAATGTTGATATAGTAATTAACGTAAATTACTACTTGTACGATTGAGTTGCATCTCTACTACTTTTTGGATCATAACCATTTTGGACTAGTGTTGTGATCTTAGTTGTTCAATGAATTTTTATGTATGAAGTATATTTTAAGCATTTGGGATATTTTCAATTTGGTGCATAGTATTGCTAAAGAAAAAATTTATCCGCTGCGAATATTGCATATTGTTAGATGCATGTTAGGAATATTGCATCTTATATGTCATGAACGGGGGCAGGTAACCTTGTGTTGCATGTCTCGACGCTTCAAATGTCCGTCCGATCCCAAACGGAATTTGGGGGCGTCACAGGGTGGTATCAGAGCAATACGTCTCTGGGCAGTAAATCCACATGTCCTTAGGAAATGCACCAAACATTAGGTTTGAATTTCTTAAGGTATGAAAGGTAGTATGTGGTTTTTATACATATACTCGTGTGTTTCAAGAAGGGACACATGACTCGTGATAGAATACCTCGGAATCCTAAGGGAGATAATAATCAAGAGGATCAGAATTTCCCGATGGATGAAGGATTAGTTGAGGTAAACATAGTTAACGTTGATCTGATTGCAATTGATGGTAGTATTGCATTATTGTTATTTTGGAGTAGGTCAAGTCATTGGGGTTGGTAAATTGTACATTGTTTGATTCAAACGAGTCATTGTTTCTATTAATTGTGGTGCTTGAGAATTCAGCTTGGAAGTTGAATTGTTACTCTAGTGGTAAGAGTAAAAAATTTTCATTAGAAGTATTATTGTTCATACCAACGTAGATATAGAATACATTTTAGTAATATGAGAAAGGATATGTAGGATTGATGAATGGTATTCCACATATTTGGAGAATTGTTTCGATTCTAAAAATACGATAGAAATTGTGTTTGGAAGAGTAATTTGATTAGGAGAAGCTTTAGCCTTAGTAGGATTCATTTATGATAATAGTATTACCACGCCGCCAGTAAATGATTTCTGGCAAAGCATTATCTTTATGGATACATAGATCGATCTTCTTTTGAAGACTATTATATGGAGAGTAAAATCTTGGTCTTGAGGATTTATGTGAACATTAGGAACAAATCATTTAGAGTTAGAATAATTGATAATTTATGATGGATAGAAGAGTTATGACAATCATAAGAGAGAAAGTTTCAAGTTTAAGTTATTAACTGGTCAGTTATCAAAGTACCACCTAGGAAGATGACTGATTGTTGCGATTATAAAGAAGTAAGTTAGTCCTAGACCAGTAGAACTCCTTGAGGCTTTTATTAACTTGAAGATTACTGAGAGTTTGGATATGCATGATTAAATACATATTTATATGAGTCATTGGATCATGTCATATATATGAAAATCCCTGAAAGAAATAAAATGGAGTACATAAAACATATACCAGAAGATAGAAAAACAAATATGAATATTTGTGAAGTATTATTTTATTATCATAAAGCAAAATTACAGAAATTTGAGACTCTTTGCCTCAATCTTTAAACGTTCTTGCTCTTCAAAAATCTGCATGCCTTTCCTATCTAAAGGAGTAGCCACTCGAAAAGAAGAGTTAAGCAAAGATTTTAAATCTCTGTTCTCTCGCTTTACTGATTCTATCTTCATGTTGGATTCCATAAGAAGCCTCTGAAGCAGAGAAATACTCTCGTGGAGTTTGTCAACCCCACCAGTCCTGGATTGCAGTCTCTGAGAATATGCGACAATGGCTGATGAGTATCGAGTACCGAGACTCACAAGCTCGTAGATAAGTTCATTTTCTGACTTATTAGTCAGATCATTATTTGATTGCATAATAGCACCTATAGAAGAAGCAGAAACAACTGGGGAACGAGGTGCAGAATACCTCATGTTTTGGCAATGAGAAGATTGCTGAGCCATTGCAAAGTGAGTAAGCAGAAAGAGATTGCAGAGTAAGAATGCAGATTAATTTCAGAAAAGTGAAGAAGATGAGATGAGAAAGAAGATGAACTGAATAATTCTTTTATAGAGAAAATTATGACGAATCACCTCTCGTGAATCATTTCTCTACAAGAGACAAGAGCAATGTAGTATCATAGCTGCGGTGCCTGACAATTACAGAAGAACAAAGTAGTGTCGTAGCTATGCGGCGCCTGACAACTACAGAAGACCTATAAAAATCACGCGGATCAGAGTTGTCTGGTCTAAAACAGAGTGCCACCGATTTTTGTTAAAAAGAGAGAGGTTAACGGCTTAATTTTGATGAATTCTCTACTAACTATGGTATTTACAATAACATTTAAAGTATATCACCTATGCTTTTCTAAAGAAGAGTTTCGGAAGATTATTTACTTAAAGTTTTAGGTTTGGAGAGTATGTCGCTACAACTTGGCCAACCTTGTACAAAGAAGTATAATCTAATTGTTGATTAAAGTAAGAGAGTTAAGGAATGACATAATCTCAAAGGCAAATATATACGGGATAGACAATAGGTTGGTAAGCAACACCTCCTCATTAAATTGCTACTTCTTATTTAATTCGATTTCGAGGACGAAATTTTTTTTTAGGAGGGGAGATTGTAACAGCCCGTTAGAAATTCAATTAAGGAATTTCTATTGACTTTAGGAACCTCGTGAAAACTCTGTAAGTTTACACGAATCGACTAATCGCATAAATTTTAGCCTGTCAACATAGTTAGTGTTATCACTCACTATGGTGCTAGAAATGCGATTTTAATTATTTGAGATAGTTAAAAGTGTCAGAATACATTATAGTCTACACCACTAGGCTTAATTAAATATTTAGAATTTTTTCAGTACTAAGTTTATTACGTTTATTTTTGGAGTGAATAGTAACCTCGGTAAATGTACTGAGCGCAGTGTTTTCAAAATCATAATGTGAAATGTCCAAATTAGGATAGCGATTTTTTATTTGGAAACTTGGCAATATCTTAACCACACATAATGAATAATATTATATACTTGGCACAAAGAGAAACCATTAGATGGAATTGTGAAGGAAATCAAGGTGTGAGATCATGACACCTAAGCAAAATACACATTTGGAAAATATCTTAAGAATAGAGATTTAAAATACACATAGAAAGATTTTAGCCACCTTACTCTTCCAAGTCTACTCCACATTTGGAAAATATATTGAGCTGATTTTTTATAGATATTATTGGATAGAATATTTTGAGATAATATTTTATAGATATTTTGGGTAGGAGAAAACCACACTCAACTCTCAACTCCAGCCTTATCATCTCCCTTATCTCTTCCATAAGCATCTCCAGCCATCACTCACGAACTTATCTTCATTTACACGTTTCTTTAAAAGAATATCAAACATTCTCTCTCGGACAGCTTTTAGGAGTTCTTTTGCATGCCCATTTCGAAGCTGTTGTAAGTGTTTTATCATAAAGTCTCCTTCATATAAGTTGTTCCTTTTTGAGTCTAGTTTATATGGATATCTTATTTGCCCCATTTGAAAATCATTTGGTCAGTCAAATATTGTGTAAACTATAGAAAGGTCATTCTGGGAGATAAACTGGAGAATATGTTATAGTTTGGAGTTTTTGACCAAGCTAATGGATAGATATTGGTCCGAAATTTTTATGGAGTATTGTTAACATGTATATATGACTATTGGTTGAGGATTTTTGCATGATTGAAGGTTTTGATGAAATATTTGCTTAGATTTAGAAACTTAGAAACTGGAAGAAGAAAAACAGTTTCTATTTTGAGAAAGTTTAACTCTTTGGTGGTCTAAACCTATTCTAATGACTTTGATAATTTTATTGGAGGATCCTAAGCATCTTATATACATGTTATATTATTATTTTGAAGATATTTGATGTTAGTTTCAAAGATATGAAATTTTATACAAAGAGATATTCGGATAAGCCAAAGTGTGGATGTTCTTGGCTAAATTTATGTTTTGGTTAATTTTTAACCATGTGATCTTGAATTAGAAGCTTATATATGTTTTAGGACATCTTTTTAAACCATGTGATGGTTTGGTTTGAAGATCACATATTTATAAGTCATAGATCAAAAGGTTGATCAAAACAAGTTAGAAACAAAAATCAATAGAAATAGCATATGAGAATTTCGGCCCTATGGAGTTTTAATAGTTGTGATTAGTTTTAAATTTTTCTAAATTGATATTTGAGTTGAGGATAAAATTTACATGAGGCATGTAAATTTTGGTGACTTTTGGAGTTAGTATGCAAAATCCTTAAGTTATGGGTAAAACGGTCGTTTTCCTACATGTAGGAAGTAAAATGGAAATTTTACTCTTTAAGTTAGTATTTTTCCATATTTCAAATTATTAGTGATTTAGTACTAACTTTTAGAATCACTAATTACAGTTCCTCGTGATCGCACTTGAAGTTTTATAAGAAACGCGGAGATCGAGGTAAGTTAGCTTTTAACTTACTAGCAGTCTACTGTGTATGTGTGCTAAGTAAAAGAACTACAGTGTATGTATGTGTGTTATCATATATGTCATGCCATGCCAAGTTATCACGTAATTGTCTATTATACAGAATTTATTCTGTCATCAATTTTTATCTGTTACATAATATATTCTGTTATGTGTTACTGTACATTACAAGTACGTCATGCTAAGTATGCCATCTATTACATGTATGTCAAGTCATGTAATATTCACTGTTGCAAGTATGTCATGTTAAATATGTTGTCTATTATATGTTATGCCATGTTACGAAATGTTTCTATCTCAAGTTGGTCATGTATTTCAAGTTATGTTCAAGTCACGTTTCATCTTGAGTACATTATGTTTGTGTAGAATACATGGGGCCACAACAACTGTGGAGTATGTATTTTACTACAATTGTGATGCGTAGAATACATGGGGCCACAACAACTGTGGAGTATGTATTTACACGTAGAATACATGGGGCCACAACAACTGTGGAGTATGTATTTTTCATGTTAAGTCAAGTTTGTGTAGAATACATGGGGCCACAACAACTGTGGAGTATGTATTTACACGTAGAATACATGGGGCCACAACAACTGTGGAGTATGTATTTTTCATGTTAAGTCAAGTTTGTGTAGAATACATGGGGCCACAACAACTGTGGAGTATGTATTTACACGTAGAATACATGGGGCCACAACAACTGTGGAGTATGTATTTTTCATGTTAAGTCAAGTTTATGTCGAATACATGGGGCCACAACAACTGTGGAGTATGTATTTTTAATGTTAAGTCAAGTTTGTGTAGAATACATGGGGCCACAACAACTGTGGAGTATGTATTTTTCATGTTAATTCAAGTTTCAGAGCAAGTTCATGCTAAGTCAAGTTTCAGATCAAGTTCATGTCAAGTCAAGTTCAGTTCATGATTCAATTTAAGCTATGTCAATTATGCTATGTTGTACGCTAAGTTATGCTTTAATTACTTATGAATTTGATTATGCATTTATGCTTTTACTGTCATACATGTATCATTAGTCTGTATGGAAGTTTTTTGTTAACTTGCTGAGATTTGTAATCAAATCTCACTTTGGTAGTCCCAACTACCATTCCCCCCGAATGGTAGATCTTGTTACAGGACCTGAAGGAGAATCAGGAGCTGATCAACTAGACACAGTTGACTAAGTGACGGTGCGACATAAATGTTGATATAGTAATTAACGTAAATTACTACTTGTACGATTGAGTTGCATCTCTACTACTTTTTGGATCATAACCATTTTGGACTAGTGTTGTGATCTTAGTTGTTCAATGAATTTTTATGTATGAAGTATATTTTAAGCATTTGGGATATTTTCAATTTGGTGCATAGTATTGCTAAAGAAAAAATTTATCCGCTGCGAATATTGCATATTGTTAGATGCATGTTAGGAATATTGCATCTTATATGTCATGAACGGGGGCAGGTAACCTTGTGTTGCATGTCTCGACGCTTCAAATGTCCGTCCGATCCCAAACGGAATTTGGGGGCGTCACAACCTCCACTTCTATAGTTTTTCTTACCACGTCTACGCCCTATTTTTCTTTGAAAAGATGCACCATTCACTTCTGGGAATGATGTAAATCTAGTACCATTCATTTCAGGGAATAATATAGAACCAGTAGGATGTGACTGGTGATTTCTTAATAAAAGCTCATTATTTTGCTCAGCTAATAGAAGACAAGATATAAGTTCAGAATATTTATTGAACTTTCGCTCTCGATACTGCTGCTGCAGGAGCACATTCGAGGCATGAAAAGTAGTATATGTCTTCTCTAACAAGTCATCATCAGTGACTTTTTCACCACATAATTTCAATAGCGAGCTAATTTTAAAGAGTGCAGAGTTATACTCACTAACACTCTTGAAGTCTTGCAACCTCAGGTGCATCCAATTATGACGAGTTTTTGGGAGGATTACAGTTTTCTGGTGTTCATATCTCTCTCTTAAATCATTCCACAAAATAAGTGGATCTTTCACCGTTAGATGCTCAGTTTTTAATTCTTCATGAAGATGGTGACGAAGGAAAATCATTGCCTTAGCACGGTCCTGTAGGGACCCTTGATTTCCTTCTTTAATTGTATCTCCCAGGTTCATTGCATCCAGATGGATCTCAGCATCAAGGATCCAAGATAAATAATTTTTTCCAGAAATATCAAGAGCAACGAATTCCAATTTTGTAAGATTTTACATTTTCTACATATATAAATCAGGAACATAAGTATACTTAATATTTCATATTCATTTTGAAAATTACAAAAATATATTGAAAGACTTACTTGAAGTAGAGGACTACTAGCTTCAAAATTGTCAGAACTTTCGTGCTGATAACGTGTTATAAAACTTTCTAAAAGTAGAGAGAGAGATAGAGCTCAGAGAAATTATGAAACTTATGAATTTCTTAAAACATTCAACGATATATATAGGCGTACAAAGGGAACTATGCTAGCTCACTATGCTAGCACTATGCACTATGCATATGTCGGCCAACTCACTATGCTAGTACTATGCTAACACTATGCACTATGCATATGTCGGCCAATTTACTATGCTAGTACTATGCACTATGCATATATCGGCCAACTCACTATGCTAGTACTATGCTAGCACTATGCACTATGCATTAGACGGCTAGCTCAAGGTGGTCATACAATTTATTTTACAACAATGTTATTTTACAACACTCTCCCTTTGGATAACCACATATAATGAATATACCTCGTTAAAACCTTGCCAAGGAAAAAACCAATGGCGAAGGAAAAAGAGTACAATATTCATGTGTACCGTAAAATGCTTTAAGATTGCCTCATTAAAACCTTGCAAAGGAAAACCCAGTGGGATAAAACCTTAGCGAAGGAAAAAGAGTACAATCAGTATAAGTCTTCAAGACATTACTCCCCCTGAAAAGTGCATGATAAAAGGTCTTCAAGTCTCCGCATTCCAATGTTCTGCACAATCTTCTTAAATGTTGCAGTTGGTAATACTTTTGTGAATAAATCTGTCAGATTATCACTTGATCGTATCTGCTTGATTTTAATTTCACATTTCTCTTGAAGTTCATGAGTATAAAAGAATTTAGGTGAAATATGTTTGGTTCTATCACCTTTGATATATCCTCCTCTAATTTGAGTAATACAAGCAGCATTATCTTCGTATAAAGTTGTTGGACTATCATTAATCACTGGAAGACCACACTTTTCTTGAATATGTTGGATCATTGATCTTAGTCAAATACATTCTCGACTTGCTTCATGAATTGCAATGATCTCTGAGTGATTTGAAGAGGTAGCAAATAGTGTTTGTTTGACAGATCTCCATGATATAGCAGAATTTCCATAAGTAAATACATATCCAGTTTGAGATCTACCTCTGTGTGGATCTGAAAGATAACCTGCATCTGCATATCCAACTAATTGTGGACTTGAACCATGTTGATAAAATAATCACATATCAACCGTACCTCGAAGGTATCGAAGGATATGTTTAATGCCATTCCAATGTCTTCTAGTTGGTGCGGAACTATATCTTGCAAGTAAATTAACTGAAAATGCAATATCAGGCCGAGTGCAATTTGCAAGATACATCAGGATTCCAATTGCACTGAGATGAGGTATTTCAGGACCAAGAATTCCTTCATTGTCTTCATTCTATGTGGTCATCCAAAGGAGGAGTGTTGTAAAATAACATTGTTGTAAAATAAATTGTATGATCACCTTGAGCTAGCCGTCAAATGCATAGTGCATAGTGCTAGCATAGTACTAGCATAGTGAGTTGGCCGACATATGCATAGTGCATAGTACTAGCATAGTGAGTTGGCCGACATATGCATAGTTCATAGTGCTAGCATAGTGAGTTGGCCGACATATGCATAGTGTATAGTGCTAGCATAGTGAGCTAGCATAGTCCCCTTTGTACGCCTATATATATCGTTGAATTCTTTAAGAAATTCATAAGTTTCATAACTTCTCTGAGCTCTATCTCTCTCTCTCCTTTTAGAAAGTTTTATAACACACATGTAGAAAAAAAATTTCTTGCGTTTCATGTATATTCGATTCACGTTTTTTTTAACTTGCGTTTCAGATATGTAGAATTTTTTTTTTTTTTTTTTGCGATCTGTGTTGCTAGGGTTTTTTAGTTTCCGGTCCAAGTTTTTTATTTTTCCTTTTTTTTTATTTTTCCCACTTTTTTTCCTTGTTCTTCTATATATTTACCTTTGGATTTTTCACTTCTACAAAACAAACTTTTTTCTTTCCATCTTTGTTCCCTATGCTTTTTCTGTTTTCAGTTCGAGTATTTTTTTTCTTTGCATTTGATTTCTTTCTTTTTATTCTTGTTAGTCGGCATTTTTTTTTGCATACTAATTGGTTTTTTTTTTTTTAAATCTTAGCAGAAACGTTCTTTGGTCGTTTCTCACTCATAAAGTGCCAACAAATCAGAAGACAACAAAGATGGGATTTGTTTTATTTGTTTGATTTGTTTTGGGATATTTTCTGTAAACCACAGATGAAAAATATGCAAACATCCTTTTTATTCTGTATCTATTTTTTTTTATCCTGTCATTCATATGCATACCCATATAATTATAATGTAATTATATGTACTGAAATATTTGATTCATGCTATCCCGAAAAAATAAAGAATAAGAAGCGTACCTACAACTGTTGAGATTGAGGAGTGCAAGAAATCGAAAGACCCAAGCAATTTTTTTTGTGTTTTGAGAAAGTGAGAATACCGAACACAAATTGAAATGAAATGCAAGTATCAAGTTTTAAACTTGTGGCAGACGAAAGGATAAGATTTTAAGTATAAAAAGACAATAATATTTAGTCGGTTAAGTAAAATGGTAGCAAAAATAACTAATTAAACAATAGAATGAGGGGCAAAATTGAAAATAAAATAGTGGGTTAAAAAGTCAGGCGGTAACAATGTGGAAGGACCAAAACCTCTCGTCGGCAAAAAAAGAACAAACTAAAACGAGTGTAATTGTCAATCAAAATAAAGGATTAAACTGAAAAAAAAAAAAAAAAAAAAGATTTAGACAAAAATACTGTAGATAACCGATTTACACTTTATATATTAGTATAGATATATTTTTGTTTTTTTCCTAAAAATACTAACAGCCATAATTTAAGACTTTGAGGCCAGGTTGGTCATGTCCGATGACGGATCCCTACAAGAGTGGTCGCATGAATAGGGTCCGGTCTTATGGAGGTGGCTTGCGAGAATCCAACGTACGCTTCTCCGGTGTCACTCTCACTTCATTTTTTTTTTATTTTTAAAAAATTCTATTTATAAATAGGTATATACAAATAAGAAAAAATATAATTATAAGTATAATTTTATACTAATCTGTGCATCAATGTAATGTGATTGGTTAAAAAGTAGATTTTATTAAAAATAATGTTAATTTAAATTTTAAGTATGAATAAATCAGTATTGATATACAGATTAGTGCACAACTGTTCTTATATATAACAAAACTCTATAAATAAAACATGCACCTTTCATGTCATTAACATTATAAAATTTGATTTAAAAAAATTTAAAATTAAAATTTCTTATAAATAAAGTCTTGTCATGTCCTTGACATAATAGAGAATTCCGTACATACCAGCTTATAAGTAGAAGAAATCTTTTTCATTTTATTTTTTAAAGATCAGGGATTGACGGTGGGAAGTGGCATTTAACTCTACTCAATATTTATGTACATTGATATATAAGATTTGATATCAATTTTTTTGTGACATAGCTTGTGCTCGTGTCCATTTGACTTCATGCGTGTTTTTTTAGGATTAAGTCCGTGTAGTATTAAGTAACAGGTGACACCGTCATGATCCTATGAGCTCAACACGTGTCAATTATTTTTTCAATAAAAATTATTAAAGATTATTTTTTATTTTGAATTTTGAAAATAAGAAAAATAATTAAACACATAGAAGCCTCACGGGATGACACATGTCATTCGTTCATTAAAATGGACGACATGCAAATGTGACGGAAGGATCTTATCCGAATTATATAATACCACATAGCTAGGGAAGAAAAACACGGCAAATGTGAGCTGTCACTTGGCATGAGCGGCAACAATGGATCTGATCGAGCTTCAAAAATCCCACCAGGCCCGGCCCATGTTCTAATTTGTAATTTTTAAATATCTTTCAGATTGAATATAATGAGTGTGGTAATCACATTACATATTCTAGTTGGGTAGACGTAAGAAATGAGAGATCATATGAGATGAAATTTAAAAATTAAATAAAATATTATTATAATATTATTTTTATTTTAAAATTTAAAAAAATTAAATTATTTATTATATTTTATATATATAGTAGTTTGAGAAAGTTATAATGATTAAATGAAATGAGATAGTTTGATTTCATGTATAACCAAACGGTATGATCTTATGATTTGATTAAAATCTAAATGCTCCTAATTATTTGTACATTGGGATGAATTTTGTTATATATGTTCCTAATTAGTTGATTATTATTTGTACATTGGGATCTCACGATAAAAAGCCTCGTTCTAGAACCGATTCATGACCCGTCATTGTAAATAGTATTGAGGGTTTGCAACAAAATATATATTAGTTTTCAAAGATTTATTCCAAGCCATGAAATAGATAGCTAGACATATTTTATATGGAATGTTCCTGCATGCGCGCAGACAGCTTAAGTGATATACGTATGTATAGATAGAGCTGCTAATTAATAATTAGTTTTGGTAAATTTATAACGACAGTAACTAAGGTAATAGTACGATCGATTTCTTACCTGTATGCAGATCTTGACTGTCTGTTTGACTATTTTCAACGGCCAATTGTGTGCCAGGAGGTGAGTTGGTGCCATAACCTGTACTTGCCCCAAAAATAGCTAGGCCTGCCTTTCGGATCGAGTTTATTGATATTCTTAGTGCATGCATGCATGAATGGAGTAATAGATCATAGAGTTTTGCCTTTTTTTATTTGTTTCTTTCGATCTCAACCCCATTTTTGTTTTTTCACAATCAATTGATTTGTGGGAAGAAGGAGCTGCGCGCTAGCAAGATCAGATAAGAAAAATTAGATCAAACCCACATCCCCGGCCGCATGCATGGCAGGACAAATATCAGCTCAACCGCCGTCCAGCTTTGGATCATCGCCCTCACTCTCTTTTAATATAAGCAGCCCTATCACCTTAAAAGAATGCGTTGAGCTTCCCTGTTCGGTGAATTCAGCAGGTTTCAGGACCTACTTTCCTAATTTCGAGACAATGTCATTTTCATTGCCACAGCTTGAGCTGCAGATGATTCTTATTTTTGCCATCACGCAAACCTCCCATTACATTCTCAAGCCTCTTGGAGTCCCTCCATTCACCTCACAACTTATTGTGAGTATATTTTTTATCTTCCATTTCCTGATCATCTCCGTATTTATAATATTTATATGTTTGATCCAATTGAAGTGAATATATATTATATAGGTTTTGTTTAATTTTATATATATATATATAATGTGAATTAATGATCCGCAGGCTGGCATAATCCTTGGTCCATCCCTCCTGGGGCGCCTCAAAATATTCGAGTCTTTATTTTCCATTAGAAGTCAAGAAGCACTTGGCGTACTTGCTTTCCTTGGTCACGCACTCTTTTTTTTCCTAAGTGGGGTGAAAATGGATATGAGAGTGATAAGTAGAATGGGAAAAAAAGCGTTGTGGATCGGTATTGCTAGCATGTTGGTGCCTTTGCTAATTGGCTTGTCAATGCAAATGAGATTCAGTAGACCATGGCTAACAGATGAAGAGGCGTTCACCCTTCCATTTCTAACAACAGTACATTGTATGACTCCATTTCCGGTTGTTGCTTACCTTCTGGAGCACCTCAAGATCCTAAATTCTGAGTTTGGTCAATTAGCCCTATCTTCAGCATTGGTCGGCGACCTGTTTAGCATGTTTCTTATTGTTGTTTCCACAGTGACATCTGCTAGCAAGGAGAAGGGTATCCCTTTCGCTTTTATAGATATTGGATCAAGCATTCTTTATATTTTGATCGCTACTTATGCCTTAAGACCAGCAATGTTTTGGGTTGTGCGCCAGACACCGAAAGGTAGGCCTGTCAAAGGCATATACATTCTCGTCATTGTGCTAATGATGTTTGTATCCGGCTTGCTTTCTCATTTCTATCAGATGAGTTTCTTCTTTGGACCTTTTGTTCTGGGTTTGGCAATTCCAGATGGACCACCTTTGGGGTCAGCTTTTGTTCACAAATTCCACAGCTTCACTGAAAATGTGTTGCATCCACTCTTTGTGACTACGTGCGGGATGAGGACGGATCTTCGTTTAATCACCAATTCCATTGACAACTTCATGACACCCAATGTTGCCATAATTGTTGCTACTTTTGTGGGCAAAATGGTGGTGTGTTTTTTTCCTCACGTCTGCTATAAAATGCCCCTAAAGGATGCTCTTGCACTCACTCTCGTTATGTGTTCCAAAGGTGTTGTCCAGTTGTGCTACTATGTTACATTAAGAGATAACCTGCAGGTAATTATTCACTGCATTTCCAATCTTTATTAATTTTCACCGTTGTTTTTTTCCTAGAAAATTTGGAAATTCCCTCCCTCTCTCCTGATTGAATTGATCAGTGTACGTAGATCGATGCCTCCAATCTACAATCTATGCTCTTAATTTATGACGAATCATAAATATTATATACAGTAGTTTAGATAGTTTGAATGTGTAATATGACAGCAGCTTTGATAGTTTGTGAAACCAAATTAATTAGAGGGTGCAAATTAAAAAAAAGAAGTTTATTTCTACCAGTATTTATGAAGTATACAACCACAGCATTGCCGTATTTCAATTTTGCTTATTCTTTTTTTTCTGGCCAATATGATGATTTGATTTTTATCATGGGAAATTAGGAGCGTATTAGATGTTGTGAAATTATTTGTAAAGGTGTGCAAGTCTCTCTCATTTCATTTTAAAAAAAAAATTGTCAAATTTGAGACTTGTATGAAAAAAATCTATTTTTTAATAGTGGACTCTTCTTTTTAAAAATAAAAAATAAAAAATGAGTGCGTAGGATTTATATACTGTATGACTGCATCAAGCATTACTCTTAATTGTAAGATATATGGGAAGAACTAGTACAACTCAAACGAAACATTGATCCTATAGAAACATGATGGACGTAGTATGTTAATATTGCACAGTAGATGCTTGTAGGACATGATCATATTTAGCAGTAGACTCACATATACTATATGATTGCATCAAGCATTACTCTTAATTGTAAGATATATGGGAAGAACTAGTACAATTCAAACGAAACATTGATCCTATAGAAACATGATGGACGTAGTATATTAATATTGCACAGTAGATGCTTGTAGGACATGATCATATTTAGCAGTAGACTCGCATATATGTATAATGCATGAATGTTCAATTCTCTTGAAAAAACAAAGCCGATGATTTTTTTTTTCCAATTTATTTTTATTTTATTTTAGGTGGGAACCGTGTCAGACCAAGAATTCTCTATGTCGACTATTTCGATCCTATTGAATGCAATTATTGTGCCAATTTTGGTGAAACACATCTACGATCCTTCAAGGAAATATGCAAGTTACCAAGATCGAGATATTATACATTGCAGAAACGATGGGAATCTTCGAATCCTAGTATGCATTCACAGACCTGATAATGTTGCTGCCATAATCAAACTACTAGAAGCTTCAAGCCCATCTTCAGAAAGGCCCCTTAACATTGATGTGCTTCACCTCATCGAACTGATTGGCCGAGCATTCCCAACATTTTTCTCCCACCAAATGCAGAAAAAGAGTCTTCCCAAAGCTTCCTACTCAGAGAATGTTGTTCTCGCTTTCAATCACTTTGAACATCAGTACAAGCCTTGTGCTCTATCGGTAGACGTTTTCACAGCAATCACTCCACCCAAGTTCATGCACGAAGACATATGCAGCTTTGCATTGGAAAGACTCACATGCCTCATAATACTTCCCTTCCACAGAAAATGGAACATTGACGGGTCTTTGGAATCGGAGGACAGTGCCATAAGGACCTTCAATTGCAGTGTCCTTGAACTGGCTCCCTGCTCTGTCGGGATCCTGGTCGATCGTGGCTGTTTAGGCAAGAGCTTAATGGTTTCAAGAAAGTCGTCGCCATCTTTTTCTGTTGGCATGATCTTCCTCGGAGGCAATGATGATCGAGAGGCACTAACTTTTGCCAAACGCATGGCCAACAACTCCAACACCAGCCTCACTGTGATTAACTTGGTTGCCCAAAGCAACCAGGGGAGTAGTGCTGCTGCTCCTCATGCTTGGGACGAAAAGGCTGATTCTGAAGTGCTGAGGGATGTCAAACTTAACAATGTAGACAAAGAATATGTGATATTCATCGAGGAGGTTGTGAAAGATGGGCCTCAGACGGCTTTGATGGTTCGTTCCATGGCGGACGACTACGACCTTATTATAGTCGGTAGACGATACAACATAAACTCCCCTCAGACTACAGGGCTTGTGGAATGGAGCGAGTTCTCGGAGTTGGGGATTATCGGAGACTTGCTCACTTCCTCAGATCTCGACAGTAAAGCTTCTGTTTTGGTGGTGCAACAACAACAAAAGAGGAAATAGGAACCTAGTCTTTATTAGCCGGGAAAGCTCGGTTTTCGTCTCCTTTTAATCTTCACAACATACACTCCAAATGTATTCCATCTTCTCAAGGTTTTTTTTTTTTTTTTGGCAATAGTATAAAAAATCAATTAAATGCGTCAGAAGTTCTGATTGTATTTGAATTTTGAGTATGAAAAAAAATGGCATCCCATAAATTGTGCACCTTCTTATTTCTTAAATTAAAGAAATATCAAGCATGGCATTCGGCGAGCCATTCATGGAAGCCTCGGGCTTGAAATAACCCAAAAAATTAAAAATTAAAAATTAGAAAAAAAAAAAGGGTAGAAAATGATTTGAAAAGGAGACTGTGTATTGGTAGTACAATCGCTTCAATACTCGAAGCTCTGCAACTGGAAAGGAGAATCTATCCTGTTATCCTACAGAGACCAGAGCAATGCCCTGACACACACACACAAACACACAGAGGTGAAATCGGTCATACGTGGCCCAAGTAGGTCAATGGGATCGAGTGATTCTGTGGTTTTGGGCTATGCTCACATTATTAATTGAAAAACAAGCAACCTCCACTCCCAAAAACAATAGCTTAAAATTTCGACTGCCATAACTTGGATTTAAAGACCCAACTAGAAGTACAACTCAGAAACAATGCTGTACAAATTCAATGCTCAACCTCACAAATGATATTGCTTCTCTTAAATATAAGAATTAAGATTAAATAACTTGACATATAGGTCAAAATCTCACAGCACCTGAAGATATGTCCTCCAAACTAAAAATAGTAAAAAATTGAGTGTTCTATTCTTTTTAAAGCATATATATGCTAAGCTTTCTAGCAAGGTTATTCGTACCCATTAAAAATGAAACTCTTGTCAGCTTCTTTTCTCTTCATCATATTCCTGGAGGTTCTAATCATCATCGGCAACACATGCAGAGCCTCAACCCTACCAAAATTCCCAGCCATTCTAATCTTTGGTGATTCAACAGTGGATACGGGTAATAACAACTATGTTGTCACCCTTTTCAGGGGGAACCATTACCCATATGGTCAAGACTTTCCCAATCATGTTCCCACAGGGAGATTTTCTAATGGAAAACTCATTCCTGACTCGGTGGCAAGCTTCCTAGGGATCAAGGAGAATGTTCCTCCCTATCTAGATCCAAACCTATCGAATGATGAACTCCGCACCGGTGTTTGTTTTGCATCGGCCGGATCAGGGTATGATGATCTGACAAGTGCTGCATCTGGGGTCATCCCAGTTTCAAAGCAGATTGATTACTTCAAAAATTATATTGAAAGACTTAGAGGGTTTGCAGGGGAAGCCGAAGCTATGAAGATAATTAGTGGTTCTTTAGTCATGATTAGTGCGGGAACTAATGACTTTGGTTTCAACTTCTATGATATACCCTCAAGGAGGCACCAGTTCAGCATCAGTCAGTACCAGGATTTTCTGCAGCAAAGAATTCAAAAGTTTGTGCAGGTAAAACATGCATCCTGCTCTTCATCTATGTAACCAAGGAACAAGTGTTTTGCAGATGATTTTTTTTTTTTTTTTAATGTCGGAAACATTTCCAAGGGGACTCACTCTTGCAGGGTGAACCCCTCAGATGAATGTTATACTGATGCTAACAACTAAACTTTGTACTTAAATCTATAGGAGCTGTACCAGCTGGGATTGCGTACTATGGTTATACCTGGGCTTCCTCCAATTGGTTGTCTGCCCGTTCAAATAACTGCCAAATTTAAGAATCCCCATGATAGAACATGCGTGCAGGAACAGAATTCAGACGCTCAATCTTACAATCAGAAGCTGGCAAAACTGTTGCCTAAGTTGCAGGAATCACTTCCGGGAAGCAGAATCGTCTACGCAGACACATATAAGCCGCTGATCGACATGATCAACAATCCACAAAAATATGGTAAGGGCCCCCCCCCCCCCCCCCCCCGCGTAGAGTTTTCACTAGGTTTCCTGAAAGTGTAATTTGTGGGAAACTAATAATTTTGTTTTTGTGGTGTAACAGGCTTTGTGGAAACAAACAGAGGATGCTGTGGAACTGGGTTTGTGGAAGCGGGTCCGCTATGTAATCACAATTCTATAATGTGTGCAAATGATTCCCAATTCTTGTTTTGGGACTGCATTCATCCAAGCCAAGCGGCATACCAGCATATACAAAAGTACCTAGAGGAGACAGTCCTTCCAGGCCTAACAAGTTATCAGAGCCCTTGATCTAATCAATGATACAAATCAAATCACTCATTTCATGGAAAACCTTAATTTCGTTTCTTCGGTGTCAAACAGATTTTAAAGGGGAAAATATAGAGAGCTCATTTCCTTTCCCAAAAAATTTAGTTTAATAAGTAACTTTCTTCTTGGCGGAGATTCCTCTCTATTGAATGTAGGATGTACGAAGGTAAAGAAGAAGTAAGCAATCTCCTTCAACCTTCAATAACTTCTACATTGCTAATCCTTTCGGCTTTGCCTTATCTCTTTCTTTAATTGTTAAATGCCATAAAGCACAAACCAAGATCTATAATACGGAAACCAAATCGCAGTCTTATCAAATTTGACTTAAAATGGGCAACAAAACCTTATTATATCTGCTTCAAATTAATGAGCACGCCACATACTCCGTTAAAATCTTAGCTGGTAATATGAGAATCTGTAACCTATATTCCTCCGACTACCATTTAAGTTCCTACTCTAATATGATCATCTAGTAAAACTTATAAATGTAGATATACATTTGAACCACACCCTTAGGCCTAAAATTTCTCTCAAAATACATATTAATTTCCTCGCGGATAAGATCTTATATGATTTGAACCATCTTACATATCAAGAAAACAGGTTAATTCCCAACATACTAATATAAACACCTATTTAGAACACAAACTTACAGCCTAATTTCAGAACAACTCAGATCAATGCGGCAAGCATCAATGATTTTCATTCACATATGGTACAAACTTCGCGTATAGGGAAGACAAATAATTCGATCACCATTCATACAACATAAGCATTCGTAGACACCAACACAAAGATGCTACATACACAACAACTTTTGGTGGTGGCTTACCTTCAGTTCCGGCGACCTGCTGATCCAGTATTTCCCTGAAACAGGCCGTTAATGCGAGCCTCAATATCCTCTGCTTCAAACTTAATATGCCTCTCCACATGCTTCCGTAGCTCTGGGACATTCCGGAGCCTTCCGATAAAGCTATCATATGCTGGCAACAAGAGCTTCACCACTGAGATCCTTAACTCTTCCCTTATCTGATCATCGTAAACTACCCAGCCAGATTGAACATCACATATCTCCTCAAAGGAGGTGTTGAACAACTTAATTCTATCTTTCATCGTGCTTGCAGCAAAATTGGCAGCTTGCGAGCCATTTTCTAGCTTCAGCACTCCTAGAACCTTATTCCACGAGCTTCTCTGGTAATTGGTGTGGCATTGCCGGATTTTGGCCGTGTGCTTCCGAATCCAATCATCGCCTAACAGCAAGCCGAGCTCACTATCCTTGACCTTATGAACTATATACCTCCCATTGTTCATCATGAAAAAATAGGACAAAGCAGAGTCCTTGTAAATCTTCGACTTGGCCTCCAAATTGCTCTCCAGTAGCTCCATAATCCATGCCATCTGAACCGACAATGAAGACGATGATGATCCTCCTCGATTGTTGTTAAGCTTCGAAGGCGGTGGAGGTGGAACCACATTCTCGTCGAAAACTAGCTCGAGAGATCGGCGCGATCGACAGGCAGCTCGAAGATAATTCATCACGTACCGAGTTATCGGATGGAGCCCGCCGCCGGGAACTGGTGCCTTTGCCGGGTCCCGACGGATCAAATTCTCCAATTCCATTAAAATAGCTCTGATTGCTTCTCCTAATCTCTTCCAAATCGTTATGGCTTCGTTCCGAAGAACCAAACAGTACTGATCCGAAAACACCGACTCGAACTCGGGCATTAGGTCTTTCAAATTCTCGAACACGTCGAGAACTCTGAACAACCGCTCCGGCGATCGACTCCGGATGGCGACCGCGTCGGCGAAATTCAGCAGCTGAATCGTTGATCCTCGGCATACCTCCATGAAGGAGAGGTCGGCGGCGGAGGAGAGCCCAACAAAGACACGGTCGCAGAGCCGTCGCTCGCTGGGGAAGAGGATACGGAGCGAGACATTCACGGCCTTGATCCACCGTTCGATCTCGTCCTCGAGGTCTGGCCATGGCATCTTGTGAACTTCCTCGGTGCTCAGCTTTTGCAACCCTAACCTGGACAGGCTTTCCTCCAGGAACTCGCGCCTGCAGCTACTGTACACGTGCGAGCACTCCTTGCCGAACCCTGCTGCCACCATACGCTTCGCTATCTCGTGGAGATCCTTGATCGTACCGGAGGGGAGCGCGTCAATGACTATTTCGTAGTTGGTGATTGGGTGCGCCACAGGGATTTCGTTGTCCACACCGTTTCCGATATCTCCTTCGTCTTCGTCCTCTGAATCAAAGGACAGGTTTCCAGTGGACTCGCCGTTTCGGTAATCGCGACTCAGCTCAAAGGACTCGCCGCCGCTTCCCATCAAGGACCTGAACTCGTCCTCCGCACGAAACATGGCTTGATGCATGAGGTCCTGGGCGCGTCCCAGGCACGCGCCGACGGCCTTCTGCCTGGAGACAGGGGTCCACTCCCTGATGGTGGCGATCAACTCGTCGATGGTGTCAAGAAAAGCCGCGGAATCAGCGGAGTCGGCCCAGATCGGGTGGTCAGCCTCCACGTAACAGGAGATCTGACGCTCGAGGGACTTAAGAGTGAGCTCGAGCGCGGTGACGGAGCCCCTGGGATGGTCGTGGTGGTGATCGTGATCGTCCCCAATATTATCGGAAAGCTTCTCGCGAGAAAACCTGCCGTCGAAGTTGGAGAAGATCTGCAAGATATCATCGGCCATGGTTTCGTTGTGGCCAAGCGTCTTGGCGATGTGCCGCGCCACAGCCAATAATTTTTCCTCACCATTATCCTCCATGGTGTCGAAGTTAGATTAATGATTACCGGTACTTGTAATCAAGGTTTCGTGAATTCGAGGAAAGGTAAGAGTAGAGATTAGGGTTGGGAAAATGAAGCAATTATAATATAGTAGAACATGCGAGGGGATAAAGACGAAGAAAGAAGAGGAGCGAGGAATTCAATTGAGTGGACAGTTTTTGGAAGAGATATTACGGAAAAGTCCCTCGGGAAACGCGGTTTGTGGGGAATAAAGGAGGAAAAAAAAGAAAAAGAAAAAGAAAAGCAGAAGAGGGGGGGGGGGGGGGGGGGGGGGGGGGGAGGACGTGGGAGGAAGGGAGGGAGAAGGAGGAAGGAAGAAGATGCAGCAGAGTCGACAAAGAAAGGATGATAAAGTCAGCGGTCGTCGTGTTAAAGACTAAAGACATGACTGACCAAGCGGTGTGGATTCAGTCTTTGACAGGGACAGGACAACGTGGAAAAAGCTTAAGCGGGCTGAGCGAGTGGCTTTTCTTTATAATTAAATAGATATTTGATATTTTATTTTTCTAAACAAATTTATTGTTATTCAAATTTTTTTTTAACAAATTGCAAATGTAGAATAATAGTATATATAATTATAGAGTATATAAATAAGGTGTGATTATTTAAAAAAGAGTAAGTTTTATTATTAAAAAATTAATTTTTTTAATATAAATCTCATATTTTTTTATTTTTTTCACACTCACTAATCATAACTGTAATTATTATTTTTTTTTAAATCACAATTATTATTACGACATGTCTTGAATAAATATTTATAAGTTGACTTATTAAATTATCTAAGATAGTACAAAATTTAAGATAAAAAATAATATTATTTTCTCTTTTTTATTTTTAATCCTTTACTTTCAAATCAATATGAAAAACGTACTACTAACAATTTGACATGTCGTGAAAACAATTTTATTTTTTAAGATTTCTCTGTGAGTCACATGTCTCGCCTACTTCTACCGTTAAAAATACTTAAAAATTATTTTATAAATGAATTTCTATCCTGTTAAGTGACCGAAGCATATATTCTATTTCCCATGTTGAGATGCAAATAAAAGTTTAAGGTAGTCTTTTTTTTATTTTCCGAATGAGTTCAAATTGAATGGAGAGTAAAGAGGGGGAACGAAATCAGAAGTCAATAGGCTGTGAGTATGGGTCGGGTTTGTGTAGTAGGACATAAGGCCGAAGGGGGCTATTCTCTCATCTACTGGGCTCTTGATCAAATGCACTGTAGCAATTCTTGTAGGAGGGGGAAGCCGACGAATATAATGGGCTTCTGTCCATAATTTGTGCTCATTTTTTCTTCCTCCCAAACAAAAGGAAACTTACCTTGTTCTTCATCTTCCTTGGTGCCTTGCCTTTTCCTCGATTGTACCACGTACAGTCTCGCAATTCCTCACCTATTTGGGCCTTCCTTCGCAGGCCTTGGAACGCTTCGATTTGGATCCCGTATCCATTAGTTACACCAGATTTTACATCCAACACTCACGGAGTACACATTCAACCACCTTTAAAAGATATTTGTAGCTCTAAGATGTGAAATAACAATTATTTCACACCTGTTGATGTAGTATGTTTAAAATTGCTGCTTCTACCTGCAGCCACTTAAATGACAACTATTTAAAATATATGACATAATAAGTGTGACTGAGGATGAAAAAATTTAAAATCAAGAACAATATTTTTCTAACAAAAGTTTCTGATTTCCTTTGAAAATTCTGCTGCAATTACTTATTTGCTATCTCGTGTTTATAAGAAAAACGCTCCCTTAAGTCCTATTGACTCGGGGTGTGACCCAACATCACCAATTCAAGAGTTGCCTAGAATAAAATAGGTAACAAGCAATGTACATCATGAAATCTGGCTTTTAAGGCCTGTAAGCAACCTTTATCATAGATACAACTTTGAGGAAGTCAATTTTTCAGAACCTACTAGTGCTCCATTTCCTTCATTGTTATGAATGTTAATGCTATTTCCTGAAAATTGAAAATCAATATTTGATTTTTTGGTAAGTGGAAATCAATCAAATATGGAGAAAAGAGAACAAAAAAGCCAAAGATTTGAATTTACAGCCACTTGGTTCAAGAATTCTCTTTCGCATAATAGCTTGTCTCCTCCACAACCTTTGTCCACACGTTGGCAATTTTCTCCATATATCCCACCTATCAATTGACAATAGAGCCTTAAACATAAGGAGCTGTATGGAGCAAAGGACTTCAAGAGAAATAGCTAAATCTTGATAGACAGAATTGCACTTGAGAAGCCATTAGAGAATACACATAACTTGAGTCAGCAGATTACACATAAGTTAGAGGGAGTAACTTTACAAACCACCTTCTCAACAGACAATGGTTTAACTGGCTTGAGTTTTTATAAGTACAGCAGTTTGGTTAATTCTTTTTCTTTTTCTTTTTCTTTTTTTTTAGTTCAAAGAAATCTGCAGGTGGAGTTGATGCTATATTAGAGACTGATCAGATTTAGAGCAGCAAATCCACCTTCAAGCAAATCGAGAGTAACAGAAATAGTTCAAGAATTGCTCCAGTCAAAAGATTCAAACACCCCAAAATGATTTAAGAATATCAACTTGATGCTATCTTGTTGTTCAATTTGAAACACAAACATTCAATCAATTTTATATTCTGTTACTCAATAATCAATAAGCTTTCTCACTTGAAGCGTGACATTTCATATAATATCATAGAGGCTATAATGATTATAGTCAAAATACCATAATATCCAACTATCAAGTAATGCACTTGCTTCAAAACCACCCCCCCCCCCCCCCCCCCCCCCACAAAAAACAAAACCACCCAAGTCACCACTTGACCATAACCAGAACATCCCTTTACAACGAACATGTTCCTGTGACTTAATCAAGCTCAAAATCTCTAATGACAAGCTAATTGTATCGAGGAGTCTATGATTACATACTTATTGGAAAAAAAAGGATTCTATGATTACATGTCACCGGTTCATAGTTATCAAACCAACATCTTTTAAAAAAAGGGTCATATGAACTATGAACAGGGAAGAGAAAAAGACAACAATTTCCCAAAAACTGGCTTGAATTTCTCTCAACCATTGATTTCATCCCCCTGACTATGCAACCCAGATGAACTCAAGTAAGAACAGCACTAGATCACATAGTGAAGCATAAAGGAGGAAAGAAAGAAAATAATTTGAAAAAAGGCTATGGTAAAGGAGACAATATGTTCCTGGCTCAATCCTCCAATATTGACAAAAGAAGATTCATTTTACCTGATTATGCACAAAACCTTTTAACATATTCAATAAGTCAGCTTCTCGCTCTTTGTCAAGCCTTTCAAGCTCACTCCTGTTGTTTTCCTGCATTTATATAAGCATTAAGCCATGAAAAGTAGTTAATGCACTTAATCAACAATGGAAAACATGAATTTACAAAATTTAAATATCATCACCTAAAATGGTAAGGCAACTAAAGATAGACATCTCGAACACATTTGGCAAAAGGATATCCAACATAAACTAAAATAAAAAGAAATTTTAGGACCTTTGGCATGATCTCCTAATCATACAACTTTCAAGACATCCACAATTTGGAATTGTATGACCATGAGAAATTATAGCTACAAGATATAGTCAAGTACTTATCCACCCTACAAATCCCGATAAATGCAATAAAATGTTTGCCAGAGCTCTCAATGAGTCACAAAGAACTCAAAGCTTCCAAAAACAAGTGTTAAAAAAATCAGTCTCTGCCCCACTCACACCTAGCTAGAAGTTTAAAAAACAGATTGTGAGACAGCTAGCCATAAGGCTTGGATGTCTTGTTTTCCTGTCAAAGCTTGAGAATTTTATTGGATGTAATTGACAAGACTAAGGCTACTTATGCGAGTACAATTTGCCCAAATTGGTCAACTACAGAAGATGGGAAAAGGTAACTACTAATTCCTAATCGGTAATAAGAACTGGATAATAACTCTGGAAATCAGGGCACAACATGAGTATAAAGACACCATAATTCAGACAAACCCTACCCAATAAGTAAAGGGCCAGATGGGCGGATGGCTCTCATCAGCTATATTGGATCAAATGTCGGCAGTTTCAGGAACTAAAAAAAGATCCAAGGATTCTTCCATTCCCCTCATTTCTCCATTGTCAATTTCTTTTTTTGATAGTTTAAAAAAAGATATTAGTAACACAAATAACTAACCACAAGTATTGCCAAACATACGTGCCCCACCAATAAACCATCAGCAACAGAAAATACTGGACAGCATTCATCCTACTGCCTGAAAAGTGATGGTCACATGAAACTGAGGATGCACGTATTCTTTTGCACCGACCACCAAGCTCCAACCAACTTAAAGCACCTGATAGATCATCTGGCCAAGGAAGCATAAATGTTCTCCTACACATCAATCCTGACCATCTTATCCAATTAATTTGGCTCATTCTAGCATTTTTTCAAGGATTGTCTCCAGAATTTTTAAGGTTAGGCTCAACTACTCATCAACCAACACCCTGAAACATACTTCAATGAAAGAGAATTCATGCCATCATATTTTTCTACAGCCACTAAAAAAAAGGATAAAAAAGAAGCTACCAAGTCACCAAGTCAAACCCTTCTAAGATTTGTTTACTAAGTTATTGCATTAAACACCTATCTTTTAAGATGTGCTTTCACTTTCCACTAGTTTAGTATTGGATTTACCAAGTGCAGCAAATGTCATCACAAGTTTAGTTTCCCCTTGATCACAACAGGAAATGGTAAATTAAAATTGTTGATGGATGCATTAGAATTCGAAAGGTCTGGTCTGAAAATCTAAACTATGCTGAATGGAATGTACAGAACTGGAGTCAAAATGAACATATTCTTAATTTCCACAAACTTGAAGAGATAAACTACAATCTAGACATGTTGAAAATATTTCATGATGCGAGAAAGGTTTAGGTCTGCTGATACCTTGATCCGCTGATATTCTCTAATTGCAATATTTTTGGCATCCTCTGTGGCTCTTATTGTCTCTTTCAAGTCCTCAATCTTGCGATTCCTTGATTTTCCAGGACCAAATACTTTAGATGATGTAGCCTCGAGTTTTTCAGCCCTTGATTCCAATGAACTCAATTCCGATAGAAGAGTCTGCACTGTCAGCAAAGCACTTGAGCGATCCGAGAACGCACTGTGGACAACTAACATTAGCCCAAGATATTCGTGAATGGTATCCTGCAATACATACAAAATAAATATCATTAGGACAGTGGAAGACTTCCTAAGGAGTGAAATGACTTTAAACAAAAATGTTTAGGTACACTTGTAAAGTCACAAATGAGTTAAGCCAGTGCAAGCATAACCACCTCCTCACACAATTGGCAAGCTTTCCATAGGAGGAACATCCACGTACACTTTAATATATACATATATATATTATTTATTACATTTCAAAGCATAGTCTACCGCAAAGGTTCGGTGATTTACCAAATGCTCGACAGTCTGAGCATTTAACTCCCGATAGAATCTACTTGCTTTGACAGCAGCAGTTGCAAAACCTTTCATGTCATGGGCCCGTGCTTTCTGAGAGTTAAACACGGCCTCCTCGTTCTCAAATTTTGTCAGTTTAATAAATGCCAGCCCTAATTCAGCCATCGTATCTCCCATATCTTGCTGAGCCTTGACAAGTGATTCAGCCTAACATACCATTCAGAACATGAGAAACAATCGAAAAATCACTTGTAGAGAAATGGATCACTGCAAGCATGCACATTTTACTAGCTTGTTTTCAAAACATGTAGATACCATGGTACATCAATGGCACATACCTTCGTATATGTTCACCCAAAAGATATCCATACCACCACATAGCTCTCTTTTGGTGTTTTGGTGTTGAGAGTACATCAACACTTCTCAACATACTCCTATACTATTCATTATTTTGTTATTACTTTTTACTACTTTTCAATATTTTATTATTACCTTTCACTTATTTTTTCACTACTATTCACAACATACCTCAACACTTCTCAACTATTAATCTTATACCAGCGTACATACAAATATACATTAAGATTCGCAGAATAGGACTGCTAAAAAAACACCAAGAATGAGCTTAACATATACATAACCTGCTTAGAAACATTGCTAAGTTGTTGCTCGAGATCATTAATTTTCTCTTTCCTTTCTATAAACTCCTTATCTTCCTCTACCACGAGAGGTCTCGACCCTCCCCAATCATTGGCAACCGACTGCTTCAACTCCTTGAACAACCTCAACAAGTCTCTCCCTCCTTTTGCAGGCTGCACCACCTCATGCGGTGCCACCACCACGCTGCTCTCCCCCAGCAACTGCTTGGGCAACTTCACCGCCCCGTCGAGCATCCTTGAAGCCACGTCCGTCGTAGTCGCCAGCGGCAGCTTCCCTTGAACCTGTAAGAACACCTTGAGCTCATCGCTCCGCTTGATCACCGGGTGCGCCGCCAGTCTCCGCAGGTACTTCTCCAGGGCCACCCTTCTCAGCTCCACGAACTCCTGCTTATGCATCACCTGACTCTCTACCACGCTCTTGTCTGGCCGAGGCGGTATGAAGAGCCCTCTGTACGACTCTGCCAACCGATCTGATAACGTGACCACGTCTCGGAACCGTCTCCGGACGCTAAATTCGACTCCTCCGAACTCCGGGACATTCGTTCTCGTCGTAATCAAATACGTCACGTAAGTTCCACCGCCCGGCACGATCGAATTCGAAGCTTCCTGCTCTTTCAGCGGATTCGACACCGTGATTTTCACATACTCCGAGTCCGTACTCGAAGACGTAGACCATGATGCGGATCTTGAAAATCTCCCGAAATTATCCAAATTCAGGCTATGGTTTTCGACTCCGTTGACGTCTCCGACATTATCCCCAAACGGGGGAGGCTCAAAGTAAGAGCTCTCCGTCGGGGAGTTATGGTATAGGTGATCGCGGTAGGGTGGCGGCGAGAGGATAGGATCCGAATCGGCCGGGGTGACGAGGATCGACGGCGCAAGAGGGTGGGATGTATCGGAGATCGCCGACGATAGAGCGCTTCGGTAGTTTGAGTATGAATTGCTGTCGTTCAACGGATTGTCGATGACGAGATTTTCCATTTCCTCCTTGGAGGCGTAAAGATGGGCTTCTTCGAACCCTTCGTTGTCCGAGCCCATCATTTCGTCGCCCAAAATAAAAAAATTTCCAAAACTGAAGCTTTTACGGTGTAAGAAGTTCACCAAGACCTAGCCAAGCTGGAAGATGATGATGGAGAAAGAGCGCCCAGCACGTGGCTTGAGATGCACAGCAGTGAGAGGGAGAGAAGGAAGGGCCGAAGAAGCAAAGATTGGCACTATGGATTTTTAGTTGGGAGCTCTGAATTCTGAAGGTGCTTTGGTCGCATTTTGTTGTTTGTTGGGATAAAAATTAGATATAGGAAAGGTAGTTCTGTAGGTTCAAATCGTTTTTTGTGCGGAGTTCTCAGCTTAACACTGAGCTGAGTTGGCACCACTTATCTATTCTGAAAAATTTTATCGGAAGTATTTCAGCATATATTTCTATTTAATTAATATATAATTCATTATTTTTATCATTTTATCTTAACTTTTAAATATATATTTAAATATAAGAATAATAGATTATATATTAATTAAATGAAGATATATAACGTAAGATTTTATTTTAGCATTTCTCATCTATTTTACATATATTTGACTCTATATGAGTTCAAATAACCTTCTTTACGTGATACGTAATTAATTATAAATAAATAAATTACCAACTATAATTTTATTTTAATATTTATCTCACTTTAATGAGGTTGTATATTAAAAATATGGTTTGAGTATTATTTTTTTTATAATAACAAATTTAAAGCCATTAATAATGATAGATCGCCGTAATAAAATAAAATTAGATAAAAATAAAATATATAACATATTCCTTTAAAATATGAAATCATATAATTTTTTAAAAAATTAAGAAATATTCATATATCAGGAAGAAACAATACAAATCTTGTCTCTCAAAATAACAGATAAAACCTTCATGAACCATCCTCAATCCATACCAATTCAGAAACTAATGTTTTTGCTAACTGAGTAGCAGCATCCTTTATTCCCATCTCTCCTAACAAACACTACTCTCCAAAATAGTTGTCTGGATAACGTGTGCTAGATACCCTAGAACAATCAACTTTGGAACAGATATTATCGATTAATACTTTAGCATCACCATCAAAAATAACATGAGAAATCACTAACTCTTGGCATAACTGCATGGCACATAATAAAGCATAACTCTCTACTTGAAGCATTGAAGGAACAATTGGTTTGGGAACAGCCAATATAACCTCTGCATCACCACATTGATTTCTTATAATAACTTCAAATCCTATAGAGCCCTCATCTGTAACATAAGCCACATCAAAATTAATCTTGTAGTAGGGATCCAAAGCTGGTACCCAAGAAATATTTTCGTCAGTTAAAACCTGCTCAAATGTAACTGCAAGCTGCTTCTTCCTATCTTGTATTACCTCATTAAATATATCAACTTCCTTCATTGCAAACTTGTGTATGACAATTGGACTTTGAAATTTATGTTCAAACACCCATCTGTTCCTGTGATTCCACAATTTGTGAAACACAGAAACAACATAGATCAAATGTTGTTCTTCTAATCTCTGCAATAGATCTTTCCATAAAGCAGCAAAATCTTCGTAATCTGTATGCCACTTCTTGCAAGTACTTGTATAATCCCCTTATGCATCTACTGCAGCAAGACATGTCCAAAGAACATGCAAAGTAGTTTCTTCTACACTGATGTAAACAGGGCATGAATCTTTTTCAACAATTTTTTCCCTCAGCAACTTGCCCATTGTTAGTAAGATATATTGAAGGGCTTTCCATAAAAACTACTTTATCTTGCCAGGAACCTACAATTGCCATAGTTTCCTCCACTACATACCGTCATTAGAATATTTTGAAGTTCGCCCTCTAGTTTGTCTATTTATCACAAGTTTCACAAAATAGGCACTCTTAATAGTAAAAACCCCTTTTGGAGAATTCACCCATACGAGCCTATCATCCACCTCCTTGAAACTTAATGGTAGACAATTAATTAGCTGAGCATCATCCTTATTAAACACTGACCCAACCACCTCAGTCTTCCACTCATGCTTCTCTTTGTTAATCAAATCTGCAACTTGGCATCACAGTGAAGAGAATTCATAGGAGTTTGTATCGTATAAGTAGAAGGTTGAGGAAGCTATTTATCATGTCATATTCGAATATTCTCACCATTTCCAACTCTCCACACAGCCCTTGCCTTAACTAAGCCCAAATACTTCTCCAAATATGAGAAGGAGAAGAGTCAATCTTGGACTCAAATATGTGACAGTTTCTGAAGTACTTGTGCTTGAAAATCCAAGATACTAAAGAGGAAGGTTTTTGCAAAAGCCTCCATACTTGTTTTGCTAACAAAGCTTTATTAAAACTAATCAAGTTCCCGAAACCAAGCCCTCCCTTATTTTCCACCAAACCTAGTTTATCCTAACTTTTCCAGTGAACACCCTTAGTAGCTTTGTTGTGACCCCACAAAAAATGAGATATCATAGCTTCAATCTCCTTTAACAAACCATATGGCAACTTGAAAACACTCATAGTATATGCTAGAATTGCTTGAAGCACACTTTTTATTAAAATTTCTTTACCAGCCTTATAAAGTAACACATATTTCTAGCTAGTTATTCTCCTCCATATCTTCTCTTTTAAACCTCGAAATGTGTTGTATTTAGATCTTCCCACTACAGTTGGCAAGCCCATATCTATAGTGATAATATAAGCGCGAATCCGCGATGTACAGTGTTAGGAACAGTAAATCCTTTTTTACCTTTTTTTTTTTTTGTTTTTTTCGTCCAACGTTTTTTTTTCCATTTTACCCTTCACTTTATTTGGCAATTACGGTAGTTTACGTTTTAGTTTTATTTCACCGACAGTTATTTTTGTCTTTTTGGCTTCCCACCGACAGTTATGTTTTTTGTTTTTTTATTTTCGATTTTGCCCTTATTTTTATTGTTCACTTCGTTGTCCTCAGTGTCGTTTTGCTTTGCCTGCTTGGTGTTATTGTCTTTTTACCGTTAATTCTGATATCTTCATCTGATAAACTGAATTGAACTGCAGTTTAAATATTGAAATTTCTTTCATTTCGTTGTGGCTTTCTATTGCGTTCTACTCTCTCAGTCAGCCATTGAATTGTAGGTACGTTTTTATTATTTTCCTCAATATATTGTAAAAATGAAAAGTATAGTTGCAAGCACAATTGTGCACTAATCTGTGCACCAATATGATGTGATTGGTCAAAAAGTAAATTTTATTAAAAACAGTGTTAATTTAAATTTTAAGTATGAATAAATCAGTGTTGGTACACAGATTAGTGCGCGACTGTGCTTGTATGTAGCAAAACTCTTGTAAAAATTAACTGTATTGTATGAATGAATGAATTTCTTACATTATATAATTAGATGATATGCATATGTATTACAGCAAAAAAAAAAACGAAAGATAAAAACTATGTTTGCATATTTACATCTTTATTTACAGAGTAGACTAAACAAAAAAATTTAACGCATCATACAAATTCAATCTTCTGAAATTTCATCTTCTGATTTGTTGTTGTGTGATAAGAACAGGAAAAAAAACACAGTTAGAGTCAAAAAACAAAACCCACTTCCAAAATTTTTGAAAAAAAAAAAAAACTATCGGATTAAAAAAATTCGCTCTACATGTAAAGTATATCTATAGTGATAATATACATCAATACACCAAAAAAATGCACAAATGAAAAAAATTTCACCTTCCGGCGTGGCCGTGCGCTCCCACTAGTGGTCATTTGCAACGGATGTGAACGGCGATGTGAGGGACACCCAACAAACAATAGATTCAACCGAGAAACCCAGAAATATCCATCAGGAAAAACAAAATCTTCATTCAACAAAAAACAATAGATCCAAATAACAAACCGAAAATTTTGATCAAATAAAAAAAATAAAAATAAAAAACCAAAAAATCAAAAAATATCACACCTTCCGCGGTGGTCGTGGCCTGCTACGCGCGGCCATAGGTTGCGGATCTGAGCCACGACGTGAGGAAGAACCAACAACGAACAAAGAACAAACCGAAAAATATCCATCACAAAAAAAAGAGACCCAAACAGAGTGCCTTAATAGACACGAGATGCTGAAATATACACAGAGAAGCCGTGAAGGATGAGTCGTTATCACCGGCTAACCACGACGAATGGGAGGATGGTGCTTCACGGCCGTAGATGTCGTGGTCGTGGTTGTTGTACAGATCTGAAAATTTCAAACTTCAAACAACAAAATCGGAGACAATAAGAACAAGATAAGACGAGACAAAAATAAAAACAAAACACGACAAAGAAAATCAAACAAAAACAAATATGTTCAGATCTAAAAGGAAAAACAAAAAAAATGAAAAACCGTAAAAAAGAATCTCGATCTGAAAGTATGAAAAAACAACAAAAAATATACCAAATAAACAGTTCAGATCTAAAAGTTAAAAAAAAAAAAAAAACTTTTTTTAAATTATACTCTAAAGAACAATCTAGATCTAAACGCACAAAACATGAAAAAAAAAAAAAAAAACCAGATAAACGGAATAGATGAGTGCTGCGAACGAAACTACAAAACGTTAAAACAAGAAGAAAATATAAACATAAATGAAGCAAGAACATGAAAGCTATGAGAGAGAGAGGCAATTGAAGATGAAAGGAGAAGGGAGAGAGAGAGAGAGAGAGAGAGAGAGAGAGAGAGAGAGAGAGAGAGAGGCAACAGAAGATGAAAGGAGAAGTGGCCGAAATGTGTGGGTTAGGTTTAGAAATGTTTATACATGGCTTCCTAGAATTTCGGTCAAATTACTTTTCTGCCCTCTTATGATTTGTTTATCATCAGATTATTTACTTATATATCTATAGTGTATTTATGTGTATATCTCTATATATATTATCACTATAGATATCTAGCTATACAGACCTTTCAATTATATATATAAATATTTATATATTTATATATTTATGGTTATATTATATAAATATATATTTATATATTTATAATTATTTAAACTTTCTATTATATTTATTTACTTTCAATTATCTACACTTTTAATCTTACTTATATTTAATATAATTTTAAATAATGATTTTAAAAATAATTTAAATAGTTATGGAAATATAAAAAATTTAATTATATAAATATTATCATACCCACAAAAAAATTATTTAAATTTTTTTTTTAAATATTCACTAGAGAATATTTACTAAAAAAATACAAAAATATTATTTTAATATAATAAAGAAATGATAAAGATTGACATATTGGAGGGTTTTGAAAATTGAGTAAAATATGGAGAAAATTTTTTGAAATTATCATTTTTAACTAAATTATAAATAATTTTATGAGAAAGTTAATGTGAATGGCTTTATAAGATTAGTTTTTTATTATTTTTTCAAACTTGTCTATTTTGGTTTTTGTTAGATTTTTTTTTTCATCACTTACACCGCTTATACGTTAGTATAAAATTAATTTTGAATATTATTTTTTTATTAATATTTTCTTCTAATCATTTAAACTTTTTATTATATTTATTTACTTCCAATTATCTACACTTTTTTATCATAATCATATTTATTATCTTTTTAAATAATAATTTTAAAAATAGTTTAAATAATTATGGAAATATAAAAAATTTAATTATAAAAGTACAAAAAATGATTTAATTTTTTGTTTAAAATATTCAATAAAGTAACAATTCAAAAAATAGGAAAATATATTGAGTTCTTAAAATTCTAAATACAACTAAGATAATAATAAAAAAATAAAAAAATATTATTTTAATAGATTAGATAAACAATAGCAAATCAAATGTTATAGGTTTTCAAAAACTAAGTAAAATTTGGAAAAAAAAATTAGAAAATCTCATTTTTAGCTAAATTATAAACAAGTTTATGGGAATTTTAATGTGAATGGCCTTATAAAATTACTTTTTTCTTATTTTCTCAAATTTGTCTATTTTGCTTTCTATTAGATTTTGGGTTTTTTTTTTTTTTTTATCATTTACACCATTCATACATTAGTATAGGATTAATTTTAAATATTATTTTTATATTAATATTTTCTTCTAATTATTTAAACTTTTTACTATATTTATTTACTTCCAATTATCTACAATTTTTATTATACTCATATTTATTATATTTTTAAAAATATTTTAAATATTTATGGAAATATAAAAAATTTATCATATCTATTTTTTTTTAAATATTCAGTAAAGTAACATTTTAAAAAATAAGAAAAAATATTGAGTTCTTAAATTTATAAATAGAGATAAAAAAAATTAATAATAAAACAATAATAGAGTAAAATAGATAAAGAATAATGAATGAAATGTTAGAGGTTTAAAAAAAATAAGTAAAATTTTCCAAAAAAAAATTGGATAATGTCTTCTTTTGATAAATTAAAGATAATTTTATGGGAAATCTAATTTCAATAATTTTATAATATTATTTTTCTATTATTCTCTCAAATTTGTCTATTTTTCTTTATATCATATTCTGGTTTTTTTCTTCATCATTTCCACCACCTATATATTAGTATAAGATTGATTTCATATTTACTTTCTTCATTTTGTACATTTTACTATTAAGTAAAATTATTTTCCCTTATTCTTTTAACTTTTTAAAAGAATAGTTATAAAACTAAATATGAACTAAATTTATAAAACTAAATTTACTTGTAAAATGGGTGATTAAATTTATTCATGCTTTCCTTTTCCAATTGTTGTGCTATTTTTGTCTTTTTTATCTTTTACCTTTTATTTGTTTCAACACAGATGTAGTCAATTATTAGAGTAGTCATTTATATTAATATTCAAAAAATCTTTGAAATATGAATAAACCTAATCTAAAACTCTTACATATAATAAAACAATGATATTAAGTAATATAAAGAAGAAAAAAATTGTAGATGTAGCTAAAAATATAAATATAATTTAATATACATATAAAATTGAATAATAAATAAGAACATAACATTACATTTTTATATATGCCAATAATCAATAAAAATAGTCAATATGGTCAATTTATATAAGTATTAATATTGATTAGCTTAAATATGGTCAATCGTATTGAGTAATATAAAATAGAGTAAAAAATTTACATGTAACTTAAGAAAAATAGATTTTAAAATATATAAAAAATTCATACCAGCAAATGACAAGTTATCATTTTATTTGTGTACACAAAAAAAATAAAAAATAAGAACAAAACAAATTAAAATATACATATTTATTAAAAAAACACATCAACAACCAACAAAATTATTTAGAAAAAAAATAAATTGCTGTAAAAAAATAAAATAAAACAAAATTGATTCAATTTAGGAATAAATTGTTCAAAATTTTAAAGATATGTTATATTTTGTAAAAAAACAATTTCAATGAAGAAAAAATATATAAAAACATAACAATAAAAATAACGACTAAATTTGTTTATATTATCTAAAAATATATCAATAAAAAAAATTATATGTTTTAATTTTTTAAAAATTAATATTCTTCTTTCAACTAATAACGTCTTCTTCTTTTTTTAGTTTTAATTTCTTGTATTTTTTGTTGTTAAAAATAGTGGATATTTTGTCATCAAAAAGATTAAAATTCATCTAATAATATATTATATCGGCAACAAATATAATATTGGAATTCTCATTTTATATAATATATATAATATAATATACAAATATATAATATATAAATGTTATCTATCTATATCTATAGTGATAATATAAGCGCGACTCTACAATGTACAGTATTAGGAACAGTAGATCTTTTTTTCACTTTTTTTTTTTTTGTTTTTTCATCCAACGTTTTTTTTTTCCATTTTACCCTTCAGTTTATTTGGTAATTACGGTAGTTTACGTTTTATTTTTACTTTGATGTATCTAAAGTTATTAAATTACTTTGTTTTGGTGATTTCATTTGTATAAATGAATTTTACATTATTTTACATCTTTAAACAAATATATTCTTATTAAAAAAATTCTAATATATTATTTGTTGTCAAAAATATGGGCTATCTTATCAACAAGACGATCAAAATTTAGATGACATTATAATCCTTTGGTAAGAAATTTGTAAGTGTTCATTTATTTTATGAATATTAAATATTTATTTTTTGTTCAATTACATATTTAATCGTACATATTTCTTAAAAAAAAATCTAATGTATTATTTGTTGTAAAAAATAAGGACTTTCTTGTCAATAAAAAAAATCAAAATTCAAATCACATTACTCTTAAATATTTTGTATTTTACCTTTTGCTAAAATATTGCAAAAATCTATTTATCATATTTTGACTTTTATTTTTTAATAAACAAATGCTATTAAATTTTCAAAAATATAACAAATTTACTACATATTAGTATATCTTTCTTTTATCTAAAATTATTGTATATATTATATACAAATGTCAATTTATTTTTACATGTTAATTACACAATTATAAATGTCTTAATTTTTCTTGTTCTTTTACAATATTTGCATTTTTTTTATCCATCGATACTTCAATATTTTGTTTTTTTAACAATAGTTTCATTTATTCAAACATATTTCATGATAGTTATTATATAAATGTTATTAACATCAAAAAATAATAATTTATATCTCTAAAATATTTATTAACATCAAAAAATAAAAATAAAAAACTTTTGCTTATTATTTTTCTTCTTTCCAGTTCTTAAAAATTTTAAATTTTATAAATATGTTCTTTAAACTTTAATATTTAAATATAAAATCTTTGCATATAAATTTTAATGTTCTGAATGGATTTTTGTTTAAGGATGAATATTTTGTTTTTCTATGTAATAGAATTAAATACCAACAGTTATAAAATATTGTTCTATCACAATATTATATATAAATCTCAAATTATTCTTAGATATTAATTATACAATTACAATTATAAATGTATTAATTTTTTTTTCTTTCAAAATATTTGCATTTTATTTGTCCATCGATACTTCAATATTTTGTTTTTTTAACAACAGTTTTATTTATTCAAACATATTTCATGATAGTTATTATATAAATGTTATTTTTTGCAAATATTTCTTAATTAACATATGGTCAATAAAAATTTTAATATAGCTTTCGATCTAAATAATGGTGTTTGCATCAAATTTTAATCTCAAAATCACTATAAAACATAGTGATTTTAAAAATAATACCATATTTAGATATTGATTTCTATGTAAATTTGAATTTATCAAGCTATAAAATTTATAGCTATAAATTCAAAAAAAAAAATTATGACCAATTGTTTAATTGTAAATATTTGTAAAATAAAACATTATAATTTTATGTTATTTCTGATTTAAACTGTTTAGGTTTTATTTTAAATAAATTTAACCATTTAAAATAAATGTATGAATTAAAAAAATTAAAATAAATACAAACTTAATATATAATATAAATTTTTATCACTTCTTTTATATAATTCATTAATTAAAAATTCCAAAAGAAATTCTTAAAAAAACATTTGAATGTTATTAACATTTTAAATTTGATATTATAATAACAAATGAGTATTCTTACTATTACATATCAACTAAACATCAAATTCTTACAATTTCGTTTATCAATTGTATTATTTTTGTGTTTACAAATAATTATTATAATATCTCTCATCAAAATTAATTGCAACAAATTAAAACATTTTCATCTCTTTAAAAATTTAAAAAAAAAATTTATTCTTAAAAATAACATACATTTTTCTGTTTTAAAAATAGGGATTACATTTTCAAATAAAAGATGTGAAGTCAACAAATATCCTGCAAGCTAAAGAAATTGTAAGTATTTTTTTCCCTTATATATTACAAATTATTTCGTTTGTTCAATCCGTGCTTAAAACTATATCTTTATTTAGCAAGTAATGTTTTATTCAATAAAGTATATAATATAAATAAATATATTTATTATATGTCCTTTTCTGTTCCAATCAATAAACTTTTTGAAAAAAATAAATTGCATCATTGTTTAAATATTTTACATTAGATTGTAATTATTGCTTTATGTACTTTTTATTTTATATCAATTTAAAATTTTGAACTTATAATTTACTTTATTAACATATTGAATGATAAAATTTTATTATTTAATTCCAAATTCTTTACTTCAGGAAATAATTAAATAAAATTATGCTTCAAAAACAATCAATAAAAAATGTCATCTAAAGATCTTCTATAAAACAAAAAAGATCAATTGCAGCAAAGAACAACAAAAAGACATGCTCAGAAACAAGTTTCAAAAAGAAATATAATTGATTTTCAAGATTCAATGCCATCTGATATTGATCAAATGATTACATCAATCGATGATACATCAGATGATCATCTCCAACCTATTAGCAATATTGAAAACTCTAATATTCAACAATGTCATGAAAAGAGATCCATAATTTCTCACCGTAATTTTAATATTCTTGGAATGACCTCCTCAGAAGAGCCTAGCATATGTCCAGATGTTCATATCCTTGGTAAAAATTCAGAAGAATCTACACAATTAAATATTTCATACAGTTCTTCTGTTGACTCAAGTTGTTCTGTAAATTTCTTGAAAGGAAAATCAACAAATACACCAACAGAGACAAGTCAACTTTCTGAACAACTTATGGTCCATCAGGTTTAGTAACTTTTATTTTTTCTCATCATATATTTTTTTATTTACTCTCTTTCAATAATTATTTTTTCTCTAAAATAGGCTCTTCCTGTTGATCAATCACAATCAAGTCCTTAAAAAAATCTACGAACACGTACTTTTGGTAAGAACTAAAAATAAAATCAATTATTTAATAACATTATATTTTATTCTTATTTATATTTAAAATATTGATTCAAAAAAAATTATTTAATTATTTCTAATGAAATTTCTTATATTTGTTTTTCCTTTACCCCAATTCAATAGACACATTATGTCGTCATAATATTGTACATAGACAAATATTATAAAATGTTCCAGTTGAAGCAAATTATTTACCAAATGTGCGACATTGTAAGCATTGCAAAGAAAAAAGATTCTTTCATGAAACAAACAGTTTATGCTATCCTGATGGATCAATCTCTTTGGTTACAAATGATGTTCCAGATCAACTCTATAATTTGTTTGTTTCAAATGTTGCTGAATCTACACAATTTCGAACATATGTTCGAACGTACAACAACAAATTTGCTTTCACATCTTTTGGAGTTAAATTTGACAGAAATTTATGTCGAAAAAACAGAGGAATATATACATTTCGAGCTCAAGGTCAAATTTATCACTATCTCCCTGATTTGATTCCTTCAAATGGTCAACCTTCTAATTTGCAGCTATATTTCTATGACATTGAATATGAATTTGAAAATCGCATTGTTGACTCAATCAGAATGGATCATTCTATTATTGCTCAACTTATGGATCTCCTTCGTGTAAATCCATATTCAACATTTTTTCGATCTATTGGTGATTTACCAAATTTAGAATATCAAAAAATCTGTATAAAATCAAATCCTGGTTTAGATCAACGGGTGTTTAATGCCCCAACATCATCAGAAGTTGCAGCTATTTGGGTTGAAAATGATGATTCAAAACATCTAACACCTCGTAATATTTTCGTATTTAACCATTTTGGCGGGATTCATTTAGTTCAATATTATTTTGGATGCTATGATTCGCTTCAATATCCTTTACTGTTTCCTCTCAGAGATATTGGATGGCACCAAGTCATACAAAGAATTAATAAAATAACTACATCTGTATCTACCAATAATTGTACAACTCAATTAATTGATCCTCATCAATCAACATCAGCAAAAGAATTACTCAGAAGAGAACAACAAGGTTAAATTTTCTATGCTATCTTTTTTATACAACTTATTATTAATATTATTGAAAATATTAATGAATTTTCTTTTTGCTTTATCAGTTTTCAAAATGCGGATCACTTATACATCAATTAAATATATTACTCCAAAGACAAAGGACTGAAAAATCAAAATGCTCGTAGTTGAAAATTCCCCAAACGAATTGGACAACACTCATCAGTAAAATACCAAAATCTAATGTTGGTAGATGAACAGGGACAATATTTTTTTCTTTACTTACAATTTATTCTACAAATATACCTATATATATACACTTTATATAACATATCTTACACATTCTATGTAATTATATTTACTTGTAAAATTTTTTTACTTTTTTAAAAAAAAAAACAAATTCCTTACTTATTATAAAAACTAACAACCTATACTTTCTTATATAATATAGGGAAATCGTCTGCAAGCAACAATGTTTGGAAATGATGTTGATTTAAGAGAAGACTCTCTACAGATGTTTCGATCCTATTATATTATAAACGCATATGTCAAGCTACTGGATCCTAAATATAAAACTGAGTTACATCAATACCAATGGATTATAAATGCAAAAACAATCATCACAGAGATACCAGAAAATGAACAACAAGTAGAGATATCAAAGTACAACCTCATTCCCATTAACGAGTTGGATGCTTATAAGGATTCAATTGTAGAAATAGGTAAATTATTATCATTTTTTAATTCTTTTTTTTCCTAAACAACTAATAATTTCAATATTTTTAATCAGATCTCTTAGCAGTTACTCTTCACATCAAACCTCCAAAAGAAATAATATTAACAAATAGACCAACTACTCTTCAAAAAATCTATGTTATAGATCAAAGGTAAATTTTTTCCCCCTTTTTAATTTTTTAAAATTATTTTATAATCTTTATTTTATAAATTCTTTTTAATTTTCTCATTTCATATCACGTAGCTTCAATCCTATCTCGTTGACTATGCGGGGTCGTTTTGTTCAAGATGAATACAAAAAAATTTCTGAAATAATCGAAACAAAACCAATTCTACTTGCAACAAAGCTCAAAGTTCATTCTTACAATGGTAATTCTAATAATTCAAGTTCTTAATTCTTATTTTAAATCTTACATTTTTTAATTAACAATTATTTATATTAATGAAACAGGACTATCTCTTTCATCTCGACCAGCAAGTGCATTTATAATCAATCCTCTTATCTCTGACGCAAAACCACTGCAAAGATGGTAATTCATATTAATTACACTATTTTTTATTAACACATCTATTAAAAATGTTCCAATTATAATTTATTTTTTTCTTTTTTTAAGGATTGCAATCAATGATTCAAGACTTGAAGTCATAATTGCAAAATCGTTAAAATACCCATCTACATTTTTATCATCAGTTGGTATTTGACAAATAACAAAAAATTGTGATGTTGCTGCATTACTAAAAAGTTTGCAACCAATGGAGGTAAATTATTTTTCTTAACATCATATTTATATTTATATTCCTTCTCATTAAACAAAATATTGTTCTTAATATAATATAGAAAGCAAAATTCTGGATCAAGGCAAAGATAAATATAATAAATTTGCACCAAATCTTCTTCTATATGTCATGCATCTATTGTAACAAAGGAACTGGGCATGACCATAATGAAAGCTTTCTCTGTTATCACTGCAAACATCAAAGTGTTGCTGAACCACGGTACACATTTTTTTAACTTCAATAATTAATAATTCATTTTAAAATTATTCACATATTAATTTTACCAATACTAACAAAAAATAATACTTTTATTATTTACAATTGTCGAGCATATATTGAAGTTGATGACGGGATAGAAAAATTAGCAGCTGTTATGTTTGGTGAACTTGCAGAAAAAGCATTGAGTCATTCAGCCATTAATTTCATGAATCATACTGGAGATGTAACTTTATTCTTTTTAACAAAATTTTTAAATAAAATTATATATAAATTATTTTTACATTTATTAATTATCTAATCTCACTAAATATTTACTACATAGGAATATTTACCATTTATAAAAAAAAATGGCATTAGAAACTTCAGAAAATCAATGGATGATTCAACTTGCTGTAGACTCAGAAATATTCAACCAACAGAGACACAAAAACTTCAATGTTATCTCCATCGATCCTATCCAATATGGACCTGAGCTTGAATGACACCTAGACAAAAAAACAAATCCATAACTCATTTTGTTGTTTATATTTGTGTACTGTAATATTTTTACTGACAAATTTTTGTAACTTAACTAAACAAGTTAACAGTACAACGAAATAAACGTGCATCGCACGTTAGTCCTCATCTAGTACTTGTTATAATTCTCACACACCATACTATTAGAGGATTGAGTAGTTAATTCCTGAGCATTAAGATGAGTATTTATGCTAAACAACATAAATGTCTTCTATTTATTAAGTACTTGCCCAGAGGTACATTCATATTTCCATAAAATGTGTTCTATCCTCGTCCATTGTTCTCGTTTTGCTCTACAAAATATCACACAATCATCCGCAAAAAAAATATGATTAATCCTCATACCACCACCTGAAGCTGCAATCCCTTTTATAACTCCATTAAGTTCAACTTGTTGAAACAAAGCACTCAACTCCTCGGCACAAATGAGGAACAAATCTGGTAATAGAGGATCACCTTGTCGTAACTCTCTTAAAGGTATGATAGTCTTTCCTGACATTCCATTTACCTTGACTGAATGACTGACAGTTTTAACACAAGTCATGATTAAATTGGTTCATCTTGCTCCAAACCCCAACTTCAGTAGCATAGCTTTTAGATACTCTCACTTCACTCTATTATATGCTTTTGATATGTTAAGCTTAATTGTCATACTTCTCACTCTCCCTTTTTGTCTTGACTCCATGGTATAAAGGAGCTCATATGCAATCATGATATTGTCAGTTATCAACCTATTGAGAATAAAAGCACTTTAGTTCCAAGATATGATCTTGGACATTATCTCGTTTATTCTATTAGCTAAAACTTTAGATATTAACTTATATAAAACATTATATAAGTTAATTGGTCTAAACTCATGCATAGAAGTAGGAGAATGTACATTGGCACAAAGCAATACGAAATCATATAATTGAATATTTTTTAATCATGACGATTTCATTATAAAATTTGAAAAAAAAAAACTAACAATAATAATTCAGGAAGTTTTTTATAACCTAGCGAAAGCTCATTGATTTTGTAGTTAACTCTTGTTCTTATATGAAATAATGAATTATGCAAATTTCTCATTTCGATGTAATACGATATTATCCAAACCAAACCTTTTTTTATAATAATATTAGTATGTCTCCTTATTTTGACAATTCATATATTTAATTTTTTTTATTATTTACTGATTAAGAAAGTGACTATTAATATATTAATTTTATTTTTTTTAAATATTTAAACATGTTTAAAAAATATTTTTTTAAAGAAAAAAGTGTAATTTGCTCTGAGAATATACCGAGTAGGCAAATTGAAGGGGTATGATAGAACTACCCTTTTTTCTATGTAGTATATACACGCTATCTATGGCAATTAATCTTCAGCACATCGTATGAATGATTTCACCTCAGTCTTTGTCATTGTAGACGGAAGATATACTGATTAGACTACAAGTCAACCGATATGTATTGTGATGATTGATATTAATTCAAAATGCATGAAACTTATTTTGAGCAAAAATATTATAAAGAATTTGGATACCGTAATCTTCTAAAAAATATATATATAACTTTATTTCATATATATATGTTCATTTTTTGAAATAGAAATATGCAACAATAATAATTTCATTTATTCCTTTGTTTTTTAGATATTCCATTAAGTTCATAAACTTTTTAAACTCTATTAGAATCTGCCACTTACTGGCTATAATCTCAGGAATAATAAAAATAATAAATTATATATTAGTGTGTGATGTAAGGATGATAAGTAATATTTTTATTTTTAAAAAAATATGAGTTACTTCGTTTGTTTACACGGATGAGATAAAATTTGAATTAAATATTGTTAGAATATAATTTTTTAATATAATTTTTATTTTAAATTTTGAAAAAGTTAAATTATTTATTATATTTTATGTGAAAATTTGAAAAAATTATAATAATTAAATAAGATGATATGAGATCTCATGGTTTGTGAAAACCAACAACAATGGGCAAGTTTTGAGAGTAAGATGAGAATTTTTTATTTTAAATTAAAGTTTAAAATATTATTTTTTAAGTATTATTATTATTTTAAGATTTGAAAAAGTTAGGTGTGGCAAAATGTTATACGACCCGTTAACTCAACACGAACACGACACAATAATAACGGGTTAGGGTTTAGTTTTAACGAGTTTGAGTCAAAACGGATTGATCCATTAAAACACGATTACTTAACGGGTCAACCCGTTTTGACCCATTATAACCCGTTATGACACGTTAAGAAAGTTAAAGTTACAATTATACCTAAAAGTAAAATTGTTAAAATTTTAATTTATATATTTTTATTATTTAGATTGTAATTTTAGACTTGTAGTTAGTTTTATTTTTATAGATATTGTGATTTTAATATTTATATAAAATTATTCTAAACTTAATCAAGTCAAATGAGTTAATTTTCGGCCTGTTCAACCCATTTATATAAATAGTTTTAAACGGGTCGTACTGTGTTGTATTAACTTACTTTATAATATTTACTAATGGGTCAAAATGGGTTGACACGACAAGACACATTATATTAATAGATCATGTTAGGGTTTGAAATTTTGATACGATAAATTTAACGGATCGGATTAAGGTTGACCTATATAGTATAATATATATATTTTGACACAACACGAACACGACCTGTTAATACGATTTAAAATTCTTAAAAAATGTTAAATTAATATTTAAAAAATTTAAACTATTTATTATATTTTATATAAAATTTTGAAAAAATTATAATAACGACTTAAGATTGAGAATTTTATGTATTATTCCTTACCTCAAGCCTGTCCTAAGAATGTAAACTCTTGCAGCGTTGCTCCAAACAGGGAATGTTTTCAATTCGGGTCAGGTGTACAATCGTTTCCAGGAAGTGTATACACTTCAACCGTTTACAAACACTCGTTTTTTCTTTTTGTTCCCCGAGAGCAACCCACGATTAGGTTTGTTTTCATTTTTCTTTTTGTCCAAAGTCCAAACCCTCCTAACATCCCCCGTTCTGTAACTCTCATCCATCGTCACTGAAGAGCCACCAAGTGTTACAAAAGCCGAAGAGAGAGTATCATTTATTCCTTGATCTCGAACCCTGACACCGACCTCTAATGGCGTCCAAGTTTGGCTTGGCAGGTGGAATACCGGAGCGACGGGTCCGGCCCATTTGGGACGCTATCGATTCGCGGCAGTTCAAGAACGCTCTCAAGCACTCCGCCTCGCTTCTTGCCAAATACCCCAACTCACCCTACGCTCTTGTAAGATCATTTTCACAGCTATCATTATCTTTTTTCCTTGTACTACCATTGTTGTATAATCTTTCAGAATTTGCTTGCATTTTCCTTTCTTGAGCATTTCTCTCAAGAACCAAAGAGAGCGTCTTGAAGTGTAAAAGCTACTGTATAATATGGATAAATGCACATATATCTATTTATGTATGTTTACGCTTGTTTCAATGTTGCAACTTATACTTGAAGGGTTGGATTGATTAGTAATGTGCATTTTTTTGAGTTAATTGTGCTTTCAATGGCTTGTTGTTTGAATTCATTCCTTTTTGCTTTTCGTTTGGGAGTATTAATGCTTGAATTTATCTCATTTCATTATTTTCCATCCTGAGACGACGACAGAAAAATTTTCTCCTTTTTTTTTTTTTTTTTTTTAATGGGGAGGGGGAGCTTTATTTTATTTTCTTGGGGTTGAAGGTAATATTTGGAGGAAGATGGGTGAAAAATACCAAAAATCCCATATTTTTCATGTTCTTAAGACTTCTGGGAGACCCTAGCCCCCTCCCCGTGGTGCCGTCCCTGATTCCATTTATACCCTTATTAGACACTGCCTTTTTTATTTTTTTTATTTTTTTATAAATGGCATCCTTATTCGACATCAAATAGTTGGAAATATTTTTAGCAAACGATGGTCGCATGGGCTGAGGTGATAACATAGTAAAAACTATCTATATTCCCCAGTGTGTTCGAATAGAAAGACCAATGAATATAAGGTGCATAGAGCTAAATTTATAGTATGCTGTTAGTCTATATATCTTTTGAAGCTGTTTTGATTCATATTATCTTCATAGAAAATAACAATGTTTGAAGGTGGTTTGTAGCAATCTTATTTTCTTTGGCATGTTCTACAGGCACTTAAAGCTCTCATTTTGGAGAGGATGGGGAAACCTGAGGAAGCACTATCTGTTTGCTTAAGTGCCAAAGAGCTGTTGTATAAGAACGACACCTTTTTGATGGATGATCTCACTCTAAGCACACTGCAGATTGTTTTCCAACGACTTGATCACTGTCAGTGTTTCTTTTGATGCTTTGAAGTAACCTGTTTATATGTATTTCACTGTCAAACATGTCTCATAATTCCTGTATAATCAGTGGACTTGGCTAGAAGCTGTTATGAATATGCTTGTGGGAAATCCCCAAACAATTTGGAACTAATGATGGGGCTTTTCAACTGCTATGTCCGTGAATACTCATTCGTGAAGCAGCAACAGGTTGGTTTTTTTGTAATGTTTACATTATATTTACATATACATTGTTATACTGGTCCATTTGGTTTGTTTGTGGGACAATTAGATAACTTTGTCTTCTGGCAGACAGCTATCAAAATGTATAAGCTTGTTGGTGAAGAAAGATTTTTGCTCTGGGCTGTTTGTAGCATTCAATTACAGGTTCTACCAGTTTTCTCGTTTGTTTATTGTCAATTGATGGGTACATTTCCATGTTATGCTAGCAATCATGTCAAAAATTGGTCATTGATACTTGTACCATATAATATCCACCCCTCCCCATTGCCCAAAAAAAAAAAAAAAACAAACAAATAAATAAAAATCTGGCAAGAGCAGAATTAATCTACTAGGTTTTATATTAATTGTATGTTGCGTTTCTAAATGAGTAATTTTTTTCTATTTATTGATCCATGGGGTCTGAACATCTGGTAGGTGTTTTGTGGTAATGGTGGAGAGAAGTTATTACTCTTAGCTGAAGGTTTACTCAAGAAGCATGTTGCCTCCCATAGCTTGCATGAACCTGAAGGTGCGCTTAAAATTTTTCCTGTCATATCTATCTTGGGCAACAATCGATAGGCCTCTTGTGATGAGAATGGTTGGTATCCTTACCAAATGTTTGGAATTTATTGCAGCTCTTATTGTCTACATTTCTGTACTTGAGCAGCAAGCTAAGTATGGTGATGCTTTAGAAATTCTCTCTGGGAAATTAGGATCACTTTTTGTGATTGATGTTGATAGGCTGCGCATACAGGTACTTTCTTAAGCTTTTTTTTAATGGTTAATAAGAGTTTTATTACCATAAATAGGCATAGGCCAAGTACACAGGAAGTATACAAGAGAAAATTCCTACATACAGCATCTAAGGAGAAAGGAAAAAACTAGAAAAACTCGAACAATTTATCACTTTCTTAAGCTTTAACTTCTTAGTATTAACATTCATTGATAATATCATGTCTATCTAATGCCGTTCTCTTTTACCTATCAAAAAAATAATATCATGTCTATCTATACATTTTTTTATATAAGTAGTCTATCTTTACATTAAATGCTTATGTGTATGTACTTGTGTTTTTTCTTCCATGATTGTGTTTTCCTTCTTTTGGGGATAAGGGTGTGTAACACCCCAAGGGATGCCTAAGCCACATATAGGCTTATACTCCAAAAAGACTAATCAATGATGCAATTGGAGCCCCGTTGAAACATTATAAAGAGCAAGAACTTTTCTTTCCCAAGCAATGTGGGATCCCATATACCACTTACCCTTATCACTTATTAGAATAAGCTATCACAATCTCCTCCCCTTATATTCCCAACATGGGCCAGTTTGTTCTAGGTGGCACAGTTCGAGTTCCACATTTCTGGTTCAAATAGGCTCTAATACCATTTTTAACAACTTACTAACACCCCATGGGAGGCCTAAACCGCATATGGGCCTATAGTCCAAAAGGACTAGTCGATACAATTGGAGCCCCATTAGAACATTACAAAGAGTAAGAACTTCTTATTCCCAAGTAATGTGAGATCTCATTTACCACATATCCTTATTACTTATCATAATGAGGTATCATAGGGTAAGAAACAGAACTTTATTGAGAAAATAGGTAAACTAAATTTGAACTTGTATGGGCACGGGGTGTCTTTAAGGACGGCTACATGAGAAGAAAATTAGGAAACCGAAAAATATGTTAAAAGAACCATTAAATACAAAGTCTATAAGGGAATATGCACCCTTCTAGATGCCCAATGATTTTAGGAAGATAATGTGAGATGCCATCCTTATGAATGAACTCCATTGATCTGCTTAACACCCAAATTTGTTCTCTTCATGGTCTTGACAATAAAGGGGGACTTTTTTTCTTTGCATTGTTACTTAAGAATAGGACACATGCTAATGAATTGATGTTTTTTCCAACCGAAATGAATATTTTTTATTCTTTTATGGAGTTTTTTTTTTTTTTTTTTGGTAATGGAATTTGCTTGGAGCCATGACAAAATAGAAGATAAATTTTAACAATTATGGATAAATTTATTCATTAGTTACATTTTCTCCCAGTGAACTATTGTCTCAAATATTGATAAAAAAACCTATCATCTCAGATAAATGAGGTCAAGCTTCCAACATCCTAAATAAAAAGATGTTCGGTGTTTCACATAATGCAAGTAGTCATAGTTTTGCACGGACTACTTCCTGTGAATTGACTACTTCAAATAAAATAAAAAAGATGAATGGACTACTTCCATTTTTTCTAGTTTTATTTCATCATGCTGCCACCCTTTCGTGAATCGAATTAGATGAAACGAGTTGAGTGGAATTCATTGGTTTAGTGGCACTTCTTCACCATGCAAAATTTCAAATATGTTAATGTGATTTTGGGTTTATGTGGATTTTTTAAATTTGTGTAGTTCTTTTTTGCTTTCCTTAATCAACTAGTGCAATTTCACTCTAAGTTGACAGGGGAGGCTTCTTGCTCGGGCAGGTGACTACTCTGATGCTGCCAATATATTTCAGAAAATCCTAGAATTGAGGTATGCTTGTGTAAAGGGTCTTAGCCTAATTTTTTTTTTTAATAAAAAAAAAAAGCAACGAAGTTTGTGATTTAGTGGCATAATCAATGTTTGGGAAAGCTAGAAATAAAATATCAGAAAGAGCCCCTTGCATGGCTTGCTGGGATTTTCTTTATGATATGATAGTGCGAAAGATAATTAGGAATTATGTATTTTTAGCGCATAATTTGCTAAATAAGTATTTGAGAATTTGTTTTGGTTCTCCTTGTGTATGCCCTTTTTATTATTTTATGTTGTAGTCTTTTAATAAGACTTTGATCAGGACTGTCTATGGCTGTTTTGTGGAATAAACACGAGGGATTTACGAATTATGACTGCTCTTTAGTCTAATCTACAAGCTCACGTTCTGCTGCTGAGTTGTGGCCTATCACATAGTCTGCAACAATTCTGTCGATGATGGGGTTCTTTCTTTCTCCCCAACCTTGTATAGATTGATTGACTGGATCTCAATGCATTCTTTCTGTGCTTGAGGTTTCTCTTTTTTATTTTAAAATATTCTTAGAAAGAAATTGAGTTCTTTTTTTTTTTAAGTTATTGAAATATTAAAAATGCTAAAGGCATAGTCCAAGTGCACAAGAAGCTTAGCCCATTAAAAACTGTAGAAGCTACCCAAAGGAATTTTTTTCTTTCTTGAGTATGATAAAATTAACTAAAAATAACAGTATTTTTTTTTTATAAGTAAAAACGATAGTATTAACTTATTAAAAAAAGAAGAAGTAAAAACGATAGTATTAACTTATAAAAAAGAAGAAGTAAAAACGATAGTATTAATAATAATAGGTATAGCCCAAGTACACAAGATGATATACAAGAGATAAGACCTATCTAGGTCGCTATAGAAGTCGCAAGGAAATCATATACATTTAAGCCATTAAAATCTATAGCTAAAGTCCACATGAATAAAGTGCTGAAAAATAAAGAACGAGGCTCCTTTGGTGTCCACTCCTTATCTTCGAATGTTCGCTCATTATGCTCTTGCCAAATACATCACATAATGTAGATAGAGACCATCTTCCACAGCTTTGATTTGTGAATCGCCACTCGACATCACCCAACTGGCCAATAATTCAACCACTGAATCTGGCATCATCTAGTTTAACCCTACTCGACTGAATACTGTGCACCACAAGGCTTTAGCTGTCTCACAATGTAGTAAGAGATGATTCACTGACTCACCAGCTTTCTTACACATACAACACCAATCAGTAATGATTACCTGATGTTTTCGTAGATTATTGATAGTCAAAATCTTACCCAGGGCTATTGTCCAAATGAAGAAAAGTGTTTTGGGAGGCACCATATTCCTCCACAAGCTTCTTCATGGGAAAGGAGAGTTTGGAATAATTGTAAGGGACTTATAAAAAGAGCGAACCGAGAAAGTACCCTTACTCGCAGGTTTCCACCACAACTTATTTTCATGCAATCCATTTAGCTTCGTAGAGTACACTAGGCTGAAAAAAGCCTCGAAGCTGTTTACTTCCCAATCATGTGCTGCTATACAAAAAGTGACATTCCAATGGACTTGGTACCCTAAACGAACCAAGAGGTCTGCCATCGAAGCTTCTTGATCACAAGCCACTCAGAAAACAAATGGAAAAGAATCTTTCAGTGCCTCCTCCCCACACCAGATGTCCCTCCAAAATGTGCCTCCTCCCCACACCAGATGTGTCCTCCCCACCATGGCAAACTCCCCCCGCCCCCCCCCCCCCCCTTTCTTCTTATATGCTTCCAAATCCCCACACCATAAGACCCATTCCCCTCTCTAGTACACCAGCTCCCCCATAAGTTGCCATGTTTACTATTAACTACTAATTTCCATAATGCTTCTGGTTCCATATTGTATCTCCACAGCCATTTCCCGAGAAGTGCCCGATTAAAAGTTCTCAAGCTCTTTATCCCCAACCCCCCAGAAGAAATTGTCTGCATACCTTATCCCAATTGATTAGGTGAAACTTGAATTCATCCCCCATCCCACTCCATAGGAAATCATGGTACAATTTTTCAATTTGTGTCGCCATAGAAGCTGGAATAGGGAATAAAGACAGAAAATAAGTAGGTAAGCTAGAGAGAATACTCTTGATCATGGTCACATGGCCTCATTTCGACAAGTACAATCTCTTCCACCTAATCAATCTTCGCTCTATTTTCTCGATAACTGTATCCCAAATAGATATGGCTCGTGATGCAGCCCCCAACGGCAATCCCAGATAGGTCATAGGGAGAGCAGCGACCTTACACCTCAGTGTGCTAGCCAACTATCTAGTACTACAGACATTCCCAACTGGTACTAACTCTGATTTATCAAAGTTCACTCTCAAACTTGACGCTGCTTTGAAGCATAACAGAAGCGCTTTTAGTGTCCTAAGTTGTTCTTGCTCGGCCTCACAGAAAATTAGTGTGTCATATGTAAAAAGTAAGTGAGATATCGAGATAAGGTCCCTATTTAGATCACCCACTGAAAATCCAGCCATAAGACCGTTGGTAACTAAAGCCGTTAACATCCTACTTGGGGCCTCCATGATGATGACAAAGAGAAGTGGGGACAAAGGATCTCCCTGTCTTAACCCTTGAGAGCTGTTGAAAAAACCTTTTGGGCTGGCATTAATCAGAACTGAAAATCTTGCCGTTGAAATGCACCATCTGATCTACCTACACCATTTTCCCCCAAAGCCACACCTCATCAGTAGATAAATGAGGAAGTCCCAATTTACGTGGTCACATGCCTTTTCCATGTCTAGCTTACAAATAATCCCTGCAATACCAGACTTTAGTCTACCATCCAGGCATTCATTGGATATTAAGACCAAATTCAGAATTTGACGACCCCTCATAAAGGCATTTTGTGGTTTTGAAATTATCTTGCCTATGGCCTCCCCTAACCTGTTTTCTAGCACCTTTGAGATAATTTTATATACCTCGTTAATGAGGCTAACGGGCATAAAATCCTTCACTTCCAATGCCTCGGTCTTCTTCGGAATTAAGGCAATAAAATTCGTATTAAGACTTTTCTTAAATTTCCCAAACAAGAATAATTCCTAAAAGACATTCAATATATCCTCTTTTACCACCTCCCAACATGTTTGAAAGAACCCCATCGAAAAACAGTCTAGTCCTGGTGCTTTATCTTTCCCCATTCGTCTGACCACTTCATATACCTCCTCTTCCTCGAAAGCTCTTTCCAACCATGACGTGGTCTGTGGCTCAATCGAATCAAATTCAAGTGCATCCAATTTTGGCCTCCATCCCTCTCTTTCTATAAATAGTTGCTCAAAAAAATTCATCACGGTTTCTCGGATCACAGGAGCCTCCGTGCATTCTCTACCATTGATTTTCAGCATCTCAACGATATTATTCCTCCTATAAGAATTTGCCACTCTATGAAAGAATTTTGTGCTCCGGTTCCCTTCTTTCAGCCACAGTGTTCTTGACTTCTGCCGCCAAGAGATCTCTTCAAGTGATAATACCCTTTCCAGCTCTGAGGTCAACTCTGCCTTTCTTGATACTTCCTTTGCGGTGAGAATTCTATCTTCATTGATCCTTTCTAGATCCTGTAACTCCTCCATCATGTTTTTCTTTTGCTCTCCTAAGTCTCCAAAAGTTTGGGAATTCCAAAGCTTTAAATCCTCCTTTAAAGCCTTTAGTTTTCCTGCAAGTATATGAGAGTGAGTCCCATAAAACTGGTAAGAAGACCACCAATGCCTTACCTTGTCCACAAAACCCTCGCTTTTAAGCCACATGTTTTCAAACTTGAAATAACGATGACCACTTTGAATGCCTCCTCCGTCCAGTAAAATTGGAAAGTGATCTAAGCATAGGCGTGATAGTCTCCTCTGACATACCTCCGGATAATGACATTACCACTTCGGCGATATTAAGAATCTATCCAGTCGTGACCACGTCTGGCTATTAGACCAAGTAAAAGGACCACCAATGAGTGGGATATCCACCATGCTCAAGTAAAAAATGCAGGTGAAGAATTCTGTCATGGCTGGGTGTAGATGACTGTCACCAGATCTTTCACTGGGGAACCTTGTGATGTTAAAATCACCTCCTATGTACCAAGGAAGGTCCCACCAGCTGTGTACACTAGCAAGTTCTTCTCATAGATGATGTCTGATGTTGTCAACATTCAGTCCATAAATGCCTGCAAAAGCCCACAAAAAGTTATTCTCCACCATCTTAAAAGAGCAGGCCACAATGTAATCTCTTATAAACTCCTCCATCTTCACCACCACCCTTTTGTCCCACATCATAAGAATACCACCCGAAGCCCCATTCGAAGCCAGATAGACTCAATCTACATATGAGCAATGCCACACACTTCTCACTATTTGTCTGGTTACCAGTTTCAATTTGGTTTCTTGTAGACAAACAATATCCGCCCTCCAATCTTGAAGCAAGTTTTTTATGCGAGAGCGCTTATTAATCTGATTGAGCCCCGAACATTCCAAGACACGATTTTTTGCTTCATAAAGAAACAAACTTACCCTTCCCTTTGGACCTATCACGGCTTGAACTACCCTCATTCAAGGAACAGTCAAGTCTCTTAAGCTCCCTTTGTTTCTTAGATCCTTTTTTTTTAGAATGCGAATGACCCACCTCAATGGCCGTGAGAAGAGCCAATAACTGTTCTTCATAACCAACACAATTCATGCCCACGATATGTTGGATATCCTTTACCTTTTTGAACACCCAATCCAACATCTCACATTCATTTGGTAACAAACAGTTTAAAGGAAACGGGTTCCTGTCACCATGCCCCTCAAACTGGTTATGGCCTTCCCATTCCACAACTGTATCCACTGTCTCCACACCATCCGAGAGGTGAGTAGCCTCTTGAGAGTCAGGAACCACAAGTATCTCATTGCTAAATGTACCAGGTACCTCCATTTGGGCAGTCGATGGGTTCTGTGCGCACACATTAGGTGAGGATGCCCTCAGGGACCGGTTCTCTTCATTTTCCTCCACGACCTCATGTTTCCTCTCAGTCCCTTATTTGGAAAATAATTCCAAATGCTCGCACTCTGTACCATGGACCTCCATTTGGGAAGATAACATCGCCATGCTTAATATCGGTAGGTTCTGTGCACAAATATCAGGGAAGAGTGCCATCGGGGGCTGAATCTCGTCATTTTCCTTAACACACGAAAATGACAGTATTGAAGGAGCGGATGGGGAATCCCAACAAATATATAAAAAAGAAGAAGTTAAGAGTGCAAAAAATAATAAAAAATGAGTAATTAAACCAAAAGGTTAGGTCACATATTTCTTGTATTTGTGGTCAAAGAAAGGCTGCCTTGATGGCAGTTGAATATGCTGGAGGGAAACCCAACAGCACCGAGATGTACACTGCAACTATCTGTATTGAGGTGGTCAATAAAGGTCTATTCTCTTGCGCGGAAAAAAGCATCCAGTCTCGTTTAAAAGCATGGAACAAGTGTGATCTAGAGCCATGGAGAGTCGGAGATGCAAATGGGCTGCTGGAGGTGGTAGCGTGTGGCGGCCACTTTCTGCGGGGATGTTGGCCTTGGCTGTGTGGTAAACTGGATCCGAGGGCTGCGAGTGTAATGGGGTGGTGCGTGTGAGGTGGTTGTGGACTTAAAGTGAGCCTCCTACAACCAAGGACGAGAGAGAGTAGTCCCAGAGGAGACTAGCTCCCAGAGGAGACTAGCTCTTCAAATCCCATTGAAAGAGCCCGCACACATGGCTGGAGAGTTGGTTGATAGTTGTTTCAGGTAGGTTGTTGGACAGAAAATCCAACGGTAGAGCATGTGCGGGTTGAGGGTTAACAGATTGATGTAGATCTAGACTTTTTCGTGGTAGATCCTAAGGGCTTTGCTGTGGGTGGTTCCCCCATCATAATAAAAAATAAATAAAAAAAGGCTTTCTTATGGCGCAAGAGAGAAAATGGGAAAAATGGGAGGGAAACTAACAGTGGAGAGAAGGGAAATGGGGGGAGATTTTTTTTATATAAGTAAAAAATTTAATTAATTACGTAATTAGGCATAGCCCAAGTACACAGGAAGTATACAAGAGGTGAACCTAATTACAACCTAAGTGTTGTGAAAATCAGCATAAAAGTCATTAAGGCTAGTCCCATTCAATACAATGGCTAAAGCCCAAAGTAACAATGTATGGTAGAAAAAGTCCCTAAACCCTTCCATCGACCGTTCCTGTTGTCAAAGCAGCGACCATTCCTTTTGTTCCAAGTACACCGCATTAAACATTTTGATAGGACTGCATTAAACATAGAGGCACCATCTTCCAAACAACCGCTATTTGACGATTACCCTTAATTCCTCTCCAGCATAACAATAAATCAGCCACCTTCTAGCCTAGAGAAGATATTGTCCCATAAGGCCTTGACCGCTTCACAGTGTAAAAGAAGACGATCTGTTGTTTCTTCATTGCTTTTACACATAAAGCACAAATATATTATTAGGAATCCTCACTTTCTTAGCTTATCAATAGTCAATATTTTCCCATGAGAGGCCAGCCAGCTAAAAAAAGCAACCTTAAGTGGAACACAACTCCTCCAAATACCCTTCCAAGGGAAAGCAATAGAAGAATGCGGCGACAAAACCTTGTAGAAGGATCTGACCGAGAAATTATTCCCGGTATGCTTCCAACGCAACCTGTCCTCCCCTTCAGCTTTTAGGTTCAGCCTGTAAAGTGCCCTGTAAAGTTCTGTAATGTCACCCACCTCCCAATCGTGGACAGCTCCACTAAACCTCACCGGCCATTGGAAGGAGCCAGCAGAAGTGACCATGTTATCAGCCACTGAAGCATCCTTGTTCAACGCAATCCTATAGAGTGAAGGGAAATCGTTTTTCAAGGCTATATCACCACACCATATGTCAGACCAGAATCTGGTTCAAGTTCCCCTTCCCACCTCAGTTCGAAAATTGTTGGAGAGATCTACCCTTCATTTCCTGATACATTTACAAACTCGCACCCCATATGTTCCTCTAACTTCATTAGAGCACCATCATTCCCAAATACTCCCATATTTTACTTCAATGATCCAAAGAGTGTCCCCTTCCCAATGGTACTACCATAGCCATTTCCCTAATAGTGCAAAATTGAAGATTCTCAACTTTCTAATCCCCAAGCCGCCACAAGGTAGAGGGGTGCAGATTTTCTCCCACTTGATTAAGTGGAAACTTTTCTCATCTTTTAGGCCTCCCCACAAGAAATCACAAAAGTCTTCTCCAATCTATTAGCCACCCCTGCAGGCAAGGGAAATAAACATAGGAAATAGGTTGGGAGATTGGATAGCATGCTCTTAATTAGGGTGATTCTACCACCTTGGGACAAATAAATCCGTTTCCAACCAGCCAATTTACATTCAATCTTTTCGACAATCCCATCCCACATTGCCTTGGATTTATGAGGAGCCCCCAAAGGAAGACGGAGATACTTCATAGGCAAGGGTGATACTGTGCAGCCCAAGATGGCAGCCAATTCACCTAAGTTATGAACCAAGCCAACAGGAACCATTTCAGATTTAGATAAATTCACCTTTAGGCCGGAGAACACTTCTAGGCAAAGCAATAGTGCCCTCAAGGAGCGAATCTGGTCGGGATCAGGCTCACAAAGAATCAAGGTGTCGTCAGCAAAAAGGAGGTGAGATACTTGTAAACAACCATTTGAGGAGCTGCCCACTGAGAAACCCAAGATTATATTCCTATCCGCCACCGCATTCAGCATTCTGCTCATCACATCCATTACTAAACAAACAGGAAAGGGGACAAAGGGTCCCTTTGTTGCAAACCCCGAGAGCTGTTGAAAAAGCCTACGGGTGCCGTTTACCAAGACCAAGAATCTGACGGTCATGATGCAATATTTTATCCATTCACACCATCTCTCCTCGAATCTATGTCTGCCAAGGAGAGATATATTTTAAAGCTTAGAGAAGAAAGATTAGGGAGGGATGGAGGGAAGGGAGTGGTAAATTTTCCCCCTCCATGTCCTCTGGCGTGAATGATAGGGATGGTTTTGTTTTCCCCTATAGGTTCAGAGCAGCTAGTGGGTTGCTACCTGAAGGAACTAAGTATAGAAGAAGAGCACCTAATTAGAAATAGAAAAAGTTAACAAGAAAATGAAGCTTGGCCCATTTTAATCCACAGAAGCTTCCTAAAGGAATGGAATGATTGAAATTTTGAGGATCAAAAGTGAGCGATGGACGTTGGAGGATGGTGAGGCTTAATGTGGTTCATTTGGCAGTAATGCAATGCTAAAATATTAAAGATGGTAAGAGGATGGCGTTTGAGTTCAAAGCCATTACCCTAAAAAACCTTTCATAGTTGGATGGTTGCCAACAATAACTATCATTTACTAGTTTTTTAGATTTTACAGACTCTTGTTCTTTTTCCTCTACTAGTTGGTTGGGTATGGCCTCTTGCATACTTCCTGTCTCTTGTGTACTTCTTTTGTACATAGTTGCACTCTGCATTATCAATGAGATTGACTTATCAGAAGGAAAAAAAAAAGTTTGTGGTGTTCAGTCATCCTACCATTAACAATGGTCTTAGTCAATTTGTTCCTTTTTCTGTTTCATTGAGACCTCTAGCATATGTTGTGTTCAACGTTTTTTTTTTTTTTTTTTGTTTACAATAACTTTCTCCTGTCTATATCCAGGAATATAGATTGCAATTTTGACATGCTGTTACCTATCAAAAAATAATAATAATAATTTTGACATGCTGTTTGTGTGACATTGTACTTTTTGCCCTTTCATTTCTTCAACCGTTGATATTGTTTCTTCCTCTTGCAGCCCTGATGATTGGGAGTGTTTCCTACATTATTTAGGCTGTTTGCTGGAGGATGATACCAACTGGTGTAATGGGGTCCCCAATGATCCAATTCTTCCATCAAAACACATGGATTGCAAGCTTTCACACTTAAAAGAAGAAGTGGTGTGTTTACACTAGAATTCTGTGCTTTTTCTCTATATGTTTGGTCATTTTTTCATATTTCAAGTAGCACTTTGCTTTGACCTGTTGTGCAGAATTTGATTTCCCCAAATTGGTTATGCAGTTTGATTCTCGTATGTCAGATGCATCAGAATTTGTACAAAAGTTACAGGCAGGCACCAGTGACAATACTTTAAGGTGTCCGTACTTGGCAAACCTTGAAGTTGAAAGGAGGAAGCACCTATATGGAAAGGGGGATGATGACAAGCTAATGGATGCTTTGATGCAATATTTTTTCAGGTACATTACAACCTGTCTATTCTCTGCAAACTTATGTTTATTGTTTTATATAATTTTCTTTATTATTTAGCTTGAACTTATAAGGCCTTATAAGTTTATAAAGCCATGAGTTGGGTTATACTATCTTGTGGTCTGTTTATGTGACATTTCTAGCTGGTTATGGGTTGCTTTCCTCTTTGCCATGATTATAAGTTTTCTTGTACGATGTAAGGGTCAATCTTTTAATTCACCTATCTACCTTGCTGTGTTGCTAGGATGAAGTTGATGTGTTTTAGTGGATTAATTTGATGTGACGATGTTGTAAAGTCTAGGAATCTTTGGTTAATTTGTTTCAAGCTACAAGCTTGTGTTACATTTTTATGAACCTTTTTTTGACAAGCAATATTCACGATGATGCAGTTCTGATTCTATCTTTGGAGTGTTTTTGCTTGTCAAACACAGGTTTGGTCACTTGGCCTGCTTCACTTCTGATGTAGAGGTGTTTCTTGAAGTCTTGACTACTGATAAGAAAACAGAGTTTTTGGAGAAGCTAAAGAAAGGCTCCGAGTCCCTTTCAACAGTGCCAACTAAAGTGCTTGGGCAGTCGATTACTATCTTAAAGGTTCAAGAAGTAGTTGGCAAGATGTACAAGCTCTCGAAGAGTGGTAGGTCTCTTGCCTTTCATTCTTAAACCTCTGAAATTTCATTTCCTTGGAAAATACCCTTGAACACTTAAGTTTTTATTTCTCTGATTTTTTTAAAGTTTTGGGGGAAAGGGGGGCTAGTGCCAGCTAAGATTTTACTTTGATAGGACCGCATATTTTTTTGGCTCCAACATTGTTAAACCATGTTGCTGGTGTGGATTGTGATATATTATCGTTATTTTATCAGTATCCTTGTTCTGACTTTTAATTCTTTTGTTCATATATCACTCCCGCTAGGAGGTTCTCATGGCAGTGAAACACATTGTATGCCAGAAGCAATGAGTCACATATAAAATGTAAAGATTTTTCTCATTTTTGGTAAAAATAAAGGTCAATATTAATAAGTCAAATATAATATTTTGAATTAGCAACGAGTTACCTTCAATTTCTTTTATATGTATCTCATTGCCTCTTACTTATAAAAAAAATGTATCTCATTGCTTCTTCCTGTGTGCTTGGGCTATGCCCATTTACGTGTCTCAATAAAGTTTTTCTTACCTATCAAAAACAAAATATGTGTCACTCTGTAAGCTCTGCCATTCAGTTTTCAGCTAAACCTAGAACTCTTCCTCCCCAGAACTCGAGGGCTCTGCTGTTCAGATGGTGGAGTTGTACTGTAGAAACCTTCCACTTTCAAAGGACTTGGATCCACAAGAGAACATGCATGGGGAAGAGTTACTATCTATGGCATGCAATGTGTTGGTTCAGGTATCTCATGTTACATCTAGAAAGTTATTGCTGTGTTGTGTGTACAAACTTGTATTAGAGCTGTTTTATAAAATTTTATGTATATGTTGTATCATTTATATACACCTCTGTTATCATGCATTCATTTAGTATGTTTTACTTGAACTCTCTCGTCAGCCTATTATGATTCTCAATGTGCAAGTTCCATTTGTTTTCCTTCAATTTGGTTAATGCTCATCCTGACAGGTCTTTTTTGGTTTAGTTATTCTGGCGTACCAGGCATCTTGGCTATTTTATAGAGGCAATTATGATTTTGGAGTTTGGCTTGACCATCCGAAGGTCAGGAGCTGTTGTTTCTGATTAAATTGGTATAAATAAATGAGTCATTTATTCAAAGTCTATGTAGCATGGACATTAAACTACTATGATTTCTTTACCACGTATTTTTAAATAATAATAATAAGATAACACCATCTTTGTATATATATTTTTTGGTGTGCCATCACTTTCAGTCTGAAAGCTATTATTCACTAAATACCATGTTAGGGGGTTCTCTATGGCAAGATAACATTTGTATCTCTTCATACGTGGCAGATATGTATGGCAGTACAAGATCTTACTGTTGCACTTATATTCTCTCGTGGGTGCCCTTTCATCAGCGTATGAATGGTAAAGTTATTTAATTTGTTGTGACTTTACATGTTAATTGATGGAAGACATTATTTTCAACCAAATGATGCCACTCATGCTGATTTAGGGGCTATATGGTTGGACTTACTATTTTATGAGCATTAAACCACTCTTATGCCTTTTCCTCTTCTCTAAGACTAATGGCTGCTTTTCTCTTGTTTTAGTTATAAATCTCTGGATGCAAAGAATATCTTGATGGAAACTGTTTCACACCACATTTTACCCCAGATGTTGGTATCTCCCCTTTGGGTGGATTTAAATAATTTGCTAAAAGACTATCTCAAGTTTATGGATGACCACTTCAGAGAATCTGCTGATCTTACATTTCTTGCATATCGCCATAGAAATTACTCAAAAGTATGTGCATATTTCTTACTTTGCTTATTTTCATTTATTCTGATGTATGTGACAGCCTATGTGTTACATGGTTCCAAAATTTACTAGAAGCAATATGTTTTCATTTTATACCGTTTTCATTGCTTAACATGCTAGAGAAGGTTGGTTTGTCAATCTGCATGGTTTTCTTCTTTTCACTATTGCACTATTGCTCAACTTACAATGTTTGCAGGACTGTAACTCTCTCTCTCTCTCTCTCTCTCTCTCATGAGGAACTTATTCAAATTTGTGACACACATTAAGGGCTGGTTTGGTTACACAAAACCAAACTATCTCATCTCATATAATCGTTACAACTTTCCCAAATTCCCATATAAAATATAATAAATAATTCAACTTTTTCAAATCTCAAAACAAAACTAATATTAAAAAATTATATTATAACAATATTTTATTCAACTTTCAATAAAACATTTAGGAATTTTGTCTGAACTATGTAACCAAATGAGGCCGATCCATTATGCCTTGCTCTATACCTTCTTGTTGCTTTACCATGTCATCTCTATTTTGTTGGCACTGTGCATTTTATGGTTTTGACTTTATAAAATGGAAGTAGTTATACTCTAATGTATCATATTTCAGGTAATCGAATTTGTGCAGTTTAAAGAACAATTGCAACACTCTAATCAGTATTTAGTGGCAAGGGTTGAAGCACCCATCCTGCATTTAAAGCAGAATGCTGATAACATTGAAGAGGAAGAGGTAATTGTTAGTCTTTGCAACTTTTTTAACATTGAGAGAAGGAAGGGTGAATGTTTAATTTTACAACTTGAGTATGTTAAAAAATAAAAAAATTTACTTGAGCATGATTTTCTTATATCCATTGCTCCTACGTAGCTAGGGCAACTATAGATTTATTAAATTGTATCGGTCTTTGCCTATTTTTTGATTTATATATTTTATTTACTTAAAAAAAAAACTGCATATTCTCTGCTAATGCGACTGATGATATCTTCTCTAGCGTGTTCTTGAAAGCTTGAAATTCGGGATCCAATTTATTGAGCTCTCCAATGAGATTGGATCCAAGTCTTTAACCTTCAATGAAGACTTGCAGTCACGGCCTTGGTGGACGCCAACTTCAGAAAAAAATTATCTTTTAGGTCAGTGTAACATGGATCTTGTTTTCAGTTGTATTTAAGGTTACAATTCTTAGGCATGGGAATTTTGGCTATTCAGATTTCAATCCTGTTCTTGCATCCAATGCGATGAAACTTTCTTGAATTAAATTGATGGTTGTTGTTATCAGGTCCATTTGAAGGAATATCTTTCTTTCCCAGAGAAAACATGGTATGGAATTTCTGTACTTAATGACTTAATTTGCATATATGTTTCAAACTCAATAGAACTTGTGTGCAATCCACTTTTGTTTATATCACTAATGTCCAAAGAGAAGTGCTAGATCTACAAAGAGATTTTACGAAAGAATACAAACCAATGTGACGTAATGTGATACATCACATCCATTTTATAATCAAACGCATCATATCAAGTCACATCAGTTTGTAAGTTTTTTTTTTTTTTTTTGTAAGATTTTTGTGTAGAAGAAGTATTTCTCATGTTGGAAATAGTTTTTTGACTTTCTTCCTGTGCCTGCTTTAATTTTGAATATTTCTTCTATCTGTTGGCATGGAAACTAGACAAAAGAACGTGAAGCAAATGTACTGAGAGTTATTGAGAGGAAATCTCTTCTTCCTCGAATGATTTACCTGTCTATTCGAAGTGCTTCTGCATTACTAAAGGAGAATTTTGAAGTGAATGGTTCTCTATCTGACCCTAAGATTTCCTCAGAACTGAAGTTTCTGCTTGAACGCTATGCTAAACTGTTGGGATTTTCTTTAAGTGACTCAATAGAAGTAGTTCTGGGGGTGTCTAGTGGCGTAAAACCTTCTTCGGTAAGATTTTATCTACTGTCTAACATAAACTCATATTTTGTTATCAATATTGTTTTTAGACATTATATTATTTTCACCTGTCAAAACACGAATAAATTGTTCTCTATAGTCTATTTTTTCAATGGGCATGGACGTCTTGTTTAAAATTTGAGAAGCTGTGGCTTTTTCCTTTTTCCTTAGGACCATAATTTCTCAAAAACCATTTTATATTTTATAATTTTCATGATAGAAATGGGATTATTAAATTTTTAGTTGTTATCTTGTCCCAACATTTGCGGTTTTTATGAACTGGATGTACATGGGATTGCTCAGAGGCAAGGTTCTATCAAGATTAATTGGTTTACGGTTAATTTACCTAACAACAAAATAGTTCTCCTCCCTGATCCAATTGAAGCTCGTCAACTAGAATAAGTTTGTCAAGTCACCATATACACAACTCAAGCACTGCACAACTTGGTTTAGCATTTCATCAAAACTAAAATTCTGCACCTGCTACAGACTATTGATTCGGATTTGATCGACTGGTTGAATTTTGCCGTGTTTTTAAATGCATGGAACTTGAGTTCCCATGAACTAGCACAGCCAGATTTAGATGGGTACAAGGCTGGTAGTTGGCACATCGTGGATTCCCTGCTGAAGAAGTATATTTCAGAGAAGGTCAGATCTATGGATCCTCTAATCTGCTCTCCCTGGGTTGATCTTCCAATTTTGGTGCAATTGGTTTCAGAGCCATTGGCTTGGCATGGTCTTGTACTCCAGTCTCGTGTCCGGTCATCTCTTCCATCTGGAAAGAGGAAGAAGAAAGGTGGTCCAGATTCTACCTCTCCCCCGTTCCATGCAATTCGAGAATCAATCCAATCTTCATGTGGTGCAATAGAAGATGTTATGAAATGGTTAAGAGAACAGATAAACAGGCCAGAGGATGAAAATTTGGAAACTACACTCTCCTTTCTTCAGGGTAAAGGACAGAATGAGGGCCCTGGTCAGGTTTTTAAGATCGTAGAAACTTTTTCATCATCCATAAATGACACACAGCTTGGCGACTGGATCTCCCAAGCAGTAAAGTGTTGGAGTCCTGTTGATGTTGCAAGGAAAATAGTAACTGGGAAGTGTACAGTACTATCAGAGTTTCTCCAAATGTGCGAATCAAAAATGAAGTTACTACAGGCATTAAAACAGCAGATTGCTCAAGTCTGAAGTTTGATTACTAAGGGACTGGTGGTACTGCCGTTTCATGGGTTTGCCTTTGATCATTGGCACTTCGCTTCTATCTTGGGTGCCTTCATCATCTCCAACATTTCAATATCGTCCTACCGCAAGGTTGGTGTGTGATGGGTTGAACTGGTATGACAGTGTACGCGGAATAAACTGGCAATTCTTTTTCCTTTTTTCCGTTACATCTGTAGCAGATTTTGTTTTGTATTTCTAAACCTAATTTGTTTGGCAGTGTATCATCCATTTTTAATGGTACTTCACATCGCAGTTTTGTTTTTCGATGAAAAATATTGCATAGTATTGTAATATACTTTCATAATATAGCAGAATCACTAGACGGTTTATACAAGTGTGTAATGATGAGGAGATTGGTTGTCGAGTGCTTTATGTGATGCCGGTTGGGGGTGCTGCACGCTCAAAGATAACATGATGTCTGTCTACATACAAGATAGAATGGGTGCGGTTGGTTGTAACAGGATTGATAGTGCTGCCAGAGTTTTTACTGTAGAAATATCGATGTTATGATGTAGTTCACTTGGATTCCGATGCCATTGGTTCTCTATAGGACGTTGTTGTACATGGTTCTTTTTGGAATAAGATTGAAATTCAACATTGTCATGCCCTAATCAACACCAAACTGTTCTTGAATTTCCATACCCAACAATGATTATCTTAAACCCTGAAGGAGATTACTATTGTTGGGTATGGAAATTTAAGTACAGTTTGTTGTTGATTAGCACATGACAATGTTGAAAACTAACAGGCTCAAGTTGAAGTCTGGAGGGGGCAGCGTACATTTAGAATTCCTTTTATACAAGAGGAAGGAACAAGAGGAAGGATAGGGTAAAAGTATAAAACAATACAGTTAATGCTCTATGAGTTCAATTATGAGAGGGAGGGAAATAATCATATCAGGGAACATCCGAATTCTGTGCAGCAACATTATTTAAATCCTGCACAAATTGTAGCAGCATAAAAAGGGTCAGTAGCAAGGGAAGCTTTCTGGGTACAGTCTCAATGCTACAGTGTGAGTCGGACCTAGCCATATTTTTTCTTTTTCTTTTGTGGGGGAGTAATGAATTCACTGAACAGAGGCTTAATTTACAACAGAATGCATAGCGTTGCCAACAGTGCAAAAGAATGGCACCTGTCATTCAACAGCTATAACATGATAACAACACAAGAAACCACCAGCAAGGTTGAGGAGTATACGTAGCACTTTGGTATAGGCTAGCAGAACAGATATAAGTAGCAGCATTTGTAGAAACAGCATCCTGACAAGCAACACTAGGCCAAGTGCATCTGAGGCTATGTCTAAGAAATACAACATGCAAAATTCCCGCAACATAAAACGCATCTTGTCCCTGGTGAAGTACCCAGCTTGCTTAATTAATTAGCTCCCTCTCATAATTTGCTGTTGTACCACAAGCACAGAGGCAGAACTACCAAAATCTGCCGAGGCAAGAAAGTCCCCAATCACTCCCAATTCCTGATTCTCACTCCAATCTCCTATTCCCTCGAGGAGGACTGGAGCGATGCCCTGTTTTCTTCCTATTATCCAAAGGTCAAAGGAATCAACAGCATCCATGGCCTTAATTGCGGCCATTGTTTCATTACCGTTCGTCACCACCACCTCTCTGTAGCTCACCCTATTATTTTTCTCATTTCTTACATAAAACCATGTGACTAGTCCATCATCTAGCTTTTTCTCCATCTCATTATATTTTTCAGGTCGGTGGGAAAGGAACCTTACTGCAGTGAGAGACACGTTCTTGTTCTCAGCCATCCTATCTGCATAAGCAAGGGCCTCCCGAGCATCTGCTCCTCCCAAAAATATCACAGCAAAGTGGAGAGAATGATTGGAGGCACGGGTGGGAAACGGCTTTCGAAATCCACCTTTGTCAACAAGAATTGCAACAGAACAAGGTGAGTGGTCTAAGACACTGAAGTTCACAGACCGAACTGCTCCTGCTCGCACTAGCTCTATCCCTCCTAACTCTTCCCAGCGTTCCTTGTGGAAGGGCAAGATGATAAGAGCGGCTTTGTTTTCAAGAGCAAGCTTACAAATGTCTTGGTACATGGATAGCTTAGGCGACACAGCTGTGAATGAATGGAGCTTGACGAAATCACTGCGACTTCGCTGATAGAGCGTTAAGGCTTTGAAGATGGTGTCATATGCTGCATATTTGGCAGGCACTTTCCTACGCTCATGGTCAAAAAACAAGGGGGTAGCACGGCCAACAAGCTCAATGAGGTGGAGTGCAAAGATTGAGCATGGGCGGCTAGAACTTGGATTGGAGGCCTCAAGAAGATTGATGAAACCAGCCACGCTTTCCCTGTTATGTATGCAAAGTACCACGCCAAGTTCCGTGTCTTGTGGAGTGTGTTGAATGTTTCTCCTTTTAGTGATCATGTACGGCTTTGTCGGATCATAGAGGATGCGGACCATAGGTGTAGCTATGCCAGTCACCATTATCATTAATAGCACCATCATTGTGAACTGTGGCTGCTTTATCATCTGCATGCAGTAGTATGCATTGATTGAAAACAACCGACAATTAATAAAGGAAACAATTTGAAAAGCTTTCAGTACTTTAGTTGTTCATGAAGTAGGAAAGAAATCATGAAGATTAACACCATTAATTAGGTAGTAATAACAAGCCAAACAATTTTAATTAACATACCAATTTGTCCATCCAATGGAGATACAACACAAGCTCAACGTGTCCTCTTATGCTCAGAATGAAGCTGAGAGCGAAACTATCTCTGAGGGGTAAATCGAAGAAGACACAAGGAGCCAGCGTCCCAAGCAGTCTGGACAAAAACCCAATTACAGCCATGATAAATAAAGGGGCCAAGCTTGACCACCCAGCAGCAAACATTACAGAAACATCCGTGAAAAGTCCTAGAAATGCAAATGAAAATGGCAAAAGAAGATCCATTATGATTGTTTCGCTCTTTTCCACGAGCGTGGCTCCCAGGGGAGGGCCATCTGGTATTACCAGTCCCAGCCACATTGGTCCATTTAGAATGGCAATGCCCAACATATCCGTCAGAAATGCCATCACGCAAACCCCCAACAGAATCGCAACCACATAACCTTGATCAACAGGTTTCCCTTCTGGGGTTCTTCTAATTATCCACAGAAATACTCTCCGAGCCCCAGCTACAATGAAAGTCACCAAAACCACCAAAGATATCAAATACCACAACGCATCTACGGCTTCTCCTTCCCCTTGTTTTGCTGCCTCAAATGCAACAATGGCATTAATCCCAATTGCATCGCCTATCAAGCATATGGATAATGCCATCTGTCCAATCTCCGAGCTTAGGAGGTTTAGCTCTTGAAGAGTTGGATACAGGGAAGGAAACGCTATTATACCCATAGATGAAGAAACTGCTCCAATCGAAGAAAACAACGCAAGGTCTTTATCCATTTGACTACGTAGCATGAGTGCAACCGCTGCAACTATTAGCGTAGGAACGGTCACTCCTATCAATGCAATAAACATATGTTTTTTTCCTGCCTTCTTTATTAGCGAGGGATCCATTTTCACGCCGCAAACAAAAAGGAAATACATGAAACCTATCAATCCGACATTTTCCAACACGTATAGGGAATTTTCGGGGAACATATATGCGGCGAACTTCTTGTTGCGTCCTAGAACGGAGGGTCCAATGATTATACCGCCCTGGAATCATTAAATGTGTACCATTAGCGTTATCGATTAATGCATCATAGGAAATGAATTTTAATTCAGCGTACGTGTAATGTGTGTGTGTGTGTGTATATAGAATCATGCATCTAATTGATTAGTTTGGCCGGGTGTGGAGAGGTTTCAAATCTGTAACATGATAGGGGTTAAAGAAATACTTACGATCATATCTGAAACAATCCTAGGCTGTTTGAGAGGCTTGAGAAGAAAGCGAACGAGACGACTGAGCAGAATGACACAAACGATCTCTAACAACACTAGGGTGAAGGAGTAATCCAAAGGGTTTGCTCCATAAAAAACGCCAAAAGGGTGAGCCTTGTAAGTTCGTCGGCAGATCATCGGAGCAGTTGGTCTAGAGCTCACATGGCTAAATGTGTGCGTCTCACCCCCCATGATCATGGCCTTCATGCCGTGAAAACTAGTGTGCCACCCAACACTCAACAGGTGCAGTACCTAAGGAATATTGCTGCACCGGGAAAACCCTAATCATGCATGCAGAGAGAGAGAGAGAGAGAGCCAGAGAGAGAGACAGAGAGATCCAGGGAGAGAGAGACAGAGAGTCAGTAGGGATGTGGACCTGCGTTAAAAGAGGCGGGTATTTATTCACAGCCGGTTGACCATTTTCCCTGATTGCGGAGTACTAGATATGTAGAAGTTTCCGTGTTACTGTCCTATCTTTATGCATATCTCATGAGTGTTGATGAATCGTTCACAATTTTCCTGTATTGACCTCTATAATCATCATCAGTACTGTTGAAATTATCTGCCTTAGCTTTGGCTCTCAAAACAATTCTCCGAAAAATCACCTATGATTTAATTTTTACTAAACTTTGCAAAGATTTTCTTACGATCGACGGAGGGCCCAAACCATAAAAGTGAAGATTTATATATTAAAATTTAAGATAAGTTCATATCTTGAAAATAAATTTATATATAAAAAGAAACGCAAAATAGATGATTATTTCATTATATATTATCTAATCTCTCTCTCTATGGTAGTACTGGTGCAAGACACAATAGTGTTTATCTAAAAATTGACCGCTCATATATATATATATATATATATTTCGTATATATATATAAGTGTTATATTTATAAAAGATTTTATAAAAATAAATTTACAAACTGATGTCGTTTTATATAATTCATTAAATCTATTTTATAATAAAAATAATATTAGAATCTAACTTATTACATTATCAAATCATGTAAGTTTGTAATTGTATTGTTATGAAATTCTTTTGTGATTTTACTTTTAGAGAAAGATAGTCTTCATTCTCTCTAAAAAATTCCATTAATGAGAGCCTGACCGGTGCAAAACTGCAAGTGCACAGTATCGTAGTTTTATAGTAAAGTAATAAGAAGAGTATCGTCCTCAGGGATTGGTACCTTACTCTTGCCAAATACCAAAATTATGCTAATCTCAATTCTATCTAGAGGAATCGCTAAGGTTTTTGTAGTAGCAAATAAAACTAGATCAACTCAAGAGAAATAAGCAAAGAAAGTAAAACTGATGTTTGAAGATCAAATTCAATAGGGAAGAAAACTTCTAGGAAATCGATTTCACCATAATTCTTCACTATGCTTTTCTCATCCAGCTAATTTAACTTAAACCTCTTTTGTCTATTAGCAAATCTCTAATTCATCCAAAAGCCTCTTTCGATAGTCAATTGGAATTGATTCTAGTTTATCAATTCACACAAGAGTATGCAAATTAAATAATCAAGAACGCAATAAGACCAATGATTTAATTACTACACAGGTTCATACAAGTCTTTCGATCTCTATACTTACCTATGCTGAAATATCCAAGATCTACCCTATGATTCCCTCTTTCGATAGCAAATCACAAGATTAATAATCATCTAATCAATGGCCAGTTAATTAGAAGCATTAAACTCAGAATAAATCAGATAAACAAAGAGAGAATTGCATTAAATTAGCATGGACAAACAAGCATAGTTCGGAATTAGGTTACATCGTTTTCCTAGAAAGAAAAAAATTTAGCTCATACTAGAATTGGAATTCAACATAAACGAATTCACCATAATTGTTCTGAGAAGATGGGAAGAAGAAAATAAACACTGAAAAATCCTCCTTGCAGCCTCAACTGGTCGTCAAAAGCTCAAGAGAACGATTCAACGCCTTTCTCCCGTCCGTGCTCGTGTATGAATCCAACGTACATGCAATAAATTGGAATTCCGTCTCCAAAACAAATGATTTGAATCCCTCTAGCTATGTTTTTCTCTCCCAAAGAGTGTTCTCCAGTCAAAACTCGCGGCTCTAGAGTGAAGAATGGCCTTTTATATGGTCCCACGGCGGAAAACCTAAAATCTGTCAAAATACGATGTTCGCTCGAGCGGGGTGTCGAGCGCGCGTCGAACGTTCGACTCTGCCTGATTTCGCTCGAGCGTCCTATCGCGCGCACATCGAGCGTTCGACTCTGCCTGATTTCGCTCGAGCGGCCAATGTCTCTGCTCGAGTGATCTTCGTTTTTCAGCAACCCGCTCGAGCTCCCTGTCGAGCGGCAGTCGAGCGTTTGAATCTGCTTGAATTCGCTCGAGCGGCCAAAAGCCTCCGCTCGAGCGAACTTGTAAAATCTGCAATATGAAATTTTGCAAGCCATCAAATACCCCCAAACTTACAACTTTGTTTGTCCTCAAACAAAAAGAAAAACAAATGATAGTTTAGGCAATATCAACTCGACCCCAAAGAGAAGTATCATCATTCACCAAGCTTTTATGAATTTAGA